>NC_066362.1:127230922-127539589 GCF_013377495.2 Cygnus atratus | reverse complement strand
GTGCTATTGCTATATAGTAACACCTCCCAGTGGCACTCTGAAATATTTCACTGAAGTCAATACAGAATTCCTCCTTGACGGGTTTATGAAACAGAGCGTGAATGAAGCCTTATAAAACATCGTTTTGTTTTATGAGTATGTTCTTTATAGAAATAGTCCCATTCCCCTGATCCCCCTGAACTTTGGGGCTCTCTATTAATTAATAGTTAAAAGCAAATAAGTCTTGGCATCATGGTACATTAAAAGTTCCTCAAATACAATTATGTCTTGTGGCTCCAGAAAGCAACTTACTGATCTGGATGTTGTTGTTGATGTTAATGGATTCATGTTGAGTCTGTGTATGTAACAGTGTGCAATGCCTGCTACCAACGTCCAGGGCCTCCACAGATCTGGAATATACAACCTAAAGATGTCTCACACTCTTAAATCAGGTAAAAACAGGATTTGCAGAGATTCAGACATGGTCTAGTTATGATGAATTACCAAGTTTCCCATCATCAGCGGAGCTGCCTCCCCATACCTCTGTATTCAGTGGTCCCCATCTAGCTCAGCTTAAAACTTTCCGGTTTTAATGTCTTTCCCTGAGTTATAAGTAACACTGCTTGCAGTGTGGATGAATGTGTGTATGGTAGTGCACATGTTGGAACATCTCTGCAGACATTACTTGCTAAGCCATTGCAAGCCAGTTGTGGATGTGCCCTTAACTAGAAACAGTCTGTGAAGCCACTTTTGTTTCATTTAATAGGGACTTCTTTGATTTAGCTGAGCCCAATTCTAAATCTTTGTGTATGTGCGAAACGTATTCTAGACTAAACAAAGGTGTGAGTTTAAAAAATAAACTGAAGGGATGCAGGCTCTGGGATGGGCAGGCAGGGCTATTTTTCTTGAGCAGTTCATTTCTGATGCAGCATGTATCGGACAGGTTCTGTCCTCCTGGGGAAGTGGGGTGAATAGAGTGAACGTAGCTGCACTCTAACGATAGCTGCTCTGGAACAGCTGTCTTAGTGGACTGTATTCCAAAATAAATAGGGATTTTGGAATTGATTAATACGGTGCTTCCTGGCTAAACCTACTTTTGTTATGGAATAGTGAGTCCTCCTGGGAAATTACACAAAATGGCCAGAGAGAAATACCGTGTGCTGGTCAAATCCCCTGTATTAAAAATGGCCTTTGAAATGAGTTTGCTCCAAACCAAGCAAGAACTGCATCTCAATTTACCATGAAGGGTTTGTACCATGACTACCTACAAATTAATAATAAGTCTTTCAGTTAATTGGATTTGTGGACCAACCCTTAATCATAACAAGAGAGACCTTACTCCTCCAGTGGTGGTGCTGAAGTCATCCCCATCGCAAAAACAGTGGGATCAGTCTGCAGTAAGATAAGATTCATAAGAGACATATCAGAATTTGAACAATGAAATTAGGGGGAAAGATAGGCAAAATATGAAACATGAGGCTGCAGGGTCCTCTGTCTGGCTCAAGCCAGCAAGTGCAAAGAAATTCAGACTTGCCGTCAGCTAATGCTCCAGCACAACCCTTTGACATGACTGTGTAATGCAGCAAATCTGTTTCTCATCATCTGACGCTCCACAGAGACCTCTCGCTATGCTTAACTGAGAGCTTTGAATGTCCTTGCTTTTGTTGGCTTGTTATGAAGTCCCTCAAAAACATGGTTGATCTAATATTTTGCTCTGCTGTTGCTAACTATCTGGGTTGCTGTTGGATAGCAGAGAGTCAGTAGCAGCTGGTGTAAGAGTGGATTTTGCATTAATTCCATCACGGTAGCAGGGCAGCAGTTGTGCAGCCCCTGACAGGGCATGGGCAGGACAAAGGGAGCTCCACTTTGCCCTGCTGTTGGGACCCAGAAGTGTTTTTTAATCTCTAGCAGTTCTTCACCACAATTATTCTCGGAATCTTTTAATCCAGGTGTGGCACAAGCTTCCTCCCCAAAAAGCAGGCGTGAGATGGAGGGGCTGTAGGAGTCACCCTGGCTTTGGGACAGGCTCTGACATGATTTCTCTACAGCACAGAAAGTGCTTTTTGAGTGCGTGGTAAATTAGTTACAGTTAATGCCCTGTCTGTGCTGTACTTTCCACAAATGGCCTCTGGCCACCAACAACCCCAGCTGCCAAAGTTTTTAATCCCCAGAAGACTCTCTGGCAATTTGGACTTGGGTGATTTAATATCTTTATCGATGATCTGGATGAGGGGATCGAGTGCGCCCTCAGTAAGTTTGCAGATGACACCAAGTTAGGTGCGTGTGTCGATCTGCTCGAGGGTAGGAAGGCTCTGCAGGAGGATCTGGATAGGCTGGACCGATGGGCTGAGGCCAACTGTATGAAGTTCAACAAGGCCAAGTGCCGGGTCCTGCACCTGGGGCGCAACAATCCCAAGCAGCGCTACAGGCTGGGAGAGGAGTGGTTGGAAAGCTGCCTGGCAGAGAAGGACCTGGGAGTACTGGTTGATAGTCAGCTGAATATGAGCCAGCAGTGTGCTCAGGTGGCCAAGAAGGCCAACAGCATCCTGGCTTGTATAAGAAGCAGTGTGGCCAGCAGGTCTAGGGAGGTGATTGTCCCCCTGTACTCGGCTCTGGTGAGGCCGCACCTCGAGTACTGTGTTCAGTTTTGGGCCCCTCGCTACAAGAAGGACATTGAGGTGCTCGAGCGAGTCCAGAGAAGGGCAATGAAGCTGGTGAGGGGTCTGGAGAACAAGTCTTATGAGGGGCTGCTGAGGGAGCTGGGGTTGTTCAGCCTGGAGAAGAGGAGGCTCAGGGGCGACCTTATTGCTCTCTATAGGTACCTTAAAAGAGGCTGTAGCAAGGTGGGGGTTGGTCTATTCTCCCACGTGCCCGGTGACAGGATGAGGGGGAAGGGGCTAAAGCTGCGCCAGGGGAGGTTTAGGTTGGATATTAGGAAAAACTTCTTTACTGAAAGGGTTGTTAGGCATTGGAATGGGCTGCCCAGGGAAGTGGTTGAGTCACCATCCCTGGAGGTCTTTAAGAGACGTTTGGATGTTGAGCTTAGTGATATGGTTTAGTGCAGGACTTGTTAGTGTTAGGTCAGAGGTTGGACTCGGTGATCTTGGAGGTCTCTTCCAACCTAGGTGATTCTGTGATTCTGTGATTAATTATGAAAGACGACAGTGCTTTAAAGACTACTGGGAATGGATGGAAACTGCTGAAGCAACAAGGACATGTTTTTTTGGGAGGGGGTTGTGTGCCCAGCACTGTAAAGACACACAGGGAAGACTTCACTGAGTGTGTTGCAGACTTTGGATGGAGAATGGGGTTTCTCTGATTGCTTTCCAGTCTAACCAAGGTGCAGTCACTTGCTGGAATAATAGATGTTATGATGGTTGCGGGCAGTACATTGTTACATGTGGCAGCAGCTGTTCCAAAAACATACCAAACAGGGAAAAAAATAGCTTTAAAAGCGTTCTTCCAAGGCATGAAGATTGTGGTGGGGTAGACTTAGAGCAGGCTTCTCAACCAAGCAAATATACAAGCAGCAGGAGCCATGATGGATCCCTAACCTATGGAGCTGTTCAAATATCAGAATACCTAATATGACTGAGGCTACGGCTACTTTTTCAAAATCAGTAATGGGGACATAAACCTAATCCATCCTCTTCTGGGCATCTGTCTTTCGGTGCAGTATAATAACTGGACCACGTTAAAGGGGTTGTGGTCGTTGGTCCCCTGTTCCCCCATCATCACAGGATGGCCAGATCCTGGCACGAGGGTTGTAGGGAGTGGCTGTGAGAGCCCCACCTCACAAAGCGGCAAAAGAGATCAGCACTTACATGGGGCATCACACTGAACTTGGGCAACATCTCCATGTGGTGACCCGTGACATTATATACTATATATATATATATATATATAAAAAATATATATATATATATACATATTGACATTATATGTCAACCCGTGACATTATATACACCAAGAGGCTGTAACATCACTGTACATTGCAAGTGCTGCAGAATGTCATGCATTGCGATGCAATCACCATACAGGATTTTCTAGCTTATGCCTCGCACATATAATGAAGCCTAATGCATGATTGCAGTGACAAATGCGAGAAATTGGCTGTTACATTGCATGAGGTGACAACAGCTTTTTGCGGCCAGTACAGGGGCTGCAGCACAGAGCCCAAAAACCTGGTATGAGTGGACTAGCTGGCTGGCATAACCTGACTGCACCCATGCATCCTGCTAGAGCATATTCAGCTTTAAACTCTTCACTTGGAGGAGAAACAAAAACAAAAACAAAAACAAAAGCAGACTATTGCAAGCAGAGGGGAATTAAAATACTCTTTTCCACAGTCATTTTTGTGGACAACCTGCTCTACATGTCCCTTTTTGTGGAGGAGGGTTGGACCAGATGACCTCCAAAGGACCTTTCCAACCTCAACCATCCTGTAATTGTGTGATCATTGTAGCTTATAGTTGACAATACAGGACACTAGGGTTCAGGAAAGGTGGGTAATTGGTGCACTAGCCTTGAAGCTGCACAGCATCTCTACAAGCTACATGAGGCATCTCTAGCAGACATGCAGAAAGCAGTACAGGATGCAGAATGGGTATCTAAATCCTTCCTGGCCTCCAGCTGCTGCCCCAGGGTCCTATTTTGTATCTACCAGCCCTGTACAGATGTGTGGGATACCCTAGGGTATCTCAAATGGTACCAGACACCTTGGCTTAAGCAACTGAATCCCACCCTATGTGCTTTGCTCAAGATCGTATATAAAGCCTCTGTGAGAGCTGGGACTCGAGCCCAAATCTCTTCATGTGCTATCCAGCATCTTGATCACTGGAACATGCCCTCTCTCAAGAATGAATGTATCCATATGGTGGTGATGGTTGAATTTATTTTTGCTTTTGTCATTTTGGAACAATTTAACTAGCCAAGGGTCATAACAGAAGTTTTACAGTGGATGGCAAATGCTTCTCCACACTGTACTTCACGTAGTGGAAAGGGGTGAAAGTCCTTTCCCTTCGGCTTACTGTACTTTCTGTGTTTTTATGTCAGTCTTTGATATTATTGCATCTTCTGTGCTGTTTTTTGGAGAGAAATGCACATGCTATTTTAATACCTGTGTGCCAAATCTTACCCAACTGTGCGTCTGCCTGGGGTTATTTGTTCTGCTGTTTGAGAAAATGTCTGTGAGAGCCTAGGGTGTGAAAATCCCACCAGACAGAATGAGAGGGAGAGAAACCCCCGACTGAAGGAAAATACACAGGGACATAGGGGTTAAGCCAGGAGCCTTGTGCATGACAGAGAGCCAAACAGAAGTGTCAAGGAGACAGCCCAAAAGTTCACCTGGCACAGAGGGTGCAGGAAGGTTTTCAAACCAGACTGCTAGTGCCGTGAACTCTGGGGTGAAAAAGGTTGCTTTGTTGCGTGTTGGGAGAAATACTTGATGGTGGGGAAAGCCTGGGGTCTCAGCTGCCAGCTGGAGAACTTACTGGGCTGCTAAGGGAAGCAAGAAAATTAGAGGCCTGGGATGGAGGGAGAGGAGTAAACTGAATTTGCAAGCATGAGATCAATAGTTTGTAATACCACTTTGGCCGAGGCTTGTATCAAATAAGAAACCTGCTGAAAGCAATTATCCCAGAAAAATGGAGCTGCTCAGATTTCTGCTTTATAAGTTTCTCCGCTGATTTAATCCTCTTCCCCATCCGTTCTGCGAGTGCCGTGTCCGGCCTAGGGAGGCCCCCTTCGTTCTGCTCCTTTGGGCAGCCGCCCGCTCCCTTCCAGAAGGGCTCCTCCGGTCCCAGCGGGTCCCCGGGGGCTGGGGGGCAGAGAAGTAGGTAGTTCAGAGGAGCGGTGGCTGCGTGTGAGAGCTAATGAGGGGAAATGAACTCGTTTGTGAGAGTTGTAAACTGGAGACCCTGCGGCAAGGGGCGGGGGGCCCAGCTGGCTGCAAGGCGGCCGTAGCTGGCTGGGCCAGGCCGTGCCGGTCCACAGGGGGCTGCCTCTGGAAGAGGGTCCAGGTGGTGATAAAAAGCAAAACCCAAACTCTGTGCCCTCTGCAAACGTCCCGGCTCAGGGCTGTGACGCTGGCAGCGTGCTCTGCATCCCAGCTCTTCTTCGTGCCCTGGCCTGGCTGAGCCCCTGGAGCCGGTCTCCTCAGGAAATTAATAAGCAAACATTAAGCAGTCAAAGACACGTATGACTAAACTGTAGTTTTGTTCCTGGTCTTCTTCTGAACTCCTCCTGTTACCCACCTTCTCTTTGATCCCTAAAAAGCCAGCAATGGCTTGAAGTAAACTGTAAGTTAGGGGCACAACTCTGCTTGACGTCTGGTTGGCAGTGGAAGCCAAGTGTCACTTGTAATTTTGCGTGGGTGCAGAACAAAGATGCCTGTGACCAATCTACTGCACCGTGAGCTGGGTTTGTTTGAACAGGAAGCTTTGGTGAGAAGTGTTTTTCGAAGGAATGGGGAAGCAGATTTTAACTGCTGTCGAAGAGAAATGATTTTGCCTTCTTTAATTCCCATTCCTGGTATCTTGTGTGTCTGCCTCACGGACGCTGTGCAGGAGCCTTGCACAGCAGATGCGGTAGGTGGCTGGAGCTCCGGACCAAGAGCTGGCTCAGCTCTGCGTGTATCCATCCCACAGCAGGTATTGACCCGTGTTAAGTCAACCAAAGCAGCATTTGCAAATGCAGGAAGGGCAGAAACAGAAAAGCAGCTAAGTTGTCTGCAGCCCTACTCATTTGCAAAAAGAGAAGCCTAACCAAATTTGTCTAACCAACTTCGATCACTGTTCCCAATATCAAATCAAAAGACATTAGGTCTGTATGAGCTAATACTCTCTTTGTAGCTTTTGGCGTTGTATTTTTTCAAGGGTGCAATGACCAAGGAAGGACTGTAATAAAATAAGTCCCAGATTTATTATGAATAGGAATTTAGCCAGGTCTCTTAGATCCTAATAGGGAGAAGCTATTTTCCTATCAAATAGCAATGTAGTTGAGTAAAGAATTGAAATAAATTGTTGGGATGACTTCCAGTTGCAAACTGTTGTGACTAAGTGATGGGGGTGGGTCACTTCTCCCCATTGGCCTGGGTTTTGACTTCACGTCAGGCAGTTCCGTATCTCCCGCCTGTCTCTTCCGCGCCATTTACTTTATGCACTCCATAAACATCCTCCCTTCCCTCCCCACAGCTTCCACCCTCCCTTGTAAATATTTGATCATAAAATCTCTCCGCCTTTCTGGTTCCTTGTGTTTGTCATGTGCTTTATTCTGGCTACTGCCTTTGGTAGCTGATCCATGACAAAGGAAAAGGGGCCAAGCAGACTATCAAGCTGTCATGTTCCGTACAAGGCATTACTTTTGCCTCATTCAAAATTAAATGACACTTGGGCTTTTCCTTTGGCCCATCAGCGTTTCCACAAAATTCAGAGCTGTCTAATGAAACTCATGGAAAATATTTGCACTCTGTCATTCCCTTGCATGTTGTCATGGTGTCACATGGCCCTCTGAAAACATTTTGTTTTTTGCTTTTTAAAGACTGATCCACAAAGAGGATTACCACCAGTGCTTACTGCACTGCTGTCACACCCATACACCTCAGCCACCAGTCTGCCCAAAGAGTGTTGCATCTTCCAGACAAAGCATTTTTAGCATACAGTCAAACATTCGATGTATCAGAAACTACATGAAGTAGGAGCCCCAACATCTTTGGCCTCCCAGGCCCTGCCTGGCAGCAGGCATGCCACCATGGAAAGAGCAAGTAAACAAGCAGCAGCTGACAGACTTTTGGGCCAGGTGGGTCATGGATGGATGCTGATGTTGATACCCAATGCCCCCCAGTGCCACCCTTAGTAGGCTTTGCCTGGGTGCCACTGGCTGCCAGCAGGACAGGATTTCACCACTGAACAGTGTCCATCTGGAGGTGACTGTGGTGGCCTCTCACTGAGAATGCTTTGCCACAGACTGTCTCCATTTCCCATGACATGTTCAACTTAAGTCACCTTGTCTGTAAAAGAAGCACCTGGCTTCTAAGCTATTTTTTGAGCTAAAAGCAGCAAGCGGTCAAAGCTTGATAGAAGAGACACCTTGTCCCCCAAAGACACATGCCCAGGTGCTTTCTTCCCCTTGCTTTCAGTCTGGAAGGCCAATTTCTATAATAGATGAATTTTCTCTCATTTCCAGCATTCAGCTGGAATTCCACTGCACATTGCTCCCCAGATGTAAAAAGCAAACAGAAGGATTAAGTGTTTTAAAATACGGGAAATCGAATTACGTAGGGCTGCATGCATTGCGGAGGTCCCTTTTACATCCCACACCGCCTCTGGCCTCCTCCACCTCCAAAATCTGCCTCTGAGCACACAGCCCACACCTGGGAACAGCCCCGCTACCTTTTTTCCAGCAACACAAGCATCATGGAGATATAGCTTTTAAAGAGACATAGCCAACTACGGTAGATTGAGAAATACAGGGTTACGCAGATCTTCTCCAGGCTGTTTTCCACCCTGACCATGGCCATGGCCACCTCCTGAGCTGCCCTCTGTAGCAAAGGGACAAACTGCAGGCAGATGTTGCTGACTCCTGCACTCACAGGCAGGTGTCCTCCTGATCATACCACCAAACAGCACGCCTAGCTCACAGACAGAGTCAGGGCAAATGGTTATCGGCCCCTCCTTAGCTGACCGATGAAGAAAACGGATGCAGAGGGATAAACACAACCTTCCCACGATCCTTTTACATTCGGAGCTTGTTGACAGGAATTGGGGTGGTTCTCTTGGGGCAACAGATGGCAAACTCACTGGGGGATAATTCCGCTTTGAGTCCTGTTTTTGTGGTCATTGCTTATAGAGGTCACTAATCCTGCATCTTGGCTTCTCCCTGGGGGTTACTAAATGCCTTGGTTTGAATTTTGGGAAATCGAGCACAGTATGTAAGAGTGGTGCGTGCTAAATGTGCTAACAGGAAAATTGCGTGTCACACTTTAATATGTATCACATCTCATGCTCTGACAAGACAGGCATGTAGATGATGAATGTAATTTGTCGGTAAAATTCAGCAGAAATATCTTCAGGGTTTAACTCAATATCAAAGCAGGAAGGCAGTGCTGAAAGCATGGTACTGAAATTCAGACTCCTCCATCCTTTTCAATCAAGCAATATTAATTATTAGATAAGTAATAGTGATTTGAACCAATGCAGTCAGTACGGAGAGACAGCTCCCTGGGTTGTGGTTGTGGTTTGTGGGTAGATCATTGCTCCAAAGCACACAACAAATAGTATGAGATATTGCAGTTCTGCCCTGTTTTAACGGGTCAGAACAGGGCAGTTCTCACTAGATGGTTTGCAGGCTTTTCAGAGATGCAAGTTGTGTTAGGACAATGACATGATTACTATTTTTGGCAGTAGGTTACTTGAGTGTGACTTGTATTTCCATTCATCTTAAACTTCCAGTCCTTCCAAGCTTATTAATCTGTGCTACAACAATTGTGTCTCTGACTGTTAGAAAAGCAAAGCCCTGGCTCGCTGAAGTAGAGAGTTGCCAGGCTTAAAGCAAAATATATTAAGTCAAACATCAATATTTATGACATAATCAGTAGTTCTCCTGATACAAACAAGAAGAAAATCTTGTGAAAAGAGACAGGGAAGGCTGGAAATGATAGTGAAAGCAATGGACATAATATAGTTGCAGCATAAAACTCATATAACTCAGGACTTGGTTCTTCTGTGAACTCTGGCACAGTCACCTACGGCTTCAGACAAACAAAGCCAGTGTATAAGTATGTGCTGGTGAGGGTGAATGAGAGGATCCCCTTCTGCAATCCTTATTTTCTAGCTGGTACCAAGTAGCATGGCAGCTGAGGCATTGCTGGATTACCCAGAAATGAATGAGCCACCTATCCAACGTACCTTTATTAGGGGGTTGTGGGTGAAAAGTACATTATGAACCCAAAACACTTATACCACCACGCTTCCTATAAAACACTGCCATTCTGCTCCTGGTGGTAAAAGACCAGGCAAATATATCCATCCTTTTACATATATAGCAACATCTATAATCATTGTAAGACTTGCAAGCCACATCATAATTCTCCCAAAGCAGGGGTTGTGCACCGTGCCACCCCAGGGCAGCAAGGAAACACAGCAGGATTTAGGGATTAGCAAACAGGTTAAACATTTACCTCGTTATTTGGGGAAAGACCAGAGATTCAGCTGAAAGTTTTATTTTTTGGTTGCATGGCAATCCAAGTTTCATTTCAGATCCTTACATTCTCGTTAATAAAAATAGAAAGGATCATCATGTTCTGGTAAGTAGGAAGTTTCGTTCCTTCTCATTACTTAAATCTGACACAAGATAGCACCAGTATCGGACACCAATGCAACACTCCTGTATTGCTCTCATGGGCAGAAGGTACAACGTTGCACCCTTTGAGGAGAGGAGAACTTGCATCCATGTCTCCTGTGCTCTAGGTTAGGTGTTATGGACCCTGTGCTCCTGCAGACCAGAGGAACACTGTTTTTGCTAGGTGAAGATGATATGAAAAATCTTGAATTTATGAAAAAAATAAATTTACTGAGTTGTTATCTCGAGTCAACCCAAATAATTTTATAATTTATGTCACTCAGCTGCCAAACAACAAGAACAGAAGTCCAAAAATGTCCATCTGGTTATTACTGAGACCTTAAAGTAGTGTAAAGTGGGAATTGTAATCCTGTTATCAGGGGAGGAAGAAGAGTGGAAACCTGCGTAATCTTCAAGTACCTCTATAACACGTAGCTGCTGCTGCTCAAGACATACCTGGGACCTGGCCTTTTCTAAACAGGGTGTGAGCAGGCATGGCTCTGGTGGCCTCTGCTGGGCGCTGGTGCCTGTCTCTGGCCAGGCAGCCCCCACAGAGAGAGGCAAGGCTCCTGCTCTCATGTTGATGTGTGTACATATACATGTATGTATGTATGTGTGTGCGCGTGTGACATTTGCAGTGCTACACGAGTGCTGCCTTGAAGTGCTTGCACGAGTCCCCCAGAATACACAGAGCAGACAAATTAAACCCAGAAACTGAGGGGGAGGAAAAGTATAACCCCGTGCCCTCCTGGTATTTACAAATATACTTCCAGTTTTAAAATTTATCTGCATTAGAAACAAGACAAACTGGCCAAAGGAGCAGTAAAGCAGTTTTAAAATCTCCTCATGTGGCTGTGGAAGCTTTTACCGTGTTAGCTCCAACCTGCATGGTTGCTACAGCTGCAGAAAACCCAATAATGGCAGTACAGAATGACAAGAAAGGTCCAAAGCAGACCAGTCTGCGCTCACTGCATGCAGGTTTCTCACTTTGCTTGCTTGCCAGAGACAGGATTCAGTTGCTTGTCCTGGTTTTTGGGCTGTGTGTTCTTTTGTCTAGGAATGAGTGATGTCTGGGGATGCTGCAAGATCCGATGGCCAATGCTGCAGGGTGGGTGCCTAGCCGGTGCCAAGGCACAGCTCCGGGAAGGAGGTTGCAGGGTGAGAAGAAGGGTGGGCAGCACAAGGGACAGCTGGGATGGTGTTTGCAAGGCTCACAGCTCTCATCCAGAAGCTGAGATACCATCGTGGTGCTTGTCTGCTATGACGTGCACACGTCCGGGCTGGTGGAGCAACAGTGCTCATCTTCTACCTGATGCGCCTTAATTCTGGTCTTAGAAGTTACAGTATATAGGACATATAATTGAACATAACAAAGGCTTGGCTTATGGCAAGCAGAGGAGCTGTGCTTTGTGAGGTGCTGTTCTGAAAGGGCCCTAAGTCAATGACGTTTTAGCCTTGAAAAATGATTATTTATGATGTTTGAGAAAAATGCATGCTATTTTATGCAGCCTTTTAAGGAATGGGGAAACACAATGTTTCAGATGATCAACGTGATGCTTTCTGGTTTTATTGTAATAATCAGTGAGGGTGAGAACAGGGGTCTGTGTCCACATCAACAGGAGCCGGGAGGTGCGAGACAGGCCCTCCTGTGACCTGCTCCCCCATTCCCTCGTGGGGCTGCAGTGGGTGGCTGTTGGTACAGAGCAGTGCCCTTGGTCCGACCATCAGGGTTGAGACGGGGACAGGCCAGTGACACAACTATCAGGCACACAAGTAAACGAAGCAGGAAATAGCTCTGCGAGGGCTATGCCCCTAAGGGTAGTAAAAGCTTTTAAAAAAAGGAATGTTAAAATCAACATTGGTCTCCACAAGGGGCCTGGCGTGAAGACTTTGAGATTGAAGTTAAGTGTGTGTCTGTCATTGAGGCCACTGCCTTCTGAGGAAATGAAATCCAGCAGTAGTGAATTAAATGCAGCAAAGGTGACACGACGGGCATGTCCAAGTTGTGACAGGTTTGGGTTGGACATGAGGAAGAATTTTTTCACAGAGAGGCTGATTAGGCATTGGGATGGACTGCCCAGGGAAGTGGTGGAGTCCCCATCCCTGGAGGTGTTCAAGAGACGTGTGGACATGGCACTAAGGGACATGTTTTAGAGATGAGACTTGGTAGCGTTAGGAGATGGTTGGACTTGATGACATTGCTGAGGACAGCCAGCTCTGCTGAACGGGGAGCAGCAGGCTGGAGTGGCCTGTTTGTGGAGTACCAGTCAAGTGGATCAGAAAGGAAAACAGGCAATGAAAAAATGGCATTGAGATTTCTTCTCAGAGGCGTGCCACACTATTCTGCCTCCTCATCTTGTCTCAGGTCATCAGGACTGGTACCGGGACTTACTTTCTTCTGTCTTTCCTTGAGAAGGTTAAATAGAGGGGTGGGAAGAATATTCATACTGCTTCTGCTTGAAAGCTAACTTTTATGTAGTCCAAGTCAGCTTTGAAATTTAAACCTCCCTGGGATAATGAAACAGGAGAGGCTGAGGTCCTATTTAGGCTGATATTATTTGGCTGAGGGCAGCCTTTACTCAAGAGTAATTTGGAAAAGTGACAGACAGCCATGACCTTGATTCACTTTGTAACAGTTTGGATTAAAATGAAAGAGTATTGAAATTTATATGTTTTAGAAAATTGCAGGGACGTCATTAAAGAAGAGGACTTTCAGTTCTTCCTTTCGGTGCGTTCTGTAATGTTAAAAATAGCGGGGGACTCAGATGTGTGACATTCATCTGCTAACTTCTTCAGGTCTGCTACCAAACTTGATTGCATTTAAAGACTGGTCAAAGAAGAAAAGTGGTCCGGGACTCTCAGCTCATCTCTGAATGATTCTTAAAATGGGAAACACCCATTTAAACGACATAATACATTTGCTAAACTGTGCTCGTGGGAGGCATAGTACTAGATTAAAGAGGCTATTGGAAATCCTGAATGAGGTGCATTTGCTAAGGCAAGTGGAGAATTCATACAACATGGAGCGTATTCTACCCTATTTACTTTGGAGAAACCCCAAGGTACACTGAAATGCATACATTAAGGCAATGCTGCTGTTTGGTGCTCATTTATTTGGGCACCGATCTTCAACTCGGTCACCCAAATACTTGAAAGAATCTGCATTTGCCAAGTGAAACTGTTCATTAATATTAATGTAATAGGAGAGGAAATGATGGGAGAGGTGGGCAAGCTCCAGTTTCTTCTGGCTGGAAGAATTTTTTCCTCTTTGATTGGGAGTTTTAGGAGCCCTCGCTTATTTATGTTGGGTTCCTTCCACCCCCAGTCCTGCACTTTGCTTGCCTGTTCCTTCTTAGGAGAATGGTTTTGTTTGCTTTCCTGCAAAAACATCTCACAGTCGGGAGCGAGCATGGATCTGGTTGGGTTCGAGAGCCATTGTAACCAACTGGCAGCTTGCTAATGCTCCTGGATGCAGGTTAAACCAATGCCATCACTCGGAAGAACCAAAGTGAAGTGAGAAGGGAGTGTTCAGAGGTTTCTTCGAGGAAAAGCAATATATGCATATATATGCATTTGAACTCTAGAGAGCTGGTAGGCGTGTGAGAAGCAGATCTTGGAAAAGAAAACGGAAACACTAAACAAATTGTCTCAGTAACCAAAGAAAACCAAAAATTAAAGACTGCCTGTGGACATGTCCATTTGTCTTTTACTCTCTGATTTGTCTTCTCAGAAGAGCCATCGAAGCCCCTTCCCTCCCCCAGGGCAAGGGACCACCACAGGGCCAGCTGGTTGTTTCCCTGTGGAAAGTGCAATAGCTGAATTTTACCTGGCTATCCTCAGTGAGGATGGCACTAATTTGGTTTTCTCCTTTATATTTTTTTTCCACTTGAAATTTGTAGGGACTTTATTATATAGAAAGTAATCAAATTATTCTGGCAATTATGTGGGCAGGGAGCTCAAAAACTGAGGGTTTGGGATGTGGGGGACAGACAGTGGGTTTGCCTTTTTCCTTAATAAGCTGAACTAACCACTTCCTTCATTTAGAAGGGAAATGCAGAGATGTATCTGGTGAATTGGCATTTTCTGCCTTTTTCTCTTTTGATCTAGTATATGATGTATAATCGATGTTACTCCAGAGATGTTATTGATGCTACTGTGTGTAAATAGCATCCCCCTTTGCTAATGACTGTGATATACCTATCAGAGCAGTAAGAAAACTGAGGTTTGATTAATGAGTGGTGGCAGAGGACTCGCTCTTCTGTGTTTATCTGAAGGTTCGTACCGGAGGAGCTTCAAAGATGGCCCCGCATCCCTGTTCACCGCAGCCATCCCGCCTGAATCTGGGGCTTTTCCCTGCCTGTGCCAGGGGCAGGCTGACCGAGCTGCCATTTGGGGAAGGGACCTGCAGGGCCATGCACTCACTAAAAGATGGAGAGGGAGATTCCCTCCCGTGGAAATCCTGTCCCAGGGCCACAACACTTGGTCTTTCCTGAGTATGTAACGTCCTTCTGTGCTGGATGAGAGAAGGTGTCAGTCAGGTTTCCAGCCGTGGCTTGGTGTTTGATACAAACGTCTTAGCCAGTCTGCAGGCAAAACACTTTGCTGAAGGAGAGAAGGGGAGGGAATTGTGAATAAACCCCATGGCAGTCCTTTAACTGACATCCTTGGACTTCCCGCTACCTCCCTGTCTCCGGCACAGGTTTTCTTTGGGACCTGGCGCACCGTCATTTTCCTAATTCAGAGGGCTGCCAGGGATTTCACTGCTGAAAGACTTCTGCAGTGCCTCCCAAGCAAGGCGTTCTGGCATGCAGGGCAGCACCACCGTACGCCACGTGCATTGCATACCGCTGCGCCTTTCGGGTGGGCTCGTGTGACTTCTGTAAAGCTTTCAGAGCTCTGCACCAAACACTCGCCTGTAACCAGCCTAGCAGTGAGGGTAGAGTTGCATGCAGCCTGTTGTGTGCACACGGCGTACGAATGAGAGTGTTTGCAGATGCAGCGGTATGCTGCTACCTGAGCGGCATTTGGTACCTCTGCAGCATTGCTGGTGTGGTAAGAGACCCGGAGATGCTTGCTGATACGGTAAGAGACACGGGGATGCAGGTATGCACCGCACCTGTCTCGGTGGGTGCACGGCGGGCACCCCGAGGCACACGCTGTGCGTACGCTACTGTAGGAAGGGAAAGTAGGGTGCTGGGGACCAGGCATCCCAGGCAGCTGTGCTCGGGGCCCTGTTTTTGGAGAGAAGTGGAGTTGTTGGCGTGTGATGATGTCACGCTCAGAGGGAGGGAAAAAAATAAAAAATAAATAAAAAATTTAAAAAAAAAAAGAGGAAGAAGGGAGAGATTGCGGTCCTGACGCCAGGAGGATGCAGCACACCGAAGAGGGGCATGGCAGGGATGCTGTGCACCTGGGGGGCTCCGGGGGGGCTCCCAGCCCGTCCCGCTGGGTCCCCCGGGGGAGGCGTCGAGGCTGGGGGGGGGGAGAGGGAGGCGGCAGCACCGGTGATGTCATGGTTAACCCCTTCCTCCCGGGGCCCTCCGTGAAGTTGGAGGAAAAACCCGCAGTCCCGGCATGGCTCTCGGCCCCGAGCGGAGGGAGGCCACGGCGGTAATGCGATTTCTTTCCTTCCGCAGGGCTGCTCCCGAGGAGCCGTGTTTCGGGGCGAGCCGAGGGCATCGCGCGTCGCCCTCCCCGCGGTGCGCTCCGAGGGGTCGACTCCGGCTTTTTCGCCACGGGTTTGCCAAACGCCTTGCCGGTTTGTTTGAAGTTTTCCCAGGGTAGTTTTGAGGGTTTGGGTTTTTTCTTTTTTTTTTTTTTTTTTTTTTTTTTTTTTTGTCCGTAGCGTGAATCCGTGTCGGTGAAGGAGAGAGTTTAGCATGCAGCATTTCTGCGACTCGCCGGGGAGGGAGATGCGGAGGTTGCCAAGCTGCCTGCACGGGCAGCACTGGACTTTTAATATCACAGGTGGAGGGATGGAGGGGGGCTCGGCTGGCATTTGTGCCGGTAGTGGATGCTATTTAATGCTGCTTGGAAGAGGCAAGCAGACTTCTGGTTAACTGTATAGGTAGAAATGCAGCCTGCCTTGGTGACAGCTTCTTCTCCTTTGATTGCCAGGTTTTTATTATGAGCGCTTTAATTCTAATGAAACTGGATGGAAAATGTCAACAGAAGATGTTCTGACTGTTAGAGGCAGCGTATGCATATAGATTTCTTAGCGGTGTGCGTTAACCACTCGTGTGCTGCACCCTCCATTGCACTTGCCCTGTTGCTGGCTTTGATAGAAATTGCTGGGCTGCCAGGCTGCTCCGTGGCCAGTCGGCAGCACACGGGCTTGTTCTGCTCACCAGCTCCTGGAATCAGCGGCAGCAGGCAAGCCATTTTCAGATAAATAAGGTTTTTAAGACAGGTCCTTCAAAGGTGAAGCGGCTTTGCTGAAATGGCAGACAGGGAAGAGCATCCCCAGTTTATATTTTCAAATGTTCCTCTGCTGGTGCCGCTGGCACAGCTTGGGTTTGTGCTTGCTGTTGTTGCCGCATGGTAAGAAGGCAGAGGTTGTAATGCCGAGAGTCCAGCTGGCTGTGGAAGTTGTGTAATATTCCTCTCCGAGCTCCCATTTGCCAGTAGTAAGACTTGCTTGTCTTCTCATCCAAGAGAACATGAGCAATATCTGAGGAGGCCAGACCTTAGTTTTGCTTACGAGGAACTTGGGACATGTATGTGATAACCACATACCTCCTGCTATAGCCTATCGTGGCAATGTGTGTTTAGAGCTGGGAAGTCTGGGCTTGAGAGTGCGTAGAAGAGAAATGGGAACATCATGATACCTACCAAATATGAAATGTTCCTTCAGGAGGTTCCTGCTGATGATAAAGGCTTGGGAAATCTGTTACTGCCCTTGAGAAAGCTCTCAGTGAAGACCATCTGGGAGGAATAAGGCATTCTTTTACCAGCTATCATGAAGATGCTGGCAGCTTTCAGAAGGTCATTTTTAACTCCTCCCCCTGCAACATGCCATGGTGCAGAGGGAAAGTAAATCTGGTAACCTTTCCCTTCTGCCAGTCCTCCCAACGTGGGCCTCAGTGTTGGAATATGCAACTCGGAGCCAAAAGCCAGGCTTTCAAAATGGCATGTTTGTATCGGTCTGGTTTTCATCCAGATAGATGCTTGCTTGTTGCTGATAGGGCTTATGTGGGGGCTGTGTGCCTGGCAGGTGGAGGGAATGGATAACAGGCAGTACCAAAGTAGTCACCATGGCATATGGAGGCTTTCCACTTCTCCACTGCTAGACTGTATCTGCTGCTGTGGGTAGGCAACTTTATTTTCCTTGGATTTCAGTGTGGCACCGTTCACCAGCAGGAAAATAATGCATTTTAAAAAGGTGAGCAAAGAACTGTGCACCTGGAATAAGCATCTCATCATCATCCTCCTTTGGAGGTTCACATATTCCCCCTGCCCCATGCCTGGAGTATGCCAGGGCACTAGTTCTGGCTTGGTTGTGTCAGCTCGGTTCATCTGAGGAGAGAAATTGCAAATTCATGGCACTGGAGATTGAATTCACTACCCAAAGAAGAGGGGAGCTGCATGTGACTGCAGCTGCTGAGCCCGCTTCTGCAGACTTCCCCCTTAGGAGCCAGCTGACTTTGCATTGCAGCAGGGAAGGTTAGGAAGACCTTTCCAAGTGCAAACAGAAATAAAGCACTGGGACAGGCAGCCTACAGAGCCTGTGGGATCTCTTTCTTTGAGGCTTTTAAAGAACAAGTAAGAATAAAGTTGGGGTGGTCTAGAAATGCTTGCTCCAATTTAGAGCACTTGGCCTTACACTTTGACCTTTTTAGGACAAGTTCAGTCACACGAGTCAAAATTCACTATAGGAAACTATTCACTTCTGTGTCTGGGGGTGGGCTCCTCATAGCACCTTAGCTGTGGTTCAGGGTTGAAAAGTGGACCGGACTGTTCTTTCGTGGTTCCTTCTTGCCCTCCATTTCTGCTGCAGTACAACACAACCCCAGTGAGGTCCTGCCACCAAGGGGATGAGTCTCCATGCCCATTCAGCTGTAGAAATCTCTACTGATACAGTCAGCAAAAGCATCACTGCCACATGAGTGGACTTGACTTTTAGGAAATGGGAGCCAGTGCACAAGCGTGACTGCAAAGGTTGTAGCATCCTTCTGAACTTTGGTGAACTTTGGGTCTTATAGCTGGCAGCCGTGCTTGCTTATGACAGACTCTGGTCAAAACCACACTTGGTTTGGAGTGGTTTCTTCGGAGAGCGTTGAGGCAGTGGAGCACGAAGGAAGAAAACTTCACTTGTGTGATGTAGTTGACCACTGCCCACGAGGAAGCACTTTTTTCCTCCTGTAACTCTGGCACAGTATGACTTCCTATCTCCAAGATAATCCTTCTGTATGCATACGTGATAGAATTTACTTACTGTGACAGTTGTTCTCATCTTGTATTGTCTTCCCAGGAGAGGACAGCATAAGCTCCATGGGAGTGAGTTCAAGGTTACGGGTGTGTCAGGTACGGCTGTGTTTTATGGGGCATGCAATGGTGATTGAAGCTATAAAAGTAGATAACAAAATGGACTGAGGCTTGGTACCAAAGCCACCACAGGAGGCGAGGAAGTCCGTTTCAAGGGATGGGATCACATTGTCCTAGGAAGGGATCCTTATCAGCACTGCAGAGAAAGTACAAGTAATTCACAGTCCTTGTGAGTATGTGTGGGGGAGGAGGAAAAGAAGAACCTCCCTGTTCCAAATTTAACAATGAGTTCAACTCTGTGCGTGTGACCAAGAAACACTAAGGTCAAGCGTCTAATTGCATTGATGCCATTGCCATCCAAGTAATTATCTTTTCCCCCCTGGCATTTCAATAGGGTAAAGCTGTAGTGGTTTCGGACTGCTGGAGTCTGCTAAGTCAGAAACTAGGTAACCTCGGTGGCTTGCCTACCAGGCTGTCTCTTCTCCTCTGGGCTCTGTTGGTAGAGCAGACAGTGGCTTTATTCCTCTGGGAGGTTTTTTTCTAGGCTACATGTTTGAGTTGGGAAAAATCCTTGTAATCGCCTCAGTTCTCGGAAGTAACAAGAGTGACTCCCCACACAGCAGCATGTCTTTGGTGATAATGCTTGAAGTGACGGCGATTTCCAACTGCATCCTCATATTGTATGTAGAGGTTGGTTCTGCATCTGCTGCAGATGGGAGTGGGATCAAGTACTGTACACTACTGTAACAGCACATAGTGAAGATGGGTGATTCTGGTCCGTTGTGATACACGCGTGAATCTTAATATCTTCAGTCATTTTGGGGAATAAAAGATGTTGGCACACCTAAGTGAAGGAACAGCTATTCTGTGCCCTGCAAAGTGTGCAGACATGAGGCGTTTAGCTGGTGGCAGCTTCTATGCGTAGGACTCCACCATCGCTGCTGGAAAACAGCCCCCCTTTCATTCAGCCTCCTAACAGCCACGCTCTCGATGCCAGATCTTATTGGAATGAATCAACCTCAGAGGCTGCTTTTGAGAGTGCTTTTAAAAGCTGTCAGTTAGGTTTGAGACGAACACGAGAACAATTTGCTGAAATCTGAAGCCATTTTGTGACCCTTGCATTTTGAGAACCCTCTGGAAATAACTGTAAAACACTGTGCTGTTTTCTGCCAGTGTTTGAAGGAGGAGAAGAAGCATTGGGAGAAAAGGCTGGTTCTGTACAATTTCCCCTTCTTTCAGGAAAGACCAGTGTTTTCCTCCAGGTTTACACAAGAGTGCTGCACATCGATCACCTTGTAATGATAATAGCAGACAATGTTCATAACAGCGATAATCTTCACATACAGCTGCAGATTTCTTTTTTTCCCCTGTTTAAAAACAAAGTTCATTTGATGGCATCAGGAGTCTGTTTTTTTCACGTCCCTGCCTGTTTCCCCTGGCATAACCTCACTGCTAGCTATCGGCACCAACTTTTGCTAAGAGGAAAGGTGATGCACCAATGTCAGAGTATGCAGATTCACATTTACCCATTGTACCTCAGCTCTTGTGTACCCGACAATGTTTTTTTTAACTATTTTTTATTTTTTATTTTTTTGCACTGCACAGGCAATCAAAATTTATCTTCCAAATTAAGACTGTAATTATATTTTGATAAAGATCTGGCAATTCAGTGAGAATGAAATTTTAAGGGTTGCCGGGATACAGATGACTCCGGGTTATGGGGAAGCGTTTGCATGTGGAATACTAATCAGCCAAGGTTGTTCGGCATCCTTATCTAGACTTTTCCAATAGTGTCTGATAACGCAGGCAATCAAGTGTTTGTTTCTTTGCTATTATTCTGGCAAAGCGATTAAAGATGCAGGCTGTCTTTTATGAATGAAAAGGTGTCGTGCTCGACATGGGCCGACACAGATATGTCCCTCTGCTCGACGTGCACAAACAGTGGGTGAATGGAGTGCTGGCCGTGCCCACGCTCCTGAGCCAGCCAAAACGAGCCTCGGCTTGCTTCTCTGAAGTGAGCTGGAGGATGTGTCAGGGATCAGTGTGGAACAGGCACAAGCACCAGAGCTCGTGGCCTGGCCGGATGGCTGCAGAGGGACCGGTACCGTAGAGCAGGAGGAGGTGGACATGTAGCTGCCAAAGGGAAGGGCACAGCTCGCGTGCAGGTGCTTCTTGTGCCGGCCCAGCAGCTCGGCCTCTGCGCTGCAGGCTGATCGTGGAAGAGCTGCAGCACTTTCTATCTTTAAGCCTCTGCATGTGACAGTAATTAGTTATTACTGAAAGTTATTGCTATTCAATACTGTGGCCTGCTGACAAGGTATGGTGTGCTGTCTGCTGTGGCAGCACTTGCAGGCCTCTGTGGTCCATCCCCAGCACTGTGGGCTCTCAGCAGCCCCGAGCACTGCCCCGATTCAGCTCAGCCACCCCCAGCAGTGAGGCTGGCTGTGTGGTGCACAGCATCTCCTTGCTTGGCCTCTGTGCCAGGCTGCCTGCTTCAAAAAGCACGTGCACGTGAAGGCATGCTGATAAGGGAAAGATGCATTTTCCCTTACACTTGGTCCGCCAGAGACATTCTCTCTCAGCACCACCCCACCAAGTCCTTTTTTTTCCAATGTCTAACTCCAAATGTTGAGTCAAGCCCACAATAATTGCTACACCCTATTCAGCAGTGTTTTAGAGACTTGACTGTAGCGCATGGTTGCTTTTTTACTACAGATCAGAACAATCCTGTGACTCTATGGCTTTTTCAATTAGCTGAGAAACAGTACATCATATAACAACAAAATAAGTGTTCTGGTGGGATGTCAGCTTCACCTGACATCCTAGTTCTTTCCCAGTGGCAGGGGGAGCAGGTGCAATCCGGGAGCCTGGGGTTAATAAGCATTTTGGGAAGGCATGGTCTGTTTTGAGGTGCCGCAGCTGTAATACAAGACAAAGAAGTGAACCCCTTCTGTAATACATTGGGAGGGCTTTAAACCATGAGGTGTGCACTGCTCAAATGGCAGTCTCCTGAAATTCAACCTGCGTATGCACTGCTGTGTTATCTTTCTCATCCTGTAAAAATGCATGGATATATGTCACTGGTCTCAGACAACTCCAAAGCTGCAGGGCTGTGCCCAAACCCAAATCTTACGATTTGCTGTAAGCTTTGAGACAGGCTGGAGAAGAGTGGTTTCTATCTCAATATATGACTGACTGCTCCACTTTGCTGTCTTGGCATCACTGGGTGCCTGTTTCATATGAGGCAAAATAAAAGAAGTAAATCTGTAAGTCATACATCACTACATAAATGTACCAAAAAGGGTTTAGCCAATTTGGATGCATTTCCCTATTCAGTGACTGACTGATGTGTCAGTCTGTTTTACTGCAGCTCCATGCCCTGAGCTCACATCACTTTTCCCACAATGCAGATTTTACATTTCATTCAGTTTTTCTTCTGCTTGTTCTGAAGTGCCTTTTCATCACACCTACATCTAGTTGGGAAAGCAAGTTGGGAAAGGAAAGGGAGTGAGAGCAAAGGAAGCTAGGCTTTTACTGCAACCTTAGCAGAAGCAGTGATGCATGCAGAAGCACAGTAGCTCTGCTATATCAACTAATACATTTGGAGGGACATAACAAAATCAGTAGAGGCTAGAGCATGGTAGCTGTTTTGTTCTTTGTGGTCTCTTTTTCTACATCAGGTGGCCATGCGATATCCTCTCAGCTGAACAATGAAGGAAGGAAATTGGTGTTTCCATGGCCAAGTCAGTTTGCAGGTCCCTGATGATTTCTGATGCCAGTATCACAGCGAAGTCTCTTCAGGATTCTTGGGAACTTTTTTGGAGGCAGACAGAGCCCCCACCTTCTGGCAGCTGCTGCTTAAACAGAGGCACTGTGCAGTTGGGGATACCTCCAAGAGATGCAATAAACTTTATTTATGCTATAAATTGTCATCTGTATGCTATCAGAGTAGGATTTGGTACACAAAACATCTCTAAAGACCTTATGACCTCTGGAAAAGGCCTTCAGCTGGGCATGAGAAGTATTTACTAAGTAGGTCAAGTGGGAAAAGATCAAGGGAGGAAATTTCAGGCAACAAGACTGGGGAGTAAAAGCTGTAGTGCAGCAGCATCCCACACTTTTAAATCCCTTTCATGTAGCCAGACCCTAAAAGGTTGTTTTTCCCTCACAAAGTCCAACTGAACGTATCTAAGCCCATTTTCTTCATTACCCATTTCTGCTTGTACAAAGGTATTGGACAAAGCTTTGAAAACTGTGTGATCTTTGACTGGTATAACTGTGCCAGCCAAAGCCCCTGATAACATTTGTCAGCATAACGCATCTTTTTGATGAATATGGGGGTGTGAGGAAATAGGCTTACTGCTAAAATGCAGTTATGTCTGTGTAGCCGCAGCCACTTTGCCAGCGTAATGTGTTGCAGAAAGGCAAAAGTAATTTTAACATATCAAAACCCAATGAACCTTCATAGTTTGAGAGCAGAAAATGACCCCAGATAACACAGCTGGAGTCAGCGAGATGCTGAATTATTGCCAGAAGTGGGTGAGCTCGCGTGTGCAGTACGCCGCCTGGTGCTCCCACACACAGCTCCTGCACGCAGTCAGCTGCCTGGCTTGGAGACTTGAGGAAAGCGGAGTTTAGACATAAAACCAGGAAAACTGGAAGACTGCTGGTACGAAATTTGGGATGAAACTCTTGTCGTCAGCAGCTATGACAGTGAAACCAGCTGCTGAGAGGCGCCGGGCTGCAGGGATCTTACACTCTTTGAGTCTCCACAAGGCACTGAAGGGGAAGCAATATGAGCATCTTCTAGCCACCCCTTTAATAAATAGTTCCCTTAGTTATCATGGATGTGGCCATAGATATCAATAGCCATAGAACTGGGTTTCTTAAAAGCTTTAAAATTACTCCACTGTCCTGTAAAAGTATCTGCAAAATAAATTGTTTTCTGGGTCACAATGAGAATCCTCAAAGTTTAGATATTTTCTCCTGACAGACTGAATGAAGATTTGCTGTAGCTGTTCCATCCCAGAAATAAGTCTAAACGTTTACACAAAGTAGGAAGGGTTGTACTAAATCTTGGCAGGCTGCTCTGTCCCTTGGAAAATGAAGAAGCATTGAAGTGTTTGTAAAACGTTAGCGATGAGCAAATATTACAATGAGGAAAGGAGTCAGAATGCTAATAGAAGACAAAAAAAAGAAAACCCAAATGAAAAACACTGAGATTAATCTCTCCCTGGCTGCCATTTTCATAGCTAAGTAGTAGCTGTACCTTTTAGAAATGTTTTCTTCTGTACTATTGCATAGAATCCCATCTTTTGGATAAAATCAAAGTGTGCTAAGAATGCCAATGCCTGAACCTCAGATGTAACTCTGTGTAACCGAGAGATCGCCAAGCAGTGACCTCACCCACACTAACTATGCTCAGATTTACTGCATCCCACAGGAAATCGATACTTGCTAATATGAACAAACATGAAGATGGAATTATCAAACTGCCAAGTCAGGGAAACAATCCTGATTTTCCAGAATTAGCTGCGATTTTAAGGGAGTAGTTAGAAGAACCTCGAGTGATACTAAACCTGGCAATTGATTAGTGAATTCATGCGTCTCCCTGTGCCGTGTGGGTTGGGGTTCTGGTAGAAATCAGCCAGAGAGCCAAGCTGGCTCTTGTCTCTTTACTGAACATGGCAGGTTAATTCTGAATAATGAACCACACGATATTTATCCAGGCCAGCATTTTGGAGCTGCTTGCAAATTTCAGAGGTTTGTTGTACTGTGGCATCCTGTGGGCTGTGGGTCCAGAACCACAGGACAGGGAACACACACCACAGCTTTTCTGTCAAGGTTGAAAAGTAGGAAAGCCTACTTTTATCTGGAGGAATATAACACAAAAAAAAAAAAAAAAGTGGTTTTGGAATAGCACATGAAATGAGGGGCCTATTATTGTGTAAGTACTGTGTGTGCTAAGTGAAAAGGGTGATTTTTGCCCTTAAGACACATAGCAGAAAGAACAGAGGCAAGGTTAGAAGGTCCCTGGGAGAAGAAGAAATGGCTGTGAAGGGCAGGAGGTGATATGCCCAGGGCCAGAGCTGGGATCTGCCTGCATATCCACCTAGAGGACCAACCTGCATCTCCAAACCACAGCAACCCAGGCCACCACCATTTGAAAATGCTGCCTCAGTTCTTTCCTTTTTGCTACATACCAATTCCCGTATTTTCTTCTTCTTTTCTCTCTCTCTCTTTTTTTTCTTTTTTTTTTTTTTTTTCGTTTTTAAGCTTAGTGGCACAGATAAGAGCTTGTTTTCATATTCTCTCTAACACCCTAACAATACTTGAGATGATACGTAGAAAATAAGCAGATGGCTGCAAACTGATCTGTATTTGTATATAAAATGTCTCTGACTTAACAAAAAATATACATATTATAAAAAAAAAGTTGGCTGGGGTGGCTCCCCCTGCTCTGTTGGCAGATGCTATGGGATTTGATGGGATGTGAAGGCTGATTGCCACCTCCCCCAGACAGCATCCTGCCGGATCAGGGCTGGGCTGTATCCGTGGGTGTCATCTGCCTTTTGCTGTTCACTGCATAGAGCATTTCAGCCTCTAGTGCAGTCTGGCACCTCTTCCAGCACTTCTTTTTTTAATGCCGCTTGGAAAACCCACACAAAAGGGAGAGCAGCAAAGAGGAGAAGGCAGTAAAGTGGGAGGGAGCCAGCTAGGGCCAGACCTGATGTCCTTGTGTAGCCACAGTGTCCAGAGGCTGAGAGAGGACAGGGAAAGGACAGCAAAATTTGACTCCTGGTCCAGCTTATCATCTCACATTTCTGAGCACGGTTGTCCCCTTCTTCATAAAAATGAGTTTATTTGTTCAGTCTCTTGGGCAATACTTCACATTTTGAGTGATCACTTGAGGTGATCCCGGTCTCCTGCAAAGGCAGCATCTCTGTTCTTCGTGCCTGGCAGTGCTGGGGCACCTCAGCTGAGCACAGTCCATCTTCCTGTAGTCCTTCCAGGGTGACCAGGGCAGGACAGGCTCCTCCAGAGGACTTTGCGGAGCTCTCTGTGTCTCATTCATACTCAAAATCAGAGAGGAGCCTATCTGCTAGTTATAGAAGTACTCCAGGGAGACGAACCTCCCAAGAGGAAAGTTACTTTTGTTATTACCTTCCATTGTCTGCTTCTTTCCGCTTGGAAGTGTTGTCAGCTCTGCTCCCTGTGAACAAATCTGCGTTTCCCAAGGGTGCTTTCTCCCATGATTCACCATTCCACTCCGCACGTGATACATTAAGGTCAAACTCTGTTTTCTACTTGATGACCCCATCTTTTACTTACACTTCCTGCATGATCCTTTTAATGACAATGCTCTTTTTCCCCTCTCCTTTTTGTCTTTCCTTTTTCCTTTCTGGAAAGTGTATCCTGGCTTAATTTCTCTTCCTGTGGCTTTTAAAGCGGATTATTTCCTGCAGTTTATTTTTATTTAATTTTCATCACTGCTTGCAATTTAGAGTTTGAAAGCTTCCTGTCCAGTGTTGCAGGCCAACGTCACTCCTCAGCAGTATTCCTGATAGTTACCTCTGGATATTGGCACCTGGCATTTTTGCACTGGTTCTGGCTGGCTGCAAGGAAACATCCCCATTTCATCACACTTTCTGTTTTTATGCTTCATGTACAGTACTCAGTATATAGTCATAATAACGTGTCTGACCACACATAAAAGGCTATCATTTCATATGTACGTTAAGCTAGCAACCCTTTGCCACTCTGTGGATTTGCTATGTTAAAGCCAGTGTGTTGAAAGCTGCCTTGCACTGAGCCCAACACACACACAAGCACAGATGAGTTAAAAATGTGCGAGAATTTGCTGTTTGCTGTTATGTCCTGACTGAAAGCTCTTGACAGAGAACAGTCCAGAGCCCTGCAGCATCTGACAAATGCTGGAGCTCTTCAGCAATTGTGGCTGCTAAAAATAAATAAATAAATAAATAAATAAATAACTCAGTTAGTTCTTCTGCATAAATATGTGGCTTAACAATATAAATGTGAGTGCAAACAATAGGATATGGTTTGGACTCATAAAGCCGTATTAGCCATAACAATAAGGGATAGTCTATGTTATAATCTTTATTAACACCTTATGACCCTTTACGAGAAGTAAATGTTTAAAAATTTGTTAGCTTGAATGTTTTCAAGCTGCATTTTCTGTGCTAGTTGCCATCGGCTGTGATGTCTCAATCCAAGCTAGGGGTTAGCTGGTTAGCATGAGCTGTAGAGGCTCTGTAGCTGGCATGGTAACACGTTTGCATCCTCTGCAGAGTCGTGCAAGGGGATGTGGCTAACAGTGCTCTCCAGTTGGTTAAGTATGCAAGCTAGCATTTACCATTTGGTGATTGTTTGCCATTTTAGGCATGCAAGGACCTGAAACGCAGTAGAAAAACAGTCCAACGCCTCAGAAAAATGTTAGTACCTAAGGTGAGCAAGCTGAGAACATATTATTCAAACAATAATAACAGTGGGAAAATAGCTTATCTTGACGTAAGCTATTTGCTTTGAAGTCTAGGTGTACAATGTCACTGACAAAAGGCTGCAAGACTTGTGTAGGATCTGGTGCCCCAGGGGCTAGTTCTGAGATATGTCCTTGCTGGTGCAGCATCCCCCAGGTGCAATGGACGAGCTGTGGACCCATTTTTCCTGATGTGCCTTTGGACTATGAGGTGCTGCTGCACACACTGGAGTTTGTGCAATCATGGTGTCCCATGGATTAAAGTAGGTTTCGCATAGGGAGCCAAGGGTTTGAGGAAGGGAAGGTTGTTGCGCTCTCCCCATCTTACAAGGCTAAAAAGATTCCATCTTGAATTTCTTCAGCTTTTTGGATAAAATCTATTTGTGTGAGAAAGCATCGAAGGGGAGAGAGGAAAATCTACATTTTCAGACAGCTCTCCTTCCCTGTATGAAACAACAAAGACTGCATTTAGTATTATTTCAACAACTAAAACTCTACAAGTTGGCTAGCCATGTTACTTCTTCCCAGCTGGCTGCTCAGAGTGGCTCTCTGAACCCTTATGGCCCTGCTTGCTGTAATGTTTTACAGAACTGTCCTGTCAGAGGTGGGACTGAAGAAGGATACTGCCAGACGGTGTTGAAATAAGACCTCCCCCTTGTCGCCCTGAGCTCCTTTGTGCTAGGTGCTCTGCACACCCAGTTCAAACTCTGTTGTACAAAACTGTACGCTCAAATAAATCACTTGTGGGGTTGAGGCTAAAAAGAACATCTGAGAGGGGTGGTTGATGAATGACTTAGGTATTCGCTGAGTTGGGGAAGCCTTTTGTTGGAAGGATGCAAGAAGAGCTACCTGGCGAACTAGTTGTATCTTCAGCTTCACCTCTGGGCTAGGCCAGCCTTGGGCCATCATCAGGGTGGCATAGGAATAACCCAGTGGTGCTGCATGCATGATTGTTGCCGCCTGGGACAAGACACAAGCTGCTTTTCTTTTACGGGGAAGAAGCTTCAGTGGTGCAGCCATGACCCCAGGAGCAATTAGAGGCCTGGGAGCGAGCCATGTGTCTCAGTGCCTCTGCAGGAAGGGAGTGATGGGGCTGCAGGAGCTGCACGAATGTTTCCCCAGGGGACAAAAAAAGAGTTGCCTTGGGTCCCTCTGAGGTGATTGACTTTCTATCTTTCCCTGGATGCCTGTGAGTAATTCAGAAGAGCATGTGTGGCAACAGTAGCCTGGTATTTACTAAATATCATTGGAAGAAACTGTTGCTACTTACCTCAACTTGCAGTTAAGCAGTGCTCAGGGCATCTAGCCAAGCACACTGAAAAAGACTGATGGGGAGGAAAAAGTGTGAAACATGAGCCACCGTTTCTGCTCTTAACACATGCCTTGTTGTTCCTGAATTTTGGGGGCTTCGTTTCTCAGCCTACGTGCATTGCGAGTGGAAGGGAAGAGGGGCCCTGCTTGTTCTTTTTGTGTGTGAACTCTTCAGTCTTGGTTTTTGCTCAGGAGTAGCTTCTGACCTTGGTTCCGTCTTCCCCCCTGATATTTGCTGAAGCTAAGGGGCTTAAATATGCCAATGAGGAAAGTGTCTCTCTCCTTCTCCCTCCCAGGGAAACCTTCGTCATGGGACTTTCCCTCCCACCTCCAACATGCACTCAGGTCCCCATCACCCAGAAACCACCCTGTTTTCTAACTCTTAATCTCTCTTAATCATAATCACCTTGCTAATGACAATTATCATTATTCACAAATAATAAAGGCAGTTCATTTTTTCTGGAGGACAGATAATGAATGTTGTAAGTTTACATATGATAAATGAGATCTCAGGAACCACTAAAAATAATAATGGGGAAAACATTCTTAGAAAAACATGCTCGTACTTTTACACTAGATACAAAATGTAACCCGTGTCTTTGGTTTGGTTTTGCTGTTCACATTTCATAGTGTTTTTCTTCTATAGAGTGTGTCTCGCCCTTCCAGACCAGTGACTTCATCATTACCTGTGGGAAGCCACATCAGGGACTAATAAGATTAAGCAGTGGGGCTACCGGGCTTTATTTCTTATAGGTTATCATCTTGAATGAAGCACAGGTCAGTAGTAAACAAAAATG
This sequence comes from Cygnus atratus, assembly GCF_013377495.2. NCBI lineage: Eukaryota > Metazoa > Chordata > Aves > Anseriformes > Anatidae > Cygnus > Cygnus atratus. Next base: position 127,510,180 of record NC_066362.1, on the reverse strand, counting down.
CTGTCACCTGCTGATGGCCGTCTGATGCCCTGTGCAGAATAAGTCGATGCCCTCAATCTGCTGTCTATGAGACAGGCGTGTGTATCACTGCACCGTCGGTGCAACTGCTGCTAAATGACACTCCTGAGAGCTGGATGGGGAAGGCACGGAGATTGATGGAGACTCACAGCTTTGATGGAAGGCAGCAGATTATAAAGATTTCAAGGAAAACAGGAATATGTTTGCTGTACTTGGAATAAGTCATCTGAATCTTATCCTCCAACATGCCGAACACACGGTATTCTGTGCTGTCATCTTCCTCCGTGCTTTTTCAAGGCTCCTGGGGTTTTACAGCAGCATAGGTTCTTCGTGTTGTGGATGATGACGTGGAAATAGGTGCTATGATGTACAGGCCTCTGGTCTTGAAAACAGAATCCTTGGCATGAATGCAAAAGGCTTGCACTGGCCCACTTTAAGTATAAATATTCAGAGAAATATGCACGGGAATCGAATGTTTTGAGTAGGGGAATAGGCAAGATGCATTAAAACTACTGCTGAAACACTGACCTCTGACAGAAGTGTGTATGGAGTAGATAGAATAGTTCATGAAGAAATGGGCTGCTGGGGAACATGAGGATGTTTTTTCACAAGATCTTGAAGGTAAACATTCACCAAGGCAGGTAGAACAGTAAATGAATTTTGTAAAGCTTTGTTCTTGAGTGCTGGCATATGAAATCAGGGTGACGGATCTGAGAGCAACATCACAGTGAACAGCACACTTCTGTGTTTTAAAAGGGAGAGCGTGATGGTGACCTGTTGGAGCAACTAGGGCAAGCTTAATAGTGATTTGGGATGAGTCAGTACAGGAGAAAAATAGCAGAGCAGTAAGAGAGAATTGCAAAGGATGTATAGAAGTCTGCTTACTGCGTGCATTGTAGAGACCATGCACCGAACTGCTGGAGACAAGAGGCTTTATCTTGCTGCGTGTCATCGAGAGTGGGAGTAATGTGAGGGGTCAACTTGTGAAGAAAGCTGTGTTGACGAGTGCTGAAAGTACGTCAGATTAAGAGAAGTGCTTTCAGCTAATTAAGAATGTGAGACTGAAAGGGATCTTGAGACATTGATTTCAGTTACACGCCACGACATGTGTGTACATAAGCACACGTATATATGTACATGTGTTTGATGCCATATCATCCCTAGAACTAACGTGCCATCTCTACCATTAGGTCCAGTAGCCTTAAACTAGTTGGATTTGGGCGATTTTTTTCATTAACACTGTTTATGCCTTTGCTATTTTACTGGCTGATTGGCTTTTTTTTTTTTTTTTCTTGTGGAGCATGGTAGCAAATGAAAATGAATGTGGACTCATCCTGAAGAGCAGTTGACCTAACGTGACCCTTAAGCTTGCCAGGCAGGGCTCGGGTGTTGTCTGCCTGCCCTGCAGGCAACACCAATGCTGCCTGTGGTATCACTCCCACTCTTTGGTTGAACCACTGAGCTGGGGTGTGAGTCACTTCCCAGCTGGGTCGCAGTTTTGAAGAAGTAGAACTGAATTAAATGTTTACTTTAATGCATACAAGTGCACAACTGAAAAAACTTTTGTCTAGTCATAAGTATTTAGCTGTTCCGGGAGTAGAGCTGGACCGTGTTAGTAGTTTTGTTTCTCGCTTACTAACCTGCTTGCCCTGATGGGTTTCGTGCTATCTGTGGCAGAATGAGGACCTTAGAAACACCATGGCTATGCATACATTATTGAGCATTTTGGATGTTTATTAATAGATAAGTGTGTTGCACTCCCTCCAGTGCTTGCTGTCACCATGCATTAGACGGGCAGTGTGCCCAGGAGTATTTCTTCACTGCAGAGCTTGGTGTGATAGGAGTGGGGGCGTACGCACAATTGCACATATTCATAGAGATGTATAATAACTAGACATGTGCACCTAGAATAAAAATGCCATTCATCTCTCCAGTCTGGCTCATGGGTGAGAAGGGCAGCTCCATTAATGAAACCCCAACAAAAACCTTCTGTCTGTGACTATATTTGCCAGTATTTTGTAGCTGAGAGCATGAAGATCTTTCTTTCCCAGCCACTCTTGGAGGCAGGGGAAAACATAGGCTGGAGAACGGGAATAAAAGGAGAGGAAGAAATCACTGGCAAGAGAAGCTTCACAGGAATGAAGCGTTAAACATATAAAATGCTGTGCATTTCTGTGAGGTTACCGTCTATCCTGCAGTGACAGCTTTGAAATACTTTGAAATAACAAGTCCCAATCTGGCCACTGTAACTTATTTGACAGAGTTAGGGAAAGCAGTTAAAAATATGTTCAAACACCGCCAGCACTGATTGAAAGCAGCAAAGCCAAGAATGGGATTAGCATGTGGCACTCTTCACATAAGTGCATATTGCTTAACAGCATAATCTTCTTACGTGTATAAGAATCACAGACTTCCCAGCCCTCTTGAATTGTGTCTGGTTTTGTGCCAGTTAACTGGATACCAGGTAAATGCAAAATTCAAGGATCTGCACATGAAAATGGCATCCAAATTGTATGCTTTCCAATATTTTCATCTTTCCGGATAAGTGAGCGCTGAATACGGATGGGGTTTTGTCCACTTGTCCATTTTTTCTCTCCTGAATAGCTGTTATTTCCATATGTGTGGCATAACAGGAGGCAGAGAAGTGTCACAGGGATGCACTAAGAAACTGTGGTTGAAACATGCAATGTTTCACCGTACCGGCAAGAAGAAAAACAATACAAAGAGCATAAGATCACGGCCTTTCTCAACAGCTTCTGCTGTCAGTGAAGTTCTGCATTTTGCCTGAGTCTGAAAAATTTGCAAATTGTCCATCCGTGAGCATAGAACAGAATAATAACTGTGCTCTTGTCATGTAGCTAAGGGCTGAACTTGTGTTGTTGTGTCTCCCCTCCTGCTTTTCCAGAGGGTGGTTGCAGCCCGTGTAGGTGCAGCTGTGCCAGCTTTGATTTCTATGCGTGAGTGCCGGTGGTGGTGCAGATGTGGTGGTCCGGGCTCCACGTCCAGGCCAGCTTCCCCCATCACATCTCAGGGCTGGTGCTGCTGACGTTTGCTCCTCACACCCATCCTGAGCTGGAGACGCACAGGGCACAAAATTCTCTGAAACAGCAATAATAGGTCCTAGTGATGCATAAGGCCATTGCAAACCATGTTTTCCACTGTGGGATCCCACCGAGAAGTAACCAAGGAGCAGACCATCCAAAATGGGTGTCAGTCACCCCGTGACTGTGGGCACACCAGGAAAGCAGGAAAAAAAGACGTGACTGAGGTTGGGGGGATCCCACCCTGTCACTGAACAAACCCCAAAGTCACACAGGAGCAATGAGGAAAAGGAAGACAGGGATTTTGGCATGCAGTTTTCTGTTTCAGTGGGAGTTGGACTCTTGTCTCCTGTCAGAAGCATGGTTACAAAGCCTTGCCAAGGCCCAGGTGCTACCTGCCTCGGCTCTCTGGTGTCCTGGAGCAGCTGGCCCTCACACCAGCAGGCCCGGAGACAGAAGGATGGGGAAACATGGTGCCAGGGCGTCTGTCCCATTCCTGTCACCTGATGTCGCCCCCAGCACAGGGGCTTCAGAAGAGAAAGCCATCACTGTCAGGAATTGTCAGGCACTTGTCCCACCTCGGAGGAGCCCCAGGCTCTGGCCACTCAGGCTGCTGTCCCCACTGGGTAGGCCCAGACACCCCCTGTACCATCCCTGGAAGCAGCAGCCACAGAAGAAGCCGCTTTGAAAGTGCTGATCTTGCTGATACTACACAAAATGTGGGACATATACAGCAGAGTAGCGACAGTAGATTTTTACCAGCCATGTAGGCTTAAGCCCCCTAGATTTTACAGCAGAGACACAAGTGCTTAGGGGAAGCATACATTCGACACATGCAGGGCTATAAATAAAACTCACATCAGACTCAGCACTTGCCTCAATGAAACATTTATGCACTAATATGCACGATGGAGTTGGATGTGTTGCCAGATTAACTGGTATTTGAGGTGAACCGGTCTCGGTCAGAATTCATTTTCTTGCAATGCTTCGCACACAAACTTGGCAGACAGTAGCTCACCTGTGCAGCCTGTGTGGAAGAGGTCATGGTTTTGCCTTTCAGAACCAAGGTGCTTTAATAAGGATGTGGCAGCTGCTGGTTTGGCTTTGCGCGTGCAGGAGCTGGCGGCGTGGTAGCTCTTGGCGATCTGTCCCTGAGCACGTAGGCTCCGTCCTCACTCGCTGCTAAAACCCCCTCCAGGCTCTGCACTTTTTCACACCCCACACCAAATCGTGTTTTCGCTTTGAACCAGGAAGCATAGGACATCATCATTTTTCCCCCCCGACACCTAATGGCAACTATAACACAGAAAAAAAATAACAGAAAGTCAAGAAACAGAAGGAGCTGAGGAGGAAGGTGAGCATCTAGAGAAGCAGACGGAGCTGGGGGGGGAAACCCCTGGATCTATCAAATAAATAGAGCAGAAATCTTTCTTGCTTGGCCTTTGTGGTGTTATTATTAGAACAACCACGCTTGAGTGCACTAAAGCTGCGCAACCTTCAAGCATCCACATGCAGCTCTGCTACGGCAGGATCCTTTTGTGCTTTGTTAAAGGAGGAGAGAGAGTGAACGAGAGGACGTGACGATGGGAAGGGTCTATAAATGATAAATATGATCAACTTTGATAAAACAGCTATTTGTGAACCCTCAAAAATCTTCTCATGAGAGCAACCATTAGTGTACGTCTGTTTGACATTGGTTGTCAGGAAACCAGCCAACGTTAATGGATCCACAAAATGTAATGGAGAATCCATTTAAATGGTCTCTTGTCGTTTTGTCATCCCACAAGACAAAAAACAATTACTTCAGCTTGGGAATGAAATGAACATGATAGTTTATATGATTCACTTGTATGTTCTAAATTGATCGAAGCGCACACTAACAATACATTAACAATCTGTATCTGATGCCTGAAATGCCACTTTTCCTATACCTATGCAGGATTCTTTTCTCATTCACTTTGTTGTCCAGCCATTAATAATTTAAAGACCGTGGCTTTACAGTTTCTGTGCTGCTTTATTTACTATGCGTGTGATGATGATACTCAGGGGCTGGAGGCGCACCCAGGCAAAGCCTTGTTAAAACAGTCTGCAGTGTAAATCACCCAGTGAAGGGAAGCGCTGGCCGAAAGAGATACCTTGCCCCCATTTTACACAACGGAGGCAAGGGGAGTCTTACCAATTAACCCAGGCTCTCAGCAGAAGCATGTGGTGAAGCTTTGACGGAAGAGGTCCTCTGCATCTCAGCCCAGTGGTCTTTGAGTGCTGAATTGCACTGCCACAGGGCTGGCTTTTGTTGTTTTAGTGGGAGCAGGAGACTCAGCTCCATGCCCAGAGTGAGATGTTCGGTGGCCTGGAAGCTCACAACCCTGGTGGCTTCAGCCCCCAGTGCCCAGCTCCCAGGGCCTGCACCCAAAAATCGGTCTGGATGCCCTTGCAAGGAGCACAGGCCAAGCAACAGCCAGTGAGGGTGAAGTAGATGCTGGCGCCTCTTTTGGCAGGCAGTCACGTCTTCTGATCTTCCTCCGTCACTTATCGGAGGGCTTTTTCCTTCTCCTGCCCCTTTCCGGGACATGGTTCCAGAGCGTCGCTGCTCTGGGGCTGGGACGCATCTTCCAGCATCCAGCCTGATGGCATTTGAGGTAGGATTATATTTCTTTGTCCCTGGGCCAGCATTGTCCTCCGCCCTGCCCAGTGATTCTCCCTCCCTCTGAGCTTCTTCCGCTGCCCCACAGGCAGAGGACATTCATCCACTCACAGCTTTTTCTCCAGCTCTCTTAGTTTCTGTTCTGGAGTGCCTAGAAAATCCACTCCAGCTTTTCAATATTTTAAAGGGCTGTTTGGTTCAGTGCATATTGTGCAATATTTCTGCCTTCTTGGTGTCAGTAGGGCACATTCTCTGGCACAGTGAATCCGAGTTCCTGCAGGAAAAGAGGATGCACAGATGTGCAGTAACAGGGATGTGCGGTAACTGGGACCTTAGCACAGGGTGCTGTGAGCTGCTCAGTGCCCTATCATTTCAACATAAGCAATGTGTTTGCTTGTTATTTTCTTTCTGGTACAGTATTTTTCACAGCTCTGCCAGGTTTGCCTGCTCTCAGAGGCTTGTTGGATGGCCAAGAGGTCGTGCTGCTTTATCTGTGATAGCAGCATGTGTCTACCACAGCAAGTGCGGGGCGGGATGGTGTTAGCTTGGTTTCATTTTTAAGTCTCACACGAGGTATGTTAATCCAGCTCCTACTCATCTTACTCGTAAAGCACTGCTGCCAAAGCCAGAGGAGCTTTCTACAAGTTAAATATTGCAGTGAAATCTATTCTACTCTAATGAAATGTCTGAACAGCTCATAAGCAGGTAAAACTTTCCGCTCACTTATTTACCTCTGTCACAGACAACTACTAGAACTGCAGTCTAGACAGGCTGTTTCTGGGAGCAGGAAGGAACTGCTTGTGCCTGCCTTTTCATTAGCCCCCAGGGTGCAATCTGCGATCATGAATATCACATATCCTGAGCGACAGGAGGAATGGGTGGGGTACCATTGCTGTCTCTCACCAGTTCTTGTCCTGAGACAAGCTTCCCAAGGAGGCGATGCAGCTGCTAGAATGGGATCAGGCCAAGTCCCTTTGTGTCTTGGTGCCTTGTCTGTAAAATAGAAATTGTGCTTGCTTACCCTCAAGGGGTATGCTACAGCCACTACCCACTCCCACCATCCCCTTACCCATTTTTGTCTCACCTCGGTGCAATTCATTGCACCGACAGCATGACCAGTTGCACGGAGTGGCAGTGCAAATATGCTGGCAATTAAGTAATACCCCATCTGCAAAAATAAACTGCAAAGCAAAGAGAGGCTGCCTGCTGGGCTCCAAGTTTGGGATGGGGTCAGTGGTGCAAGCTGTTTTTTTCTCATCAGAGAAACCTATAAATTCTGTTAACATCCTGCACGTGGCAGCAAGGTTTCTGGGTTTCTCCCCTTGTGTGCTCCATCCTTCTCCTACTCTAGATTTTAGCATTTCCTGTTCCTTTCTCCATGCAAAATACTGGCATGCCTTCAGTCTGAGTGAATGCTGTTTTGCATTAATGAAAGCAACAAAACCAGAAAGAGCAAAGCATCTCCACCAGAGGTACTGCTGCGGACGTGCTGCTGGTGCCCCTTGGCCTCCCACTCAGGGCACGTCCCTTCTGTTTTTTTGTTGTGGCACGCCGAGGGCCATGCAACAGGGGCTGCATTTGCCAGGAACTGTAGAAACAGTGTAAGAGTAGGGCTCTGATGCAAAATATGTGTCATCTAAGTGGGCAACGGGGTGGCTGGAGAAGGGACTGGTGCACAGAGTCATACCACGGAGTTACAGATTGCTGGAAGAGGGCTCTTACCCTCTTACCCAAGGAGACTGCAGCTCCTTGGCTGGGCTGGGAACCCCCTGTAGATCCCTCCACCACCCTTCCTCCCCACTGCGGTGCCCTGTAAGCAAAGCTCCTTGGCCTTACAAGTGGAGGTCTCTCAGACCTGAAATGTTTCTTGCAACTTTCAGAGGCAGCCTTTGGAGTTTTCTCTGTAGGGGAACTGAAGTTTTCCTGTCCCTCAGAAGCCCGTGTCCATCACGGGAACCTTTTCTGAGACGTGACAGCTAGAGGTGCTCAGCAGGACGGGCAGTTAATCTTGGTCGGTACGGGCTGGGAGGCAGTGAGCCAGCAACCTGTGTCAGGACTTACCCGTGTGTAACGTGATGTAGTGGAAGAGCTACACCGTGTTGGCAAGGAGGGTGGGTAAATGGGGAATCTGGTCCTCTCGCTGCCGTTGTTCAAAATCTCACCATGGGAATGTTGCTTAGTTTCTTTGCATTTTCATTTTGTTGCCTATAAAATTATCAGCCCATTAGTCCATACGTTTAACACAGACAATATGTATGCTCGCGCCTGCCTGCCTCCTTTACTGGAGGTCTGTGATCTGGCAAAAAGGCATTATCTAAATGTTAAGTGGCACAATGTCATACAGCAACACGGTGAAGATAACGGTGGTTGTTACTTGGTGGGAGGAAAGCTGTTGTAACATCCTCAGTGCTCGTTCTTGGCACTGCTGTTCCAAGCGGGAGCCTTTCCTTTTCAGCTAGACCGACACACAAGATGCTCCGAGTCTTACCGAGGTTTCTCTTTGTTTTTTCTACAGCTGTCTCCAACCTGGATGCAGAGAGCAAACTGAGCGTCTATTACCGGGCACCTTGGCATCAGCAAAGAAACATTTTCCTCCCCTCCACCAGACCACCGTGTGTGGAGGAGCTGCACCACCACGCCAAGCAGCACCTGCGAGCCCCGCGCAGAGGTAGGTGCTGGCACGTCCCCGCCAGGCAGCGCTGGGGTGTTTTGGGCACAGCCACGGGGCTGCGGGCACCGCTCTCCCCGGGGAATTAGGGGCTCAGGCTGAGAAATGGGGATGAAGAAGAAGTTCTGGCAGTGCAGAAGGGTTGTGCCCTCTATGACTTGTTTATGGTTACTGGAGGAGATCTGGGATGGGCTTTTTACACGTCCATTTTACATTCTGGTTTTACATGTTCTTCTATTAAAATTGGTATGTCTGAATTGCAAGTATGAGTGAATCGGTGCACTGACCCCAAAAGGATGGAGGTACTGAGTGAATAAGGTCACATATCTCCCTCTCAATGCTAAACACATGTTAAACAGTGCCTCGACTCCAGGGCAGATAAGATTTAACTTCTCAAAGGGTAAACCTAGAGTCCAGTGGTATCAGAGAGAGCTAATAAGCTCCACAGAAGCTAAGCTGCCCACCTGGGGTCATAAGCAAGATATGGAGCTTTGAGGAGACCTGCGATCTTCTCAGGTGGCATCTGAGAGCCTGCAGAGAGAGAGAGGGATCCCTGCCATACAGGGAATTTACTAAGTGAATTCATTGAATGGTCCTACACTGCAGGGAAGGCAAAAGATGGAAAGAACAGGAAAATTCCCAACAGGAGGCAAGAAAAAGCAGGCAAACAATCCTGTCTTTCTTCTGTGCAATAGGAAGGATAAAATTCATGCAGGGCACTTTTAAAATGTTCAGCTGCAGCCTCCTGTGTTGGAAGTGTTCTGCACCAGCAGCTATCATTGCCTTGACCATTTATTGCTGTTATTGGGTTATAATAATAATTACTCGGATCTGTGGAGCATCTTTTAGCTGGATGCAACATTCCTATCAATTCCCACATGTGAACCTCTCTGCAGAGTTTATATCAGGCCCACACTGTGGGTGCAGGATGTCCTCAGAGCACTGCAAAGAGCAATAAGGCAGGATTGCAGTCGCAGTCGTGCTCAAGTAAAGCAGAAGTTGGCTTTTCTTTTCTCAGCAGCTTTGCCTTGCAGCCGTCCCAGCACCAGGCTGGTCTCTGCCTGCCATCTGGTGGGCAGCTCAAATCCTGACACCGGTGCGGAAGGCAGCTGGCAGAAATGCCTCATCGCTTTCAAGTATCACGGCTCACTTTGGGCAATTTCCCATCCTCCGTATTTAAAGGCAGCCGTGCAGGTTCAGCAGGCAGCTTGTCATGTGCTGCTTTTTTTAATTCTCTAAATAATTGTGTATATTGGAGTGAAATTGTAATCTGAAATTTACCCTAAACATGTTTATTGTCTCTCTCCCGTTTCTTCTATTAAAATTTCTTCATTATCTCTCTATTTAACCAGGGGTAATTCAAACTAAACATGAGATCAGGAAACAGCTATCCATACTAACAAACGTGGTTGGCTGGACCATAGCTCTGTGCATTAGGTGAATCCATCATCCCCTTCCAGCAGCACTCTGAGCAAACACTAATTACCCAACTGTCACCTAAAATTACAGATGGGAAATCCATGAGCTTTCCCCCATTCACATGGAAAGTTTCATAGACCTGGGACTGATGCTGGAAGAGGGCTGGGTATTGTCAGCCCACAGTGAAGGAAGACTCCTCTGGGTCAGGAGAAGAGCAATGGTGATTTTTCCAGGATGGGCTCCTCCGTGCTGGGACACAAAGCAGCTGCAACAATGACCTTCTCGATGTCAAGGCAGGGAAGGAAGTCCTGCCTGGGACTGTGTTTCCCTCATAAAGGTATATTTTGTAGGGGCAGAGTGCAGGTGTTCATGCATCTGAACTTTTCAAGGCAACAGGATCTACAGGTTCCCACTGGGAATCAGGTGCTGTGTCCCAGTCCCTTACAAGTTAGCTCCTTTGTCCCTTGGGATAAAGAGTTTGAAATCCCACTTGGGGTGAATTCAGCTTCAGTGAACATGCTCAGGTATGTTTTATAGGCATTGCTCTTGCAGGGCCTGGGAGTCCAGAAAGTGCTTCTCCTGTTCAGTGTCAGTAAGGATCATTGGTAGTGCTCGGTGGAGAAGAGAAGGAACTTCAGCTTTGGAGTCCACATCCTATTTGTAGCTCTGTTGCACCACTAGTAGAGACATTTCTTTGTTTTTAATGCTCTGAAAGACTCATGTCCTCTTTATTCTCCTCCAAAACAGAACATCGAAGCCGAGGTGATAACAGAGAGCAAAAAGCCCCAGGGCCCATCTCTGTGGTGGCTCCCCCCTTTCCTCCCTTCCCTGCAGTCTGCACTCAGAAGAGGCAAGCGATAAAGAACCGGCACTTCCTACCAGTAAGTCTTTCCTGCATGCTACAAGTACCCCATGTGAACACATCATTAGCATTGTGGGACCCTAGGTGTGACACTGCTTCACAAGTACCCCCCCCCCCCCGCCCCGAGCATGTACAGGGACAACACAACTCGCCTTGGCATCTCATCAGTAATACAGCTCAGGTAGCAGCTTCTAGCAGCCAGCCTCAGGGTGGAAGTTTCCACTATGAAACCTCTTATTTTTCACCCCCGGCTAGCACACGTACACACTTGTTCATATGCTTCTCCACAGTCCTTCACATTCTCTGCTCCTGCATTGGGCAGCACTTCCAGAACGCTCCTGTAATTTCAGTAAGTGCTGTAATTTCAGCCCTGAATTATCATTGCCAGGAGCCAAGAGCTCAAGGGCTTTGAGTACAGACTGGAGGCTTGCATGGGTGCAGAGAGGCTCAGCAGCACGTCTCCAGCTATCAGGAGCTGCAGTTTCCACTCACGTAGGACAATGGTACCTCTGTGGTCCTGGGTGCTTGACCCATAGGTGCCAGATTGGCTAAATTCTGCTCTGGGCTAAGAGCTATTGCATTCCTCAAACCAACTGAAACACCATAGGTCCGGCTTGGGTTTGACTTGTGATGCACATGCCCAATGCCAGCCCTCGGTGTAGGGATATATGGGCATGTGCAGGCACAGGGACATTGGCATCTTCAGAGATACTGCAGCCATGAGCACATTATAAATGTATAGCTATTGAATTGTCACCTACTGAACTTAAGATTCCAAGTCTGTTCACCCTAATCCATAACATTAACCACATAGAACTACTGTAACGGTAAATGAGTCACAATGTAAAGACCCTGCTCAGGAACTTAAACTTCAGTCCACAGAAAGAGCTTTGTTTCTCATTTGTGAGCACGAAATGCATGACAAGGTTTTGATTAGGTTGACCATTCTGGCTTTTTGGCTGCTTATCTGGATAATTTCAAGGAGAGCATCACCATCGCGTTAGGCTTTGAACTGGCTAGATTTTCAGGGCTTATGAATCAACTGAAAGGAGATATTCTGATGTTAAGGGACGGCATAGAAAAGCAAGGCATAAAGGAGAAACAGGCTTACCTTCTTCTTCTCTGTAAGTTGCCATCAAAGCTAGGGCTGTTGTAGGGTCACTGAAAGGTAAAGGAGAGGTGACCCCACATTACAGATCAGAACTGGTTACGGATAATAGTTTAGACAATATACCAAACATAAAGCTCTCTTAGTTAGTATCAGATGGGGAACAAGTCATATCTTATGAAATTGCATACTCAGTGTTGAAAGGCCTGAATCTTTGCTGTGCTTGGAACCAGTGCGTTTTAGACATTACTTCCATCTGTGCAACACAAAATAATAATAAATAGTGAGCAACCCTCTGAGTCCTGTATTAGATGGTAAAATTAAGTCATGCTGAATACAGATGTTTTGGCTTTATCAGCAAGTCCACCTTTTTCTTTTCAAGAAGGAAAATATTAAGCTTTGTGCCCACCCATGCTGGGCCTTTTTTTGGAAGCTGACCAGGATCAGTGGTCCCCTGAGGAGAAGCAAACGAGAGCAGCTTGGAGGTTGCAGTCCTATGGATTTCAAGGCATCTGGAAAGGCTCTGCTTTGGGAAGTGCAAATACTCCAAGGCCAGGGTACTTCGAAGTACCTTGACCCATTTCTTAGGGAACTCCTTGTCCACGGGGCAACCATAAATCGAGAGAACAATGCAAGATGACACAACACATGAATGCTCCGTCTGGGAGAAGGCTAATCCAAGATTTTTACAAGATACTGCAACAATGAATAACTAATTGATACTGTGCCAGCCTTCATGACTTAATGATATCATTACAAGAGATAGTTGAGAGTGCTGTTATTGGCTAGCTTGCTCTTTTTGGCATAAGCTTTTTGACATCTGCAGGTGCGTACATACTTCAGGGGTGGCTGGAATTGTTTGATACCTGATGCCAGTTGATTGTATCATCTGTTCATCGATGAACTAAAGATGTTAAGTCCCACAAGAGTTTTTATTCATGGCACAGCAGTCTATTCTGAATTCAGCTGTTGTGGTGCATGGGAAAGGTGCTGGTGAAAGTGATATTAAATGACAATAGAAGCCCTTTTCTGAGTTTCCTAGAAATTAGGAAAGTGTTCAACGAGAAGCTGGGAAATTTTTAAGTTATAGGATTGACTTTTCCAAATTGGGCATCTAAGTTAAACATGTGCATTGAGGCACTGAAATAAGTGACCACTGTGGAAACTGTGAGAATTATCCGTAGTGAAAGCTACCATAAAACAGATCACCAGTCTGAGACCAGCTGAGGCCTCCAGATTCCTACATTTTGGCTGCTGTTTTTATTGCTAGCAAGTATGAGCTTTCCCAAAGATCTTACATATTGTTTAGTAAAGCTAGAGAATATCAACCTCAACAGCTAAAGATTTACTTCTAAGCATGGCTGGCTGTTTTTGCAGGAAGAAAGGTGCCAAAGTCCCGTAAATTCCAAGGAAGACCAAAAGAATTAAAGTCCAAAGTGACTGATGCCAGTGAAAATGGGTCTGGAAGGCCATTTCGAACTGTTCCATCACAAGATCACGTTGTCATGGAGCAGCAGAGAACAAGAAGCAGCTGTGTCCTGGGATCTTTTGTGTCCTAGGATCTTTTGTGTCCCTGACAAGATATGTTTGAAGGTGGCTTTATTATAGTCTACTCTTGTTACAGGAGCTGCCCTGATTTGTCCACTTAGCCCAGAGGCCAGAATGGGATCCTTCAGGAAAGTGTATAAGAACAGGGCATGATTTATGCCATTTATTGTCCCATGATTTATTCTTCCAGTTTCATGCAGAAATGAATTACAGAGTTCCAGAGCTAGAGATCCAGTACAGAATAACACCCACTAAGGAATAAGTCTGCATTGATTTTGAGACTTGTTTAATCCCCTTTTTTAGCAAATTTACAAGATTCCTCAACAAGATTCCATGATAATGACTTTAACAATCTGTATGAAAATATATCTTTTGTTTGTTTCAGTCCTGATGCCTCATAATTTCATTGCACCCCTTCTAGTTTTTAGAATGTGAGAAATAGTGAGCACTGTTCCCTGTTCACTTTCTCCATGGTTTCCCCCCTCCCCCCATTTTTGCAGACATGATTTTACTTCCCTATCCATCCCAGACATTCATTTTTCAAGCTGAAAAACTCTAGCTTGCTTAGTCTCTCTCTACACAGAGGACGTATACAACCAAACATATTTATAAGCATCATTCATTCAGGCATTTTTGGCAATGAAGAAAACAAAAAATAATCTAAGGAAAGTACAAGGAAGGTACAGACTTGGGAAAATGAGGGAAATATTCTTTACACATGTTCCCATGACAACCCTGCCTGTAGCTCTGCTGAGTGTGAAGATGCTGTGTCATTCCAGCTGCATTTCAGACTTCTCTTTCATATTCTCCACATTTTTTTCTTTCTCTGTTTTCACTAAGTGCCTCCAGTGACGCTCTGAAATCTCAGTGTTCAAGTTCAGAGTGCAGGTGTCATGGGACCACGATTTCTCAAACCCCTCATGGTGCAGCTGGTATAATAAAATAAGGGAGATCGAGCAAGGAACCCATAATATTTGGAAATTCACACTCATGGTTGCACAGGGTGCAGTGTCAGTTTGCTCATAATTACAACCTGAGCAGAAATCTAAGGGACAGGAAGCAGGAGGTTGTTTTCCAGTCAGGCTTTGCCTCTCCCTGAGACCTCAGCTAGAACAAACATGAAAAGAAAATAATGGATCAGGTAACTTATTCTATGCCCCTGCCATTTCAAAAATACTCCCTGTGGTCTACCTTGGGGTGCTTTGCATAGCACACACCTAAGTTTTAAACAATTTTGTGCTGAAGCTCTACGAAGCCTCAATAAAAAAATGAGTTAAGGGCTAGACGGGAGTTGGGCTCTGTACTTTCTGTGTCCAAATCCTGCCTGTAGCTGTTAAAAATGAAAGCCAGCTGACATTATTCATCAGAATGAACTTGTACAGCACTATTTGTGCAGTAAGTGTAATACCTACTACCCTGTATCGTGGGATTATTGTTTGCACCTTCATCTGCTGGAATGCCATGTGTGGTATGACTTCTGTCAGAAAGCACATCTTTACCTTGTCAAAACATTGAACAGTACGTTAATCATTAAAGGACTGTCAGTACTTGAACAGATCACATTTGTGATGCTCCAAAATAAAATAAAACACCCACAAGCAGATAAAACAAAAATTTGTGGAGAATGAAACATATGGAAATATAAATATTGAGAGCAGCAGGTGAGCAGGGCTGTGCTTTGCTGCAGAAATAGCAGCCAGAAGTATTCCTATTTTCAGTGTCAGCTGACTGCATAAGAAAGATGCTGTATGGGTAGGAATGTTAATTTCTGATTAAGGAGTCAGCTGTGCTCTGAAAACACTGGAAAGCTGCTAACCTTTTATTAGTATTTCTTCTCCCTTTACCAGAGCTTTAATTTTTCCAACATGCAAATCCATACCATTTCCTTGAGCTCCTGTGAGTTAATGAAGCAGCAGGCTCTCCATTTTACAGGCAGAGGAGGAGAGAGTGGGAGGGAGCTTTCACCCAGGGCCACAGAAGGAGTCAGGAGCAGGCTCATGCAAACGTAGGACAAAACACCAGTTCTCGTTTGCTCTGCGTGTTGCCTTTCCAGTACATGAATGATTGCCTTCAAATGTCAGGTCGGGATGCACTGATAATGAGTACGTATGATTTATGAGCTCACTTAGCTTGAAAGCATCCTGCATATGTTCCCTTTGCTGCTGGAAACGGACCATACACAAAGCTTGCCGACGCTGAAGCAATATGCTAATGCACTGCCCACTTTATTCATAAGGTCATCCTGGGAAGGCAGTGTCTACCACCCAGTGCTATAGAAGCCTGAAGTCGTAAACAATATTGATCCCTTGTGCTTGTCGTTGGCTGTAACTTATATGCAGCAGGAGTAAGGGATAACCCGCTGGGGAGCAGAGCCGTGCTGCCGGCCACCTCCTGCCCTCACCCCGGCTTCGCTGCTGCTGCAGGGGTTGTGACTCGGCCACCAACATTTCCTGGGAGACAACGCATCGCCCACACGGTCAAACCAGTGCTGAGGGCATGGGGAAAGGATCAACTCAGCTGTGACTCCATTAGACAAACACGCTGAGGATAAATGTGTATAGCTCTTGACAAGGCTATCGCATTCTCAAAACAGCTTTAATTATTGGAACAGAAATAAGCTCTTTTTTCCTGGTGTTACGTTTTTCGCCTCACCGTTGCACAGTGCTCAATATGTCCTGTGCTCTAACTTTGAACTCCAAGTATCTCCCGTAACACTATGCTGTAAGGCAGGCAGGCTGGATACACGACCTAGTGCACACGATGCTTCTTGCACTAGTCTTCCCTTGTATCTTGAAGATCCTAAACTGTAGGCATCTCAAAGTGCACCTCAGAGCTTTGGACGATGTAGAACAGAAGGGGGGATTAAGTGGTAATTTTGTACTGTTACTGACCCACTCATTTCCTCCTCCTGATCCCAGTTCTGGGACAACAAATGGGATGGTCTCATAAATTGCCAGGCTGGCAAGTTCGTGACAGCCGATTTGCTTCTTTGTCACTGCTCTGATGGGGTTTAGGGTTCTCGTCAGCGGAAAGGATGATTGATGTGTCCTGACTTAGGTATCTGCAAGTAACGCTAGGCTCCTCTTAAAATCAATGGGGCGAGCGTTCAGGGGTGAGTCGCCTCATCCCGATTTAGGTACGGATGAAGGTTGAGCTGAATTTCTCTGTGGCAATCTCACCTTCTGCTTGCCTATAGGGAAGCCTAGCTGACAATCTCAGGCTTGGACATCCTCACTTTTTTTGTTGCAGTGCACAGAAACCAAAGACTTTCACACCGAAGAGATGCAGAGCACTGAGAAATCAGATCACGTGCATATGCAACCAAGATTTTTACTGCAGAGCAGATTCAAGAGCACAGTGACACCTCTGCAACTGCAGTTGATGGGATAGCTCAGAAAACAGAGAGGCTCACATTTGTCAGTGACTGCAGAATAAATCCCTATTCAAGCAATTACACACCAGTTTGGTTTCAAAGCAATCTTAGCCCATTAAAGAAAAATGCCTATTTAAAGTATTCTGGCTTTGTATTTAACAGATTGATTACCACCATTGCTATTTGCCAAGCACACCCACACAAAAGAAATTCACTTTGAAAACTGCCTAACTGCAGATTTACCCATCGGACCAGAACAGCCTTGGGTATATAATAATAATTTCTTGCTTAATTATGTGTTTACTCAAGACATTTAGAGATATTCTGGTCTTCTGAGTGAATGAGAACATTTGAGGGACAGCAGCTCGCTCCCTCCCCCAGCACAGAGGTATTGAAACGTTGGGGCTGCTGCTGTATCACAGCGTGCCCAGCTGCCCAGCGGTGGGCACCGTGCCGGATCCAGCAGTAGGCGACCTTGGGACCCCATGGTCAGGTCACAGTGGAAGGTCACACCACCATGACAGCAGGAGCTGAGATTTTTGCCATTTTAGGCCTACTCCTCTATGGCATTTCTCCCGTTTCCATGGCAGGGAGAAGAAAAGACAGTACTCAGTCAACCTTTGCCTTTCCCACCTTTCATTGTTCTTCCATGTTAAGTCCCCACCCTAGGAAGTCTGTCCTGCCGTGCTTAAGCAGAGACCTGAGACCTTGGCAAGTGAAGTGAAGTCTGTGGGTACGTGTAACTAATGGGTGTTTTCCTGGAGGAGTCAGGAAGGCAGAGGAGCACATGGGGAGATAGAAAAGCCCTGATCCAACAGGACAGGTTGATGGGTAGCCAGCCCTTGTTTGTGTCTGCTGTAGCCCGTAGCTACTTTCTCCAAGGCCAGAGTCGAGCTCACACTGTTTCTCCCTTGGAGGTTTGCCCTGAGGAGCTCATGGGACAAGAGGTCCCTCCTCATCCCCTTCTTGTGCACCAACTGGGACCCTCATGAGCTTTTGTGGAGCTTCCAAGATACGTAAAAGATTTTCATGTGCTGGACGCATCACCTCAGCAGTGTTGGTCGCCATCAATCTCAACCCTCTCCAAGGCACCTCAGACACCTTCCTTGGGGAAGCTGAATTTCGAAACCTGATCCTTTTAGCTGTGGTAAATTGGCACAAAGCAGGTGACTGGAAACTTGGCCAGAAGATCAAGGATGAAATGATCCTTGTGACTCCAAAGAGCAAAGTTAACCTGTTGACGTGTTCAGGATCTCTGCACCTTTTCTTACACAAACAGAGGTGTTCATCCCACCGTAAGGGCCTTTTCCCAGCTTAGGAGAACTGGTTTTGCACAGATCTGAATGGCCCGAAAGAAACGTTAACTAGGAACAGTCTTCTTTTGAATTTTATCCCTCTGCTCTCCAATAGGGCTCACGTGCAGCTTATTTGGAGGCTTCACTCAACTTCAGTCCTGCACATGGGACCAGGGTAAAGTGAGAGGTGTTGCATATCTCGCAAAAAGGTAGGACGAGACAGAGAATTCAGCCTTTGGAGCTTCAGCATAGCCTTTTTATTATTTTGAAAGGAGACCATACAATGCAAAGTCTCTCAGACTGACGTTTGTGTTTCATTCATCACAGCGGCGTTGATGATGTTTGGGTGGAACAATGTTCATAGGACCATTTGGCAGGTCTGCTAAGTAATGCCAGGGGAGATAGCACTTGCTAGAGCTTTCCAGCGTGGTGAACAGACCTTTTTTCTTTTATCTTTTTCATTTTATTTCCTGTTTCGAAAGAAGTCATCCTTCACTCATTTGTTTTGAAAACAGGACATTGCAACAAAGTAACCAGAATTTCCACCATTAAAGGACTTCAGAGCTGCAGGGATTCAGCAAGACTTAGGACATTCTGGGCATCTCTCTTTATCCTTTCAAGCATTATAAAAAGTGACAAAAATCCAATTGGCCACTGTCATCCTGACACAATGATTGCAGCCTTGGAAATGTAATGATAATGTCAGGAAACCTTGGCAATCAACCTATTTGATAAATCATCCTCAGGACCAGCATTATTTATTTCCATTGCCTATAAATACCTCAGGCAAAAAAGTCCTTATATTACGAAATAGATCGTTTATAATGTAATTGGATAAGCACCTTGCACTGCTCCAGCTTCAGGCAGTACACAGTTTGAGTTCCCCAAATCAATACAAGACATTCTTAGGACAATTTAACTATGTCCGTAAGAGATCGAACCAATTTCCCTACAATTTCGTCTGATCTGAGTAAGCAAAATCAGCACAGACTTCACATGGGTCCAAATAACTCCGTAGGCAAAGTTGAATGAGGTGGGGCTGCATTTGTGGAGTAGTCTGTTCTGGGAAACAGACTGATCGGTTGGAAATCGAGGTGGAAATCTCAGGTTGTTTTGCCTCTGACGCTCGTTTATCCAGACAGAAATAATGTGCTTTTGCCAACAACATTTTGTCTGTGTTTTTAATTTTAATTTATTTTTTTTTCTTTTCCACATTTCACATTTATAGTTTAACAGCACCCGTTCGCCCTCCCCAGTTGAGTGTTGCCACATGACCCCCTGGAGTAGAAAGGTACTGGAAAAACAAGCAATCCTCAGCTCACAGCCCTGTCTCACTCTTCTCCCTTCCAGATCCTAACCCTGCCTCTTGCTTGCTTTTCACTTGCTAACTTTACTGCCTCTTCTGTTTCCGATGTCAGTAGGGCACAATAATGACATCTTTTTCCCTCTTTCCCTCTTCACCTGGGATCAGTTTCAGGAGCTCATGGCCACAAGGCCACCTCCTTGATCCTATCACCCCCTTTAACGGCCTGGTCCAGGACCATAGAGGTAGTGACTGCTTTTCATTTTCTTGCAATGTTTTTGCCCAATGCTTTATTTTTCCAAACGGTAAGGAATCGTTTGGGCAATGCCAGGACAAACACGTGCATTTGGATGCTCGGCAATGCTGCAGTTTGCTGAGCAGGAGCTCTGGCAGCCGGAGCCCGCGGTGGGGTCACTTCACCCGCTTTGTCCCCTGCTCCATTGTTACCCTGGCAGGAGCCAGCAGCCAGTGCAGCCTCTGTGTGTCTGCCTGCGTGTGTGCAGGGTTTGGGGTTTTTTGTTTGTTTTTTTGTTGTTGTTGTTGTTTGTTTTTTGGTTTTTTTTTTGGTTTTTTTTTTTTGCATGCATGCATCAAACTTTTGGGGGGGGAAGTTACCTAGGAAACAAAGTCTTTTGTGCTTGAAGTTTATACGAGCTATTCACGTCTGCCGGGGATCGGCACAAAAGCCGCAGAGAGAAAGAAGGCTGCAATGTTTTGCTAAAACCCTACGTGGGAAAGCGGGGCTCCCCGCGGGCGGGAGGAGGAGGACGCGCGTCCCCCCGGCCCTGGGGTGCTGCGGGGGGTGACGGCGGCCAGGTAAGTGCGCGTCCTCCCGCACCTCAGCCAGCAGCGCGGCTTTCGGATCCAGAATGCTTTTGGGGCTGGGGCGTAAGCGCTGTCTGGAGCTGGAGGCGGCTCGTTCCCTGGGGACTTGTGCGAAGCCTGGGAGGAGGAATGGCAGAGCTACAAAGGCAGGCTGGCGAG
Organism: Cygnus atratus; assembly: GCF_013377495.2. Taxonomy (NCBI): domain Eukaryota; kingdom Metazoa; phylum Chordata; class Aves; order Anseriformes; family Anatidae; genus Cygnus; species Cygnus atratus. Next base: position 127,489,917 of record NC_066362.1, on the reverse strand, counting down.
AGCACGCCGCGCTAGACTGCAGCCGGCTGGACCCCGGCACGGAGGGGAGCGCGGTGTTTTGTCTCCGCCAAAAACTGGGGAAGAAAGCTTAAAGAGCAGTTATGAGGGAGAAGCCGGGTAGCTGGGCAGCTGGGAATCCGGGACTGGGGAGAAAGCCAGCCTGAGAGGTGCTGCTCTTCGTGTTTAAAGAGGAGACAGATTGACTTCCCGGGCTAGGGGAAGAGTTGTCACGGCTTGTGGAAGAATGTTCTGATGGAAAAAGGGGGGGAACAGGGCAGAAAAAGGTGAGTGTTTCTCCCCTCTGTTCCTTCCAAACAAAATGAGAAGTTTTTGCTTTTGTTTTTGTTTTTCAAACAAAGGGACTCCAAACCACGGGTCGGTAGCTGGTACCACATGAAAACATGCTTAATTTATTTCTCTGTTACTGGGTGGAATTATAACAGCTTTGCAGGACAGGGTGCTGCTGGGGGATTTGGTTTTTCTTCACAAAGAAAACAAAGCCTCTGTGTTGCTTCCACACAGTTTACTTTTCTCTCTGTTTCTTTATCTTCCGTATCTAGTGCTTCTCGTAGCATGCCGTAAAAATTTGCATGGTTTCTAAACAATACTTTGAATTTCTTCTGGTGGCGGCCGACCTTCCCTGTGGCCAACATCCTCCTGACCCTGGCACTGCTAACACCTGCCGCTTCCAACCACATAGCTGCCGGTTTTCTGCAACTTTTTTCTGGTCACGTCCCTAGTTTGTAAAAAATGAGATGCGAGTGACTTCCCGAAGTGCGGAGGGGTCTCGTTTAAAGCTTTAGGCCTTCTGCTGCCTGTTCTCGAACGAGTGTTTCCCTGGGGCCGGTGCTCCCTGCTAGCAGCAGACCGCTGTGCTCCAAAAGCTGCAGATGCAGAAGCGCGCCCCGGTGTCACGCCGATGGTAAGCGGGTACGTGCCGGAGGCAGCAGCGTGCAAACACGGGTGTGTGCCCCTTCCGACCGGGAGGGCGTCCTGCACTGCCCCGTGAAGGTGCTGCTCCGCTTCCCACACGGCGAGGTATTTGTCCCCTGCGACCGGTGCGTTACTGCTGCTGCACCGGGGAGCAGGCAGCGCTGTGTGACTTACCCAGAGCAGCTCGTCGTTGCTCCCTGTAACTGATTGCTGATCTGTCTGCCTGCTTTGTTCCTACAGCAGCCGCGCGTGCCCGAGTGGCAGACACTGATTCTGAATGTATTCGTTTGCAGTCCCATCCACCAGAGGACGAAGATACAGATGTCATGTTAGGGCAGAGGCCGAAAAATCCAATACATAATATCCCTTCTACACTGGATAAGCAAACCAATTGGAGTAAAGCACTACCTCTCCCAACTCCAGAGGAGAAAATGAAACAAGATGCCCAAGTGATTTCTTCTTGCATTATCCCCATCAATGTCACTGGTACAAATCTCTTCTATTTCTTTTTGTATTTATTGCATGGTTCGAGGGAGGTCAAGTGCTTACTTTGTTTAATTTGTTTGAAGTCACTGGGTTTTACAGTCTGCGGGCAAAGACCCTAGCCTGAGGATTTAGTTGCTGGAAGACAGTGGGCTAAATTCATCCCTCATGCGTGGCCACTGAAGTCAGTGACGCTGCATCTAGGATTAATTTGGCCCACATTTTTCGAGTCATGTTGTACAGTGTAACGTAACGCTGGCTCCCTGTATAAACAATGTACTTTTGTTGTGTATATAACCTACAGTCTGTATTCACAAAGACCTCAAATAGCTTTTCAAATGTAGCTGACTGAAATAATGCAGAAAGCCACCAGGATTAATCATATGATTATCATGTGTAGCAGGAGAAGAGAAACTAAAGAATGTAGGCTACTATTTGCAGTGCTTTAAACATGCAAGTCATGACTGTGTAGCATGCAAACCATCGCTCTGAGATCTCTTTACATGCAGCTACGCTGAAGGTATAGTAATGGCATTTTCATTTATTTATATAACATTTGGATGCATTTTACTAGATTTATTTGAACAAGAATTGTTTATGTAAGCATCAGCTTTATCAGTTATTGAATGTGATAGATGACTTGTTTCCAAAATCAAAAATCAGGTTGTTTTTCTCTTTCTCTCTTTCTCTTTCTCTCCTTCCAGAGGGCTATGGTAAACATAAGGTTTATCTGAGTTTTCCTCAATGATATTTTGCACCAAGGTTTGATTAATGTAAGAGCATAAAGGGGGATGATTTCCACGGCTATAGAGTTGAAAATAAATAGTCAGGGAAAAAGCAGGGAGCTCTCAGCTATCCACAGAGAAAATTCTGGTATTTAATTGTGTTTTTCCAGAAACCGGGGGGTTGGCGGGGAGGTCACGTCCCCTCATGTCACATCGCTCCTGCTTGTGTCCATCAGCAGTGCCCAGCCTTCCTGCAAGACAGGCTGCCAAGCTGCCTGCGGTGCCAGGGGAAGTCTGCACGCCCCCTGCCCCACTCTGCTCCCAGGAACTTGCTGCTGACTGTCTGAGGGGCTCGGGGCTTTGGGGCTCGCTGCAGCATCCCTTCTGCCCCACCATCCACCTGGGTCTGAAGGGGCTGTGTCTGGGTGCCCCCTGCTCCAGGCTGGACACTCCCAATGGAAGACCCCACAGAAAGACATGAATGGAGTGGCACGCTTCCACGAGGCATTAAGTGATGCTCTGCCCCCACAGCACATAGGACCTTAGTTGTGTAGGCTGCCCAGCACCAGTAATGTCACACAGTCCAGAGCAGAATTACAGCGTTAGGCCTGGGACCAATGTTAACTTTTCCAGTAATAGAAATTTTTGCCTAGACTCCACCTGCCATACACTGGAACCAAATTCCCACTGATCAGTTTTACAGATCAAGAATGGTATGTAATCTTCTGGATGTTTATGTGTATCATTCTCATTAGCACTAATGGGAATAATTTGTATGCGTCACGGGGAGGACATACCCTCTGCCACTTTCCTCTAGAGATGACCCGTGCATCTGGCACACGGAGCATGTTCAGATAACTCACAATTGCTGGAAACCCAGCAATGACTCGGATTGATTTTCGTTTCAAAGAGTTTGCTTTCATTTTTCTGTTTTGTTCTTTAAGCTTCTCCCAACCCTGAGAAATGTTCACTTTTTTAAAATGACTGTTGTTGGAGTTTACAGCACTTTCCTTCCATATTAAAGAAAGTTCTTCCTCTGCTTATTCCAGGGGCATTGGTGGTTACAGGACATCTGTCTGAAGCCTCTATTTCACTGTAGTAGATTTCAAGAAGAACTTTTACAAGAAAGTTACTTTTTAACGTTTTACATTGTTATGTAGTGTAATATGTATGTGTATGTCTGTGTATAATTATGTTTTATATAATTATACGCTATTAAAATAGTTTTTATCAGGATTTTTTTTTTAATTTTGTTTACTTTGGTTTGTTCGTTTTTCTTAAGATTACAAACCACTGTACCAATGATCCCAATGTTAGTGTTTTTATGGACCTGGCACATTTTTTCCGACCTGTCCCACGTCAGCTTTAGAGAGCAGAAGCATATAGCTCTGCAAGACCACAGCCGGTCTTTTGGTGGGCCTCCTCTTAATTTTAGATTGACCACAGTGTAAAAAACAAAGTCAAAGAGACTTCCCTGTGGCAATGACATGGAAACATAAAGAAAACAAGGAATTCTTGCTCGTTCTGCATGACCATGGTTATAAATAGATGTGCATGTGAACTTGGGCTCCTAAATCCAAATTTAGGACAGTGAATGTGTGAGCTGATTCCCAGAGCGGACTCCCGTGTGTCTTGATGCAAGCTGAGTGCTTGGGAAAATCAGGCCACGTGCTGGTGCGCAATACCTGCTGCCCATTTACTTCATCCTTGGCCACGTGTAATAGTCAAGGAAACTGCTCTCTAAACTTGCATGTGGACTTTGCCCCATTTTAGCTGTCTTATTCCTTTCTGAAATGGTAGCCCTTTTGGCATATTGGTCTCCTAAGAAGCCCCCAACTATTGTAATTCGGCATTAAAATTTAAATTGTTTTCTTATGCTTAGTTGCTTAAAGTAAGTCAGGCTGTAGCTGAAAAGATTACTCCTTGCAGACAAGTAACTGTCACTGTCCCTGTGACAGATGGATAAATAGTTATAAGAAAGATGCCCTGCTACCAAGAGCTCTCAACTCTATTTTCCTTCCTTGTTTTTTCTTTTCTTTTTCTTTCTTTCTTTATTATTTTTTTTCAATCCTTATGTTACTTTTGGCAGACCAGGCTGCTGAGGGGGAGCTGGAATTAAATGTAAAACTGTGATATACTGTAATATAATTCACATAAGAGCTATATAAGGGCTCCCTTATGTTTATTCACAGGCTTAATCCAAGCTCACATACCTCCACTGTGTTCCAGCCATGAAAATTTGTTTACTATTTCTAAAGGCTAATGAGACCTATTTATGGGTTGCAGGAGTTGGTTTTGACAGAGAGGCTAGTATACGCTGCTCTCTTGTTCATTCACAATCTGTACTACAGCGGAGACGAAAGTTGAGGAGGAGGAAAACCATCTCTGGCATCCCCAGAAGAGTGCAACAAGAAATAGGTGTAGTATAAATACAACTCTTCCATAGATAGCTTTCTAACCAACTTAAATTGCAGGGATATGAGCTGGTAGCTGGCCTTCCAAAGAAATGAATCCTTGAAAGCGTAACTGGTTGTGGAGTTTGGGAATGACGTGTTTTGTTTTTTTTGATTTACTGCAGTAAGCAAAGCTATATTACTCCATATGGCCCTGACTTAAGGGGGGCCTTACCGAGTAATATAGATGTACGTGTTCAGCTCTTATCGTGTAAATGTTAATCAGTTATTTTTTTCCATTTTATTTTTGTTATATTTGCGTGCATAAAAAGTAACTAGATTAAGTGAAAGTTTTTTCTTGTATGAAGGGATCTGAAGGTAAAGAAATGACAGATGTTGCTCAGCAAAGTGATGAGCTGTGACAACTCACTCAGATATCAGTTGGATATCCGCATTAGAGACAGCTGCTGGTACCCCACTGAAAGCTTCGCTAAACATTCCTTTTCTTTGTCATGCTTGTCCTCAATTCCTTCCTTGCATTCTTTATTACCAAGGATATTTGCTTGAAATCAAGTGGCTTGCCTTGCTTCTTTTGTGGGTAAATTAGGAGCAACTCTGTTGAGGGCAAATACAGTGTAAAATTGGTCTTAACCCGAAACTAAATGAACAGGATCATTATTTCTTAATGTTCATCTGCATCTGAAGATGACTCTGATATCTCGGTCAGTTGCTGTGAAATTTGATCGGAGGCAGAAGGAATGTGTTTATCATAGGGAATAAGCAACCAGAGAACCTATGAAACAAAGATCCTGTTACTGTGCAAATATTCTTGGTAGGAAAGAAGCAGATAATGGAAATTCTGAAAAGATATATAGTCAGAATAGAATTATTTTTAGAAGTTTACGGAGTGTTTTGTCAGGCAGACACTCCTGAAAACTGCCTGTAAACCATTGCAGGGCAGTGACAAAAACTGAAAAGTTAATATTCATCTTAATATTTACCACAGCAAGATCAGCTCTGCGTGAGATCGCATTTCAGAAACAGGAGAACTGAGATCACGTTGCAGGACTAGCAGAATTTCCCACCTCACTGGGATGAGGTTTGCCTTACGTACATTTTATAGCCGAGTTAGCTTTGGTACAAAACTCAGCAAGATTAAATGCAGATATGCTTCTTGGGTTTCTCCGCGGGTCGTCTCGTGTCGGGACGCGCGAAGCTGTCTCTCACCCAGCTTTACGTGTACCCTAGATTCGGACGAGTCGCCAGTGGCGAGGGAGCGCAGCGTGATTGTGCACGCCAACCCGGACTTCTCCAGCGCCGGCAGCCGGCGGTCAGGGACCAGGGACTCGGAGTGCCAGACAGAAGAAATCCTGATCGCGGCTCCCTCCCGGCGCCGCATCCGTGCGCAGAGGGGGCAGAGCGTGGTCGCCTCCCTCTCGCACTCCGCCGGCAACATTTTGGTGCTGGCGGACAACGGGGATGCCGTCTTCGCTGCCGCCGTCAGCAACCGCATCCGTTCGCGGAGCCTCCCTCGCGAGGGTGCAAGAGCCAGCGAGGGTGACCCGGCCGCCACCACCAAGAGTTCGGCGTATGACGCAGAGCACTTCCTAGCCAGCCAGGAGAGGCTCCCAAAAAAGGGGAAGGAGATCCTGAGCAAACAGGGTTCACAAGAGCACCAGCCCCTAGGTTTAACTTGCCCTCAGCACCTGCACAGCCCTGAGCACAGCATTGGCGAGAGAGGGAGGTCGCGACTGTCAAGGATGGCAGATTCGGGAAGCTGCGAGATTTCGTCCAACTCGGACACCTTTGGGAGCCCCATTCACTCCATCTCCACAGCAGGAGTCCTGCTCAGCAGCCACATGGACCAGAAGGATGACCACCAGTCCTCCAGCGGCAACTGGAGTGGGAGCAGCTCCACATGTCCCTCTCAGACGTCCGAGACCATTCCTCCTGCTGCCTCTCCGCCGCTGACGGGCTCCTCACACTGTGACTCCGAGCTGTCCCTCAACACCGCTCCCAATGCCAACGAAGACTCGAGTGTCTTCATCACAGAGCAGTTCAGTGACCACGTGGACAAGGTCAGAGGCCACAGGGCGAGCTCCTTCACCTCTACTGTGGCAGATTTACTTGATGACCCCAACAACAGCAACACGAGTGACAGCGAGTGGAACTACCTTCACCACCACCACGACGCCTCCTGTCGCCAGGACTTCAGCCCCGAGCGCCCCAAGGCCGACAGCCTGGGATGCCCGAGCTTCACGAGCATGGCCACGTACGACAGCTTCCTAGAGAAGACCCCCTCTGACAAGGCAGACACTAGCTCACACTTCTCCGTGGATACTGAAGGATACTATACCTCCATGCACTTTGACTGTGGTCTCAAGGGTAACAAGAGCTATATTTGCAACTATGCAGCCGCAGGCTCCGAGAGCGGACAGACGGCGAGCGTGACCTCCAGCCTGGCCGACTGCGCCTGGCAGGAGTGTGTGAACCACAGGAGGCAGGGACGGCAGAGCATCTCTCTGAAGAAACCAAAGGCAAAGCCAGCCCCACCAAAACGCAGCTCGTCTTTGAGGAAATCTGAGGGCAGCATGGATCTTCCCGAGAAGAAAGAACCAAAGATTAGCAGCGGGCAGCACGTGTCGCACACCGCCAGGGAAATGAAGCTGCCGCTTGAGTTTTCCAACACGCCTTCCATAGCGGAGGGCTCTAGCCTGCCACCCAAATCCGAGCTGCCCTGGGCGAGCCAGAGCGACGGCGGCCTGAAGGACGCTCAGTTCGACGTGGCCGACATGCCGTCCTTTAAAGACGAAGGTGCTGAACAACCTCACTATGCAGACCTCTGGCTCCTGAACGACTTGAAATCTAGTGATCCTTACAGGTCTTTATCTAATTCGAGCACTGCTACGGGTACCACGGTCATAGAGTGCATCAAGTCGCCAGAGAGTTCCGAGTCCCAGACGTCGCAGTCCGGGTCACGGGCCACCACCCCATCCCTCCCTTCTGTCGACAGCGAGTTTAAGCTGGCCTCGCCGGAGAAGCTGGCGGGACTGGCCTCACCCTCCAGCGGGTACTCGAGCCAGTCGGAAACACCAACCTCCTCCTTCCCGACCGCCTTCTTCTCTGGACCCTTGTCTCCGGGGGGCAGCAAGAGAAAGCCGAAAGTACCTGAGAGGAAGTCGTCGCTGCAACAGCCGCTCTCTAAAGACGGCACCATGTCTGCAAGCAAAGACCTCGAACTCCCGATTATACCTCCAACCCATCTCGACCTAAGTGCTCTTCACAGTGTCCTGAACAAACCGTTCGCTCACCGGCACCAGCTGCACGCCTTCAACCCCAGCAAGCAGAACACGGTGGGAGAAGCCCTCAGCCCCAGCCCGCCCTCTGCCCTCGCCATCACGCCCTCCGTCCTCAAGTCCGTGCACCTCAGGGCCGTCAACAGGCCTGAAGAAGCGAAGCAGAAGGGCAGCACTCCCGACCTGCTCTGTGTCCGAGAGACTGCTCTGGTGGCAAACGATGTTTCGCCGGGCAAAATGCGGCCGCTCCTAACCAAGAAGCCAGTATCACGGCAGTACTCCACTGAGGAGGCCATCATGTCGTACATCGACTCTTCCCTGGCAGAAACTGGCCCTGGAAAACTGCCCTTAGAAAAGAGCTCCTCCTTCAGCGGGCAGAGTAATTGTGAGCAAGAAACTCTAACTTCAGCAAGTGTGGCTCTGGTTGAAATCAAACCCATGAAGGACCAAGTGCCACTGGCTGCCGAGCGCTTGCCAGACAGCGCTCTAAATCAGTCTTGTGCTGTTCCTACAGAAGGGTTTCAGAAAGGCTCGGCCATGCCCACAGGTGATTACGAAGCGGAGAAAGCTAACCGGGGAGCAGAAGTAGATGGCTGCCCCAAGCGAGCGCAGGCTCAGCCGGAGCTCTCCGGTGGCGGTGGGCAGCAGCTGGAGCCTGGTACTGCGGCTGAAAGCCCCGCTCGGGCCCAGGGAGCAGATGTCAGTGATCAGCTTAAGCACCAACTCGATTTAAGCCACCATGTGCCTGGGAATATCAGCTTTGAATCAGAGACGGCAGCGGTAAACTCGCTCGGTGAAGCGAGTTGCAAGCAGGAGAACGAGATTGCATCAGATATTCCTACCAAAAGTGCCTCCGATGCCGGCAGGGCGGATGAGACAGCGGGTGGCACAGAAGAGCCGTCGCTGAAAGGTCAGTCGTGTCCTCTGTCTGCGCTGGGTGGGGTGTGACTGGCAGTGGGGTGACAAAACTGGGTGCCCTGAGGGCTGGAGGTGTTACTCGGCATGCCTCCGCAGGCCCTGGTGAGCCCTCCTGGTCTGGCAGCGGAGCAGCCACCCAGAGATGCTGTATGCTCTCTCAGAGGGGTGTATTTCTCTGATAAATGCTTCTTCCCTTGTGCTACGTGCCAGACAGAAACAGGAGAGGGAGAAGCACTGCCCCGCTGTGCAGGGGGCTGTACTGTCACCACTGCAGAGCTGGTGCCAGTGCCTGTACCACAAGCAGGAGATCCTGCTTTTGGGCCCTAGCAGTGCCCGCCGCATGGCTCCAACATGCAACGTGCATGGTAGTTAGAGGATAAAGTCTGTGTCACCAGCATTGGCTGTTGGCTCACACACCGAGCTCATGCCTTGCCTTAGCAGCGCTGCTTCAAAACATGGCGGGGGTCTGACTCTAACCATGGCTTCTGTCCTTATCTTAGAGTCTTCTCCAAGTGACGACTCCATCGTGTCCCCACTGAGTGAAGACTCTCAGGCTGAAGCTGAGGACGTTTTCATGTCTCCCAACAAACCTCGCACTACTGAGGACCTGTTTGCAGTCATTCACAGGTAATCTAACCTTCTTGTGGTTAGGCCTTGTCCCGCCCGCTGGCAGAGGTAGCTGGTGTGGTGCTATGGGTAAGGCGTGCACAAGTATCCCAGCCAGTGATGGTACTGGAAGTCCTGAAGTCCTGCTGGTGCCTGGCCTTGCAACTATAGGAATGAGCTAACACCATCCAGAGGTGGCTTTGGGAGGGGACGAGCTCAGGTGCAAACAGGGTGTGCGGATCTGCCCACATCTGTGCCTGTGCATATGCTTCTCAGCTGATCTCGTCTTTACCTAAATTGGTTGAGGCACTGAGGTTATTTTTTTCAGTAAGCTACATCTGCTATTTTTGAAGGCCCCCCGTGACTTCAGTCAGGTTTATTTCCCAGACTTCCAGGAAAACCTCTGGTAGGGCTGACAACTGCATAATGATTGGTGATTCTGTATGAAATTCTTCATCTCGATTTCCTCTGCCCTGAGACTACCTTCTTTAGTTTATTGCATTAGTTTTCTAAAAGACAGCTTCTAAAAAGTGCTTTTTTATGGTCTCACATTGTCACCTGACACTAGGGACAGGCAGACTCTTTTAGGGATCCTTTGCAGAATGAGGACTGTCCACAGGGTTGTGGTTATAATCAGAGCTTTATTTTCACATAAATTTTTGAGCAATTGCCACAGCTTATTGTTATCTACAGTTTCTAGCAGCAAGCATAGCTTACAGTTACATAGAATTCTAGTAAATAAAGTAGCTTTCTTATTATCTAGAATTTCTGATACTTAGACTTTTTAATCACATGGACCCTCTGCAGATCAGGTCAATTCTTCATAATCAGCACATGATACAATAGTCGTAATCTAGACTCAGACTTCACCTAAAAGATGAGTCACTGAGTCCTTAGAGGAAGCAGATGATGGTGGAGACATCCCTGGCCACCTGGGGACCATGCGTTTTGCTGTCCAGCAGCAGTCCTGGTGTAAGATTTGCTGCTGCTTGACCTTATAAGCAGTACTTCACATGCTGTTACACTTCCCTGTTCCATAACAAGTCACCGCATCCTGGCAACCCAGTGCCTGGGCTTTGATAATGCTGGTGGGCAAATATTCTTATCACAGTGGATAAGTAGGAGAGAGAAAGAGGGGGAGGGTGATACCTGACTAGCCTGCTTACATATTATGGGTGTTTGCCTTATATATATGCTTTACAAATAACATCAGGCTGTTCACTCTAAGAAACACGTCTCCAAAGAAAAGTCCCCACAGTGGTTTCTGGGTGTTCCCCCCCAGCTCCTTCTTAATGAGTGAGTTGTCACACTGAAGTGATGAGAAGGCATCTCTTCAAATTTAGTGTGTTTTCTATTCAGCTGAAATTTGCGATCACAGCTGAAATTACAGATTTCTGATATTAAATGGGTTTCGATGAGTATTTGGCTAACCTGGGACTCTGTAAGCATCATTGTCTTTATAAAGAGCTGTTTGTGCATGAATTGTTTTAGAAGAGGTGGGTAAGATTGAGAGGGATTAAGGAAGCTCCAGCTAGTTTAAAAGCATGGTGAATCCGTGAAACTCCATGCTAGTGTGAAGCGTTCTTCTACAAAGATAGCATATGAAAGAATGTTCCTCTGTATTTTTACAGATCGAAAAGGAAAGTTCTTGGGAGAAAGGACTCCGGAGACCTGTCTGTCAGGAACAGATTGAGAGCTTCCTCTGGGACAAGCAGCCAGCCGCCCGCCAGCAGTACGCTGCCCACCAGCAGCGCACCGCCCACCAGCAGCGCAGGTGCTCCCATAAGCAGCCAGAGGTCCCCCGGGCTTATATACAGGAATGCCAAGAAGTCCAACACATCTAACGAGGAGTTTAAACTACTGCTTCTTAAAAAGGGCAGTCGGTCTGATTCTAGCTACAGGATGTCCGCCACAGAAATTCTGAAGAGTCCAATTCTGCCCAAGTCACCCGGAGAGCTGACAGCGGATGCTCCCCAAAGCCTGGACGAGTCTCCCCCGGTGGCGAGTCCCGATGCGCTGTCCCCCTGCTCCCCGAGGGTCAATGCAGAAGGATTCTCCTCCAAGAGCCTTCCCATGTCGGCGTCTTCGCGAGTGGGGCGCTCCCGGGCGCCACCGGCAGCCAGCAGCAGCCGGTACAGCGTGCGCTGCAGGCTGTACAACACGCCCATGCAGGCCATCTCGGAGGGAGAGACCGAGAACTCGGATGGCAGCCCCCATGATGACCGGTCTTCTCAGAGCTCAACATAGGTTGCCAGGGACTGCGGACACCACGTGGGTTGTGTAAGGATGTGAATATAAGAGGCCAACGCTGTAGCAGTCAAAGAAATAATAATAATAATAATTGCAGGGCAATATCGATGCTTAAATGTGTTTGTGTTCGTCAGATGCTGGGGAAACAGGACTACAGCTGTAGCTATTTATTACTCTACATTTTATAAAAGTAGAAAGATATGCTACGTCTATTCTGTTTTCTTTTAGCTTCATTTCATTTATCCCACTCTCATTTCTGTTGTCACTGTAGATTTCAAGGCTATACACTTTTCGTAGAGTTCAAAGAGACTTTTTGTGTTGTTTTTTTTTTTTTTTTTTCCCAGAAGTTGCCCATCTAGAAACAAATCCCTCACTGTAGTGCTTCCCTAGGGAGAAAAATAAAAAAGCAAATGCTCTTGAGGATTGGTATTTTTCTACACTAAAATGAGCTGAAACAAAATTTAGAAGAAATTAACAAAACATATGTAAATACCATATTTTTGATAGAAATTTGTAAATAGAATTATCAAAAAGTGGACACGTGGCAAACAATTTACCGCATAACAACTTTGTTTATAGAAGACAAAAGAAGTCAAATGTAATAACTGTATTCTGTGAATACCATTTTCATATCAAACATAAATTCACATGGCCACCAACAACCACTTTCGGTGCCATATAAGCCTCAAAGACGACATTTAACAGTCGAAAGGAATTCTCCACCTTAGCTAACAAAACGTAAAGGCTGACTGAGATCGGATTAAAGCAACCATTTGTCTTTCTAACGTAGCTCCCAACAAGCTAACTGAAAAGTGCAGCTGTGAGTTTCACCGTGATAATCAGCTGGGAAGGCAGGCGTGCTTCTGACACAACTAAGTCATTTCTAATACGAAGCCCCAAATGGTCCCATCTGACAGTGTCCCCTGGGCCTTCGTGCTAACAGGGATTGCTTGGGCGAGAATAGACGTGAGGAAATAGTACTTCCTTTCGTATTCCTATTAGGCTATTGGGATACATAACACAGTCATAACCTGGTAACTATAATCTTTAAACATGATTAGTTTCTGGCTCTTAAGGGAAACAAATAAATTATAAGCATGCAACAAGCGCTTTCAATTTATCAGTAAATATCTGCGATGAGTTTTCAGTGAAGCTTTCTCTTTGTGCTGATGAGATTCATGCTACCTAAATATTTACAAAAATGACACTGTGAAAATGTAGCTGGGAAATAGGTATGTGTATGCATTATTTATATTCATTGCGAATCCGGGAAGGGGAAAGCTCTGGTTCATTGTGCCAGCCACATACAGTTTGGATTTCATCTGGGTTCACCAGAAACGTGCAACAGGGTGGGGGACTGGGATGGGGTGGGAGAGGAGACAAGTCAAAGCAACTGCTTTGATACAAACGAAGGCAGGGAAATAAAAGCTGAATTACTTGAAGTTACTTGAATTTTCTTGTCTTAAAACTGAAAGGACGTGTACTTTTAAACTTAACCCACAAGTTGCTTTATGCTTTTAATTTTTAAATGAAATAAACCAGTTGTTGGCCTGATTCTCCTTTGGGCCATCGTGGTTTCCAATGATGTAGCCTGACCATGCTACTCAGAGAACAAGGCCCTCTTTGTCCAAAATTTGTGCAGTTGGTGTTGCTTGCTATAGTATATGCTTTGGAGTAGAGGAATAGAGGAAAGGTTAGTGCAGAGAAAATATTACAAGAAGGAATTTGGTGTGCAGTAGGACAGGTTGAGTAGGATGGCAGAAAGAGCGTACTTAGGTACTAAAGAAATCAACTCAAAGCTGGCTTTAAGCATAAGTAAATAATAGGGAAGTGGGATGTGTGAAATGGGTTTTTCCTTTTTTTGTGTGTGTGTGTGTGCTTTTATTCATGTAATGCATAAAGCTGAGAGTTTTAAAAGAGGGCAGATTGTGTTTTTAAGAGGAAGGTTCAACCTAAAGCGGTTATGATTTTAAAGAGTTTGAGCAAGTCAGAATGGTTTAACAAATCCTGAATGTTATTTCCCATAAGGTTTGTGTCTCATTTTGTCTAGCGTTTACCACAAGAAATATATAATTCAGGGTATCCTACCGTCCTCCTGTGTAGTCTGGTTGTGTGCAGTATGCAAGATGGAATCACTATGCATGCAGTACGTGTGTTGGGAAGAGGCATGGTAAATCAGCTAAAGGGCTTCAAAACAGGGAAGTCTAAAGTAGTTTTTAAAAAGGTAGGTGGGGCAAGGTTTGGAAATTAAAGGCTAGTCACATTAGTAGCTTAGTTAAGAAAATAAGTCTAAACACAAGTGAAATGAATGAATGGGAATGTTTTAATAGGAATTGTATAGCATATAACAAAACACTTTCTGGAGAACATGAGTAAAGGAAGTTTAGGTATTGGGCAGAAACTCCTTAGTTTGTCATCGTAAGTCATTTTCCCTAAAATTTTATCAGTTCTTTTATAACATGTTTGCCCTTAAAGGTGTTCTATGTGCTTTAAAGAATCATTCAAAACTGTTAAGAGAATACAGATGAATTGACTTTGGTGATACCACTTTTTATTACCAGTCAACAATTTCATAGGTGCCATATATAAATATATATACACACTAAAATGTTTTTTGACTTGAATTGTGAGGCAATACTTCACATACAAAATGACCAGAGAACAATCACATTGAAATATAGTCTTATTTTGTGTAAAATCTATGAGAGGCTTTCTTCCTATTTTCTGTTCAGCGGATCGAAACACAAACAAAGCCACTGTAAATCCACTGTGAAGAAGAGAGTTCATAACAAATGTGGGAGGCAGAGGAAAGGAAATGGAGGGAGACCCCTTCGGTGTTGCAGGTGTGCCTCCGAGGCACCGGAGGACAAGCTGTAGAGCAAGGGGAACATCAGACATCTTGAAACAGGGTACAGTACGTGCCTAATGGCCACCAGTGAATCATCGTTTCAACCTGTTGTTCCGTTGTTTGCACTGATGTTCTGGAGATGATTTTGGAAGTTACACAGCTGTGTGTTTTGAAAAGTAACATTTTTTTCCCCTTTTTTTCTTTCCCTTTTTTTCATGGCAGCATAGAGAAGATGGAATAGTTGTAGCAAATAAAGCATATATTTGCTTTTGCCAAAGGTCAGTGATTGAGTGCATTTGCTGCAATGGTGGCAGATATAGAGAAATACTGTAGGTTATGACTTAAAGAATTAAAAAAAAAAAATTAAGAAGGTTACAGTGTAACTATTTTGGTACTAGCACCAGTTCATGCTGGCAGAAAAGACAATGGTTTATGGACTTGCATCCATTTTGTATTTTTGTAATATTTGTAAATATGAACTTTTTAAATTGTTGCAAAGATGGTTTCTTTTGTAAAATGTTTTCAAAGTTTACATTAAATCCAAGCCTTTGTATATTTTAGAGCTGTGCAACACTTTAAGTCTTGTATTTATTTTTAGTAAAAACGGTGACAGTTTCATTGTGAACCCCTCTCAAAAAATGTGTCGGAAAAGTTTGATTACCTAGAAAGTGTGTATAGAAACTGCAAATAAACGTGACTGCAATTAAATCACACCTTCTCTTTGCTTGTAATGAAATGTAAAGTCTGATCTACTGGACTACGAGTACAGTTTTTCCAAAAGTAAGTCTCAGTGCATCGCGCCTTTCAAACCACTTGATCTTGTTTTCCCTTCAATTTAAGATTTTGTACAAACCAAGTAAGGGAAAAATCTGTATCCAATCTAAACTGTCACTCGGTTTAAGTGGAATTTAGCCCCCAAGTACAGTTTTGTCAGAATATAAAGACTGCTGGATTTGCCCAAATTCTACAGAGGACAAAAGGTTAAGCAGGAAAGAAAGGAAGCAGAGATGAAAAATAATGGAAAGACTGCTACTTTATCTTTGGCTGGAAAACAAATTGCAACACGTAAGACCCAAGGCATAAAGCATCCAGTGACTGAACCTTATCACATAAAGCAAGTAGTGGCCAAAAGGCGGGTGATAAACTATGGACATAAAATAAAGTAGCATTTGCACTTCTAAGTTTAAGTCATTTTGGTTAGTGGGAGATAGAGAAGTCTGGACACGGACGCTAGGTGGGTTAAATGTTCTAAAACTGCATACCTGCAGGAAAAGGGGAAGAGAAGAAGCTTTTGTTTTCATCTGTCATTCTGCCAGTAGCTTTGCTACCCTGTACATAGGTACCTGAAAAGCGTACATGGACAAAAGTGGAAATATGGAAGTCTAGTGCCTTAGAGTGGAGAAATCAGCCTTGGAGAACGCAGCTGAGCTATTTGAAATCGTGCCTCGCAAAGATACGAAGATTTCCCCTATGGGTGTGGTACCAGAGTGGTCTCCAAGTGGGAATCAGCTTCTATAATATTTGTTTCAACCAGATGGTCAAGCAGTTAATGGCTATGTAGATCATTTGCTGATGTATATTATGCGCCTCTCCCAATCCAGAAGTACAGATAAGCAAGAACTGCAGGACGAGCTTAGCCCACAGAGGCAGGCACAATCTGGTTTTTATCTGCTCGCTGTACACTTGTGTATTTTCTTCATGCTCAGTGGAGAGAAAATTAAACATTAGACCTCATAAAATATACCCATTGCTTTTTTATATATACAAGCTGAAATCTTTGTAACTATTTACAACATATGTGAAGTCGGTGACTTTTTTTTAAGTCTTTGCAAAATCCAGGCTTCAGCATGTACCTTTGGGTACACGTACACAGCATACCACAGTCAAGCCCATCCAGTGGTAATATAAACCAGATACTACATGGAGCATCACTGCATATACAAGCTCTTCTCAGGTTGTGCCTTCCTGCTCGGCAAAGCATCCCAGCGTGCTGTGTGGGTGTCTGTGTGGAATGTACATAAACGTGCACGGTACGACTTACGAACGGGGGGTGCTTTCTGTTTGGAAGATAATACAGCACGTGGGTGTAAGAACTTAAGACGCTACAGTGAAAATTATGGTACCTTCTCCACAGAGTGGAATTCCAAAACACATATACGCACACACCACCACCAACAAATCTACCTATACGCTTCACCCACAGTGTTTTCAGACACTTGGCAATCAGCTCAAGCATGGTATCAAGCGGGGTCCTCCTTGAGCTAGAAAATGTGAGGCATGTTCTAATTTTCATCTCTTGCTGGAGCAGGTTTAAAAAGAGAAGCATTCACCTATCATAAAAATAAATCTTGCTTCAGAGAAGGGACTAAGGCAAGAACTCTGCAGGTACTGATGTTCCTGCTCTGGGGAGTATTTCTCGCTGTTATCTTCTGCTCTGCATAACACATACACATCTGAGAAAGCGAGTACTTCCCCAAGGATCTGGTCACTGGATTGCAGCCATCCATCTTCCAGATTTGCTTTTCCCTGCCGCTTGGCTCTTCATTATGCCTAGAACAGCGCTGTGTTTTGGGGAGGCCGCACAGGAGGAATGCTGCTGGCAGAGCCAAGCTGTTCTCTCAGGCTGTGCAGCACACAGGGCTGCATTCCCACCATCCACATGGCTTTCTGCCTGCTGCGCTGTTCCAGCACTGGGCAGCAACAGGCAGAACTGTTGTTTTAGTATCACAGTTTCAAATTCAGTCGGTGAGAGGGCCAGTCCCGTCAGCGAGGGACACTCCCATTATCAAATGTCTACGATGAGGCCTTTCGAAGAGGCTGTTGCGCAAAAGCAGGCTGACAGCCCCAGGGATACACCACAATGCATACCTGCACTGAGGGAATGTTAACACTGTGGGTGGAGACACCTGAAAACATGACAGCACTTTCTCAACTCGGCAGCCACCCACAGGAGAAGGAAAGGTGGTTCCTCCAAAGGTTTTGGAGCCTTTGTTTGAATGTGAGGGCTTTTAGGTGTTTAAATGAGGTTTTTAATATCAAAACATTTCCTGGATCTCAATCTTTAATCCTGGGTATGTCAGGCATCCCCAGCTTGTGGTGTTACACAGAGTTTGATAAGTTTCATCTTCAACTCTTGTGCTGTTGGCACTGTCACCTTTGGGAGCTGGAACCTATTCTCCACCTTAATACCCCTTCACAATGGTATGTGTTCCTGCAACAAACTCCTCTCCCAGGGAAGAGGGCATCTAAGTGCTGGCTGCAGCCCTAGCGCTGATTTCCATAAACCTATTTTTGGTTGTGTTAATTACATCTCCCTCCTTTTATTTCTCTACTTGGTGACAGAAGCATGTATTTACTGTTCTGATTCTGGGATTAAACTCAGGGTGAAAGGTTGCTGATCCTGCTTGTCCCACTTGTGTTTTTAACTAGTGGCTTCTAGGTATTCTCCTGAAACTTTTATAGTGCCCAACCTTATTGGTCATAAGAATTCTTCAGTGGTTCTCCTAAGTTCTTGAACGCAGGTTATCCAGCTCTGCTGACTGACGATGTCTTCAGTTACCTCAGTATGAATGGAAGAGGTTTCATATCACGTCATCTGGATATACTCCTGAAACAGAAAACAGAGGAAGTGTATTCATGATGAACCCACATCCTCCAACATAGGCTCAAGGTCAGGATAACAAAACAGGCAAGCAGCTAAAGACAATGTTTCCCACTCAATTCACCTGCATTGGCATTTAAACTTCCCGAGTCTGAAAATCAGAAAACCACTATGAATGTTAAAGCAATTTTATCCTACAAAAGGGATAGGCATTCTCAGTGAAGTTTTCTGTTTATTCAGAAGGTAAATTCAAAAGATGCACAAAACAGCAACGGTAGTGACAGTGCTAGGAATAAAAATAGTAGCTTTCATTCATTTTTACTCTGAATAGATAGCTACATATTTTTTATTCATTTTAACAGAACTTTATCCAGATAGTACATTACTATTCTTACTATTGTCATTTCACATTAAAGTTGCAAACCATAAACTATTCCTGTGAGGAAGCAACTGCTTCCACAGCTCCCTTTTTATTCAGTCATCTTCAGCCGGAGTGAGGGGAGAGGCAGGAACTGCTCCTCCAGCCCCAAGAGAATAACAACAAAGGCCAAGGAAATGCCATTTCTTGATCAACTCATAGGTCAGTTCAGACTGTTCATGTTAAGGCACTGCTCTCCATGCCTAGCAGCAACAGCGAGGTACTCATGAAGCAGGAAAACAGGCTTTCTTGGCAACAGCACATGAACAAATAAGAGATGTCTTGCCCTCTAATAATGGTTTTGCAATAGTTTTGATTTGGTGTTAGGCTGTTTCCATCTTATTTTATTACTCAAAATCATGCATTACAAAAAAAAAAAAAAAAAAAGGCAACAAAAAACCCACACACAAGACACCAATCATCCAATGAGTTTCCTGTGGAAATTCACACTACGGTTTTCACTGAGACTGAGAAAATTGCACAAGTAACATCACTGAACCCGTGGCTTGGTCACTTGGGTAACCAGTCACATTGAATCTAGGTCAGGTGGCTCGGATCTATTACAAGCCTCCAAAGCTGGAAAAAAGAAATCATCAGATAAAAACATCTCTGAGTAAATGACATTCAAAATCTGAAGGAATTCAGTTCCTGATCACTCAAGTTTATTTATACATTTAAAAGGCTGGCACAGAACTGTAATGTTATTACCAGTATTTAGTGTTCACTCTTTAACAGTAATGTTGTCCTTTTAAAAAGTACCTCCTTCAGGTGTTCTTTAAAAGCTTACTCAACAGCAGATGCACAACCCTTACATAATTTCGTCATTATGAGCAATGACAGCAAGTGGTTTTATTACCATTTAAGAATGTTAGAGCTTCAAAACTGGATTATCTGGAGTCTGTTCCTGGGCTTCACGCTTTCACTGTTTTCTTTTTTCTTTCTTTTCTGTAGATAATTTAAGGGCTGATCCAAAGCAACGTGAATGAAATATAGACCACACCCTCTAACTACTGATGCCAAACCATAATATCCTAATATTGCAAGCTGTTTCTATGCATTTCACTTTGCAAAGCCAGCTGAACCATCAAGCAAACCCTAAACATGTAAATTTAGGCTGTCATTTCTGGTACTTTTGTCAAATCAATGCACAAAACAAGTTCTGGGATCTATGAAGACCAACGTGTAACTGGAGTTAGTCCAGAGCTTCGCTTGTCATTTGAAATATCCAGCGATATAAAATACCACGTTTTAATGAAATGAAGGCCTTTCAGAAGCAGATAAAGTAGATAAGCTTAGAGTCATTGGATCCAATTAAATCAAAATATAAGTACCAGAAAAGATGGCCAAGAAATTAATTCCAGGAAAGTTTTTGTGAAAACTGATCCAAGAAAAACAAATGCCTTGTAGATCAGGTTTTCTCACTCCTTCCGAAAGTATGATTCCGCATTCAAATGTATTAACTATTAGCTGACTCCTTTCCTTATAACAGCCTCCTGCCTACCTCCACCTGTTCCATGTTTCTTTTCAAATCCATCATTTCTTCTACATCATTAGCAAGCCACTGAAACAATATTTATATTTGTGTATCAATGTGGAATGTCTACCACAATGGCAGACAGTGGAATGTCTACCACTTTTTATCTTCAAGACAAAGTCTTCTAAAATCACATGGTGTAACTCAGAAATGTTTGGCCTCTAGTGTATCAGATAATACTTTCTAATTAACTTCACTTCCTAAAGATTGGATTCATCTTACCCCTTCCTCAAGTATCTTTCTTGTTAGCTCCTCCAAATACCGTTGTCCCACAAGAGTACAGAAATCAGATATTTGTACAAACTTTTTCAGTCTGTTTCCTTTGAATGCCAACATTTCTTTATCCTTGTCCCGAGCACTTCCTTTCCATAGTTGGCAGTATGTGTCTCAGTTTCCTATTCAGCCTCTGTGGCCTTCCAGGATATACCTCTTCCCAAATCATTCTTTTCAGCGATTCCTTCCGTATACACATATAAATTGATGCCCTATCATTAAAAACAAAAACAAAAACAAACAACAAAACACCAGAAAAACAAACGAGGAAGATAAAAGCTTATCTTGAAAACAGCTGGACTCCCTATCACTTGGGCATTCTCCTGTCACCTCAAGCTTTCTGGGAAAACAAAGCTCTTGGCTTACTCAGTGCTCTTCCAGCCCTGTACTTTAATTGAAAAGCAGCAGTAAATCTGACGTGTTTTGGTGAAGAATCGCTTGCATAAGAAACTGGATGTACCACATTGATATGATTCAAGACGGGGCTTGTAGATGATGGTCTTCCACCTAACTATCAGAGTCAAAGAGAAAACAGGCTTTTAAATCCTAGGAAGGACCAGGAAGGAATAAAGGAAGCACTGACTAATCCTTCAGATTCTCTCAAAACACTTATGAGGAAATAAGGCAAAGTCTATAAATAGTCCTTTTATATGTACATACAAGTATGTACTTACACAATATGTACAATATGTACTTACACAAGTTTTCTCAGAGATAAGCAACTAACTGCATGCTATATCGCCATTCTACCTTTCTCACCAATATGGGTAACAATTTTTAAATCTTTTCTAGTTCTTTCTGCCCGGACTCTTTCAGATGTATGCTCTAAGCTTTAAAAACAGGATGTATGCTAGAGGAAAATACATCATGCCGGATCCAAAAGCCCAGGAGAGGCAAAGCTGATGTAGCTTCACACCCACGAGTTCAACCAGTAGCGAGGCTGAAGGCATATTCCCCTGACACGCACGCAGAGCACACACACACCACAAACGTAAGCATACATGCAGCCAGCCACACAGCACACAGACAAAAACAGCCCTCACCCAAATAGACGGCACCCATGAGAAGCACTTATCCTGCTTCTCTATGCCTGAGTAGGTCGGAGGTCCACTAGTGTATCCATATATATAAATATAAGCATGTGTACTGTGGGGATCCTTCCAGCAGCAGAGCTCACACCCGTCTGCCCCGTGGATCCCAGTCTCCCCAGTTGCTGTCACCCACACGTGTGCGTCCCCGAGGCCACAGCCTTACAGCAGCTGCTGTCACAGGCCTCCCACCCCCCAGTCCCCACGCAGAGCTGGCTGGTACTCCCCTGCTCCCCAAAAGCCAGCTCCCTGACATGGCGTCACCCTCGGAGACATCCCTGGCCCCCAGACCACTTTGCCTCCTGACAGGACAGTCCTGCCTGACCTTCACTGGTGCTCACAAACTCGTTCGTGCTTTCTCTTGATGCAGCACCACAGGCACAGGGGCCCCAGCCCATGGTGTGACTCCAGCGCCCACACCCCCACACAAACAAAAGGGAGTCCCCCCAGGGAAGAACAAGAAAGGAATACATGAAGATACACTTGTTCCTCCCCTGTTCACCTAAATCTCTCTCTTCCCTTGCTGTTGGTTCCTTCCCTAATGCTAAATTGTCTTGTGCAATCCCTCCTGTGTATCCCATAGCGTATCCCATACCCCTAGGCATCAACCCACTCAGTCCAAAGCTCCTCTGGTGGCGACTCATGGGGATGGGTTTCACACCTGGCTGCTGGGGCTAGGGCTCTGATGGGACAGCCCTGGAAGGGGCCCGAGCAGGGTGCTCCACCTACTCAGGTTCCCACCTACCCTTGTGCTCCTGTACTCCAATGTGCTGGTCCAAGCACTCAGGCAGAAAGGCTGTGACCCCTGCAGTGAGGCCGCACCTCGAGTGTTGTGTTCAGCTTTGGGCCTCTCACTACAAGAAGGACATCGAGGCCCTGGAGCGTGCCCAGAGCAGGGCTACAAAGTTGGTGAAGGGCCTGGAGCACAAGTCCTGTGAGGAGCGGCTGAGGGAACTGGGGTTGTTTAGGCTGGGGAAGAGGAGGCTCAGGGGAGACATCATTGCTCTCTACAGGTACCTGAAAGGAAGGTGTGGGGAGCTGGGGGTCGGCCTCTTCTCACATGTAACTAATGATAGGGCTAGAGGGAATGGCCTCAAGTTGCACCAGGGGAGGTTCAGGTTGGAAATGAGGAGACATTTCTTCTCAGAAAGAGTGGTCAAGCATTGGAATGGGTTGCCCAGGGAGGTGGTGGAGTCACCATCCCTGGGGGTGTTCAAGGCAAGGTTGGACGTGGTGCTTAGGGACATGGTTCAGTGGGTGACATTGGTGGTAGGGGGGTGGTTGGACCAGGTGAGCTTGGAGGTCTTTTCCAACCTTAATGATTCTATGATTCTATAAAATCCCACATCTCTGTGCCTGCTAGTGATGGTATTTAGAGACGCTATCCCCTTAAGTTCAACTTCAAACAACAAATTTTAAAAAAAAAAAAAAAGTGGTTGGCATACGGAGAAAAAAGTACAGAATCATTTATGTAAGAAGGTGAGGCTGAAATTTGTGCACTTCGTCCCTCCCACGGCACTCCCATCAGAAGTCACCTCACTTTATAAGTCACAACTCTCTCGCAAAACGAGGACAACCTCTCACATCCCTCTGTGACGGGATTTCCCCAGCTTGCGAGGGTCCAGCAGGCAAACAGTCGGTGCCACCCGGGGCAGGGGACCTTCCACGGGGCCCCCCCCGCACCCCGAGGGCCAACCCGGTCGCTGTGCCCCCCCGCAGGAGCTCCGGCAGCCCCAGCAGGTCGCTGAGGGAGGCCGAGGAGAGGCAGAAGGAGGCGGCGGCGCCGGCCCCGCCCGCCCTGCTCCCGTTTGCCGGGCGCGTCGCGCAGCCGCACTGCCCGCCGGCAGCCTCCGCCGCTCGCCTCGCACAAGCCGCTTCCGTTTCCAACGCCGCATTCCGGCCACACCTGCCCGTGCCCGTGCCCGAGCCCCGGCTCGCTCCGCCGCCCCAGCGAGGCTCCCCTCCCCGCCGCCATGTCGGGTAGGTGCGGGGACGGGTGAGGGGGCGGCCGCCATGAGGGAGGGAAGGGGGGCGGGGGGTGGGGTGGGGGTGCAGGCGCGAGCCGGCGGCGCGCGGGGAACGCTCCCTCAACGTTCGCAACGGCCCCAACGCTCTCCGCCGGGCCGGCCGGGCCACGCCCACCGCGCCAGCTCCTATTGGCCGGCGGCGGCGCGGCGGGGCGCGGCTATTGGCTCTCGCTGCTGCCCGTCGTCCGCGCGGCGTTGGCGGGGGTGGGGGGGCGGTGGCGGTGAGGGGGCTCGGACGCCCCTCAGGTGGCGGCGGGGCGACGTGACGGGAGGTCCCGCACTGCCTCAGCCCTCGGGGGGTCCCCAAGGCGCTGCCGCTGTGAAAAAGCAAAAATTAGTGTGGCAGTGCTGGAGTGACCCCCCGCCCCCCCCCCCACTGTGCCTTTGGAGGCAGAGTGTGTCATGCAAGTGTATGGGCCCCCTTTGGTTAGCGTTAAAGCAGGTGTCTGACCGCTGTGTGCTTCCCCGTGCCCTCCCGGGAAATAAAGCTTGTGCAGCCTCACGTCATTTTAAGCACCTGCAACTTGCTCAGAGCCATACCCACTCAGGAGGTTCCAGCTGCCCACTTTCCATGTGTGACTTGGCTCAGGGAGCTGTTATGGCTCTCTTTTTGGTTAACTTAGGCTTTGGTCAATGCACTCTGCAATTATACAAGTGTCGGCACGAAGTAAAGGGTGCTGTTTAGATGTAGGACAGTGAGGGGGCATGGCAGTCTGCTATACTGATTAGGCAAATACACAATGTCATGTGGTGGGTGTCAGTTCAGTCTGCTTTGTCCTCAGTTTTTTCAGTCTCCTGACTGGGTTTTGCTCTAACTCAGCAATCATAAACATAAAAACTCCTCTAAATACCTTGGCAGTGGGAAAGAAGTGCCATTAATAATATTCCTCAGTTAAACATACAGTATGAGATCAAATCTTACTCAACATCAGAGGCCTCTTTGTGAGGCCTGTTTTACCCTGAGTTTTGCTTACTAGCATCTTGGTAATCTGAATGTGAAACTTAAAGCCATGGGAAACCTGGCTTCATTATTCCTTTCACCCTAATAATTGGTTTGTGTTTGCTCAATATACGATTCCATTGTCTTAGCTTGTTGCAACTTTCAGTTGCACAAATTCTGGCTCTAGCATTTTAAGTTGTTTCAGTGTTCAGAGACTTGATGAGTATCTAGTATCTTTGGAAGTCTTCTGGTGTTTCTGATCAGCTGCTATAGGTCAGGAGCTATCCAGACTAAGGACAGAATTATCAAAAGTATATTGAATTCAAGGATGCAACCTAAGGTGGATGGTACCCAGTTTTCCTGAGTGCAGTATAAAGCATCTTTATAAAACTTACTTTGTCTTACGCATATCTCCTCGTGTTGCCAGTTGCAGCTGGAGGAATTGGGATCACGTTTGCAGAACACAGAGATGCATTTAAATAAATGCTTAGGAAATGAAGAATAAACGCTGGCATACTGTGAAAAGTATGATTTAGTTCTGGTGACTTTGCCAGTAGAAGCTTTGCTATAGAGGTTGGGATGTGATTCATTACTGCCCATTGCTTACAGCCTCCTCGGCCCTTGGGTCACCTACCTCTCTGTATGGTTTAATAACTCATGATTATGTACATTCCTGTTTCTGCAATAAATGAGAGCATTCAGCAAGTAACGTCTGACTCAGTACAAGCCCCTCCTTATCCCACAGGCATATGTGGTGTATTTAATTAGTAACGTGCTCGGGAAAGGAAAAGTAGTCTGTCAGCTTGTCTTCTGACTTCAGCTGATGTATCAGTTCTGGTTGCACTTCTGAGCTCACAGCTTTAAGTATAATAGTATGCAGAAATGTGATGAGAACTGTTTTGTCTGCAATGAGACAGTGTCAATATGCAAATGTTTACTTGAAGCCGGGATAACATGATGCTGCCACTGGAAGACATTATGGCACTGTTGTCCCCGTCCTGTCCCTTGTGTTAGCTCACTCTTTTTTGTATTGGCGTTAGCATTGTGCCACAGATAGGCAGGATCTAGATAGATGTGGTCCCAGGTAATGCTAGCAGGCTCTCCTTTTGTGACTTAGTTTAAATTTGGATAAGTTTCTTGGTATGTATCTTACTTTTCATTGAGTTAGCATTGCTTTGCTTTTACGTTGAGATGTAGTTTGTAGTGCTACAGAGTTTTGTTTCTTTGTGTTTTTTTTTTTCTTTCCTTTTTGTCTCCACCAGTTCACCTTGTCTGTTATGTCCCCGCTACCTGAGAGTTCCTCTCCCAGCCTTGCACTTGGGTTCCTATCAAGTGTTGTCTTCTGGACACAGAGGAGATTGTGGGGAAGGGATCACTTCCAGACAGTTTTGTTTGAGTGATCCCTGGCAGGCAGAAGAAATCATCCCAGGAGGAGTCTAATAGTATGTTCAAAATGCATTAGAGAATTTGGAAATCTTGCCGAATACGTATTAAGGTGGTGTTAAGTAGTCATCTGCATGCTTTGACTTCTCTTTTTTTTTGACCTAGTAGGTTCATTTTTTAGGATAGCAGAACGTATACCCCTAATTTAAGCTAACTGGTTCTCCTCAGTGAAGAATTCTTTTCAGAAGCATTCAGGGATTATAGTTTTTGAAGTAAGGAGTTGTACCATATGACTTTGACAACTTGAAATTTGTTTATCCTTCAGTTTCTTTTGAGAAATGGCTGGGCTGTATTTCCCTTTGGGATGCCCCCCACTCCCAAGTGTTCACAAAACATATTCATTCAGGAAAACTGGAAAATTTATCTCACATGTTTGAAGAAGCGAAATGGAGAGCTGTGAATGGAGCCTTATACTAAGAAAAAATAGGCCATGGAAACTTCTCAGTTTTGCGTGTGGGGTCAGCCTTTCAGTAGTAACTTCCAGAATAGTGTCTCTGCAGCAGTCTTACTTGAAAGCCTTCAAAAATTTTTTATTTTTTTTTTAAATCTTGATGTTTGTATCAACATCTTTTGATTTCTAAGTTCCTTTTTTTTTTTTTTAAATTATATTGCAGTTTGGTTCTGTTCATCTTTCATTCTTACTAGTTTCACATTTTTCTGTGTTCATCTCTTTACCCCAAAGCCTATACTACTGTGCTGTGATCTGGGGATAGGTAAAGGAGTGGTAGTTCAATATTCTGGCACCCACCTGACTGCTTATATGTTGATCAAATGACACACATTCTAAAGAAGATCAGATTTTCAAGCCATAATGATTTATAAACATACTTCTCTTCAGTCACTGGAAATAAAATCTTTCTGAGGCTTGATTTTTACTTTGCTGTGTAAAAGCAATAACTTAATGTGGTTATGTAACTTCTGATGCAGAGTTAGCCGCACAGTTGGACAGTCTCGCATATAAATCATTATGAAAGCCGGGCTCAAGTTCAGTATCTTTGACTTTCTGCAAAGACCTGCTTACCTGATGATTTTGTGCAGAAGCAAAGAAGAGCTCTTGTTAAAACAATGTTGGAAAAATCCTGAATAGTGAGCATAAGCCATTTTTCGGTTAAAAGGAGCACCTCCAGTCTCGGATTTCTAACTTCATCATTTCATAGCCCTGCTCTCCAGCTGCCTTCCTGCACAGCACGATTCTTGTGAGCATCTACCCTCTGATGTAGCATATCCTAGTGCCTGGCTGAAAATAACAACTCGTGTAACTCACAGCACTCATTGAGTCTGAGCAGGAAATTAGCTGGCTGATGTTTTCTAAATTTAGAATGATTGTCACTTCAGTTTTCAAACAGAAATTCAGAAGCCTCTTAAACATATAACTTGTTGCAATCATTGGACAAAACAGCCTGTTTAGTAGGTTTTATTATAGTGTGTAATTCACAGTAAAACCTTTATTTGAAATATATAAACCTAAATATTTTCTCGATCACACTTATTTTTAATTTCTAAGTTGCTTTAAAGACTCGCTGGAAACTTCTAAATACCTATGTCATGATATTTTGTGCCAGGGGAGCTAATTAGTGCAGGGAGGTTATTAACTCCCATTGCTCCAGGAAATGCAGTTGCATCTTCATTCAAGTCACAAGAAAAAAAAAGTGTCTTAATGGGTTCACTTTACTCTCCCTTTTCTAGGAGCACAAGTTAATTACAGAGTCTGGCAGTTTGTGGTTTCTACTTGAGAGAGATAGATGCATATTTCATATTGTTCAGTGCTATATCTATACCATTACCCAGTATTGCTAGCACTTCCTAGAAGCATCAGAAATACTCAGAATTGCTTACAGGAATGAGTTTCGGTTTCTTCAAGTTTACGAGTAAATAGCTGGAGTTCTTCTGTAACAAATTTTCAAAGGTATAAAGATTGTAGTTGGATGAATGGAGTTGTCTCCATGTGTAGGAATATGTGGCTACAGTAGTGACATTAAAAAGTTGATCTCCCTTGCCTGAATAAATTATGTATTGGACTACAAGATGAGATCTACTTCCCCTGCACCCTTTTTTAGTAGCTAGTATTAACTGACAAGTATTTTAGGCAGCATAAGTGAAATATTTCTGAGCACAGACACTCTCTTTGTGATGAACGTAGGCAATTTTCAGCGAAGACATTTAACTTTGGCCACTGACCTCAGAGACAAAGTAACTAGAAAGCCTTAGGGAGAAGGAAGAAGTGGTATGAAGCAGGTGGGTCTGTTTCTTGGAGCAGTTTTCTTTACTGTTACAGAGCTGAGGTGACCGGCCATGTTGGTAAATATTAATAGAAATGGGTTGTGTGTGCTAATTTCAGTATTACTTGACTGTCCAGGTAAGAGTGCCATTCTGAAGAGGAAGTAATTTCCCTTTGAGTGCTGAGCAGTAGGTGATGAAGTTAAAAGTCCTGGATATGAAGAGGATCCTGACCACTATCTTGGTGATTAAAAGTTTTGAGAGACTAGTGCTTTTTGTGTCATTGTTTCTACATCATTGTAGAAATGTAATAATTTTTTTTTGGAAGTGGGGTGTCTTCCGTTTCTGTGTCTTCATGTTTGGTTTATGTTCATCCTCTAGTCATCCTCTAGCTCTAAACTTCTGTAGCTGCAGATTTTGGAAACTTTGTTTGGAATTCACTATGCTGTGGAGATTCTGATTTTGAAGCTTGTTGAAGAAAGGCTGGTAGAGAGCATGGAAGACTGAGCTTTGATTTTTACTGTCAACCACGTCTAGTAACACTCCTGACATCTCATCATACTCTCCTTCCTCTAGTCCAGATGGACCTGCTTTGTCTTTGCTGTGTGCTGGTTCCTCGGCATTTTCCTTATTCTATACAGCAATATTAAACTGGCCAGGAACCATTCTCTGACTTTGAGCCAAAGCAGCATATCCCAGCTCATGTCTGTTCAACTAAGCTCCTTCTTGCAGGGCTACTGGATTTTCAGCCTCATTTATTACTATAAACGTAGCTGTTGGCTGTATGGTGACTGATGAGCGTCTCTGAATATACCCTTAACTGGGTGAAGTAGTGTTTCCTAATCTGATGACAGCCAAATCCAAACCCTTCTGTGTTGTTTCTTCTGGATTGGACAGGAGTAGTGGCCAGAGTGAAGACTCTCACCTGTAGATCCAGTTTGTTTGTCACCTGTTGGGCTCTTGAGAAATTGGAGCAGAGGGAAGGGAGCAGGATTGGGAGTGAATTCTTCGTACGAGAGTAAAGAAGCAGACCACTGTTAAACTCATACAGCCCTGGTTCATCCCCAGAGCTCATCCCATTTTGTACACTGAATAGGGCAGAGATCCTGTGGAAAAGATGACATACATGTCACTGTGTATGTGCTGGCTGAATTAAGTTGTATTTTCTAATTGAGTTTAGTGCCTCACAATATGATTCCTTACATTAATTTCTTTCATCAAGGATGAATTCCTCTCCCTTCCTTGCCCTTCTCCAAATGCCAGATCTAGCTGTAATAGTTAGTCTGACACCAGGACACTTTTTTTCTTGACCCTGATATAGTTAATTGGAAAAAAAAACACACAGTACTGGAGATTTCCCATTCAGTGTTTCTGCACAGCATCTCACTGAGAGCCATTGCTTGGGTTGATCTGAATACCAAATACGCAGTTAGGATTTGTAGACTGATTTGTTTTGAGTGTATTAAATATTTCATGTTTACGGAAGTAAAATTTCAAAAACAAATTATTATGTCTTGTTGGATGCTTGAATGGAAATGGTGGAGTTTTCAGGAGTGCTTGTTACTGACCTGGAACTATTCCTGTTGGAGCTGGGCGCTGCAGGCGGAGTTAGGTGCTGAATACTTTTAGGAGTCCTGCCAACTAAGCAAGAGGAAGACATTTCCCTTCTAGCGTGTGTTAAAACCTCAGTACACGTGTTTAAGTGACCTCATATTTAAATGTTAAAGTGAAACCGTTCTAAGATTCGCCTGTGGTAGAATTGAGATAATGCTAGGCATGATAAGAGTATTACAGTTTTCATCTGATATGCAGAATAGTGTCTAGTCTTAACCTGCTTCTCTTTCTGCTTACAATAATAGATTATGACTCCATGAACGTTGAGGATGATGTTGAAGCAGTGATTATTGACAATTCTGAAACAGAAGATGGAGAAAATGGACTGTCCACACAAAGCTGCGTGTCGATGGAACAAAACTCTGAAGTAAACAGTAACGTTCACCATGTGGCTCAACTCGCGTATGGTAATTGCACTTCATTTTCTTTGGTGATCTCATAGTTAATGGCTAATTTTAATGCTGTATGTTCAGTGCTTCTGTCTTTAATGCTTTCTGTGTTACCCATCTTTAAAGCATATTATATTCCAAAGCTATAGGATTGTTTGTATAGGTTGTCTGCGTAGCATAAGGGAGGCTGAGGAGTTCGGCAGCTGGATCCTAGCACAGTCTGCAGGGGTTGCACAGTCCGTGGCCAAACAGTCCACAACTCCCTCACCGGCCCTCACATAAGGGAGGAGCACCAATAACACCAAAGAGTTGAAGCTGCCAACAACAAAGACCAGCAGGAGGAAGAGGCTTCCCCCGAAGACTGAGGTGGCCTTACAGAGCCACCTCACCCCTCCACGGACAAGAAGCATGGCCAGCAGTTCAAGGGAGGTGATTCTCTCCCTCTGCTCTGCTCTCGTGAGACCTCACCTGGAGCACTGCATCCAGCTCTGGGGCCCCCAGCACAAGAAGGACATGGATGTATTAGAACGAGTCCAGAGGAGGGCCACGAGGATGATCAGAGGGCTGGAGCACCTCTCCTATGGGGACAGGCTGAAGGAGTTGGGGTTGTGCAGCCTGGAGGAGAGAAGGCTCCAGGGAGACCTTACAGTGGCCTTTCAGTACCTAAAAGGGACTACAGGAAAGCTGGGGAGGGACTCTTTTGTCAGGGAGTTTAGGGATAGGACAAGGAATAATGGCTTTAAACTAAAAGAGGATAGATTTAGATTAGATATTTGGAAGAACTTCTTTACTCAGAGGGTGGTGGGGCCCTGGCACAGGCTGCCCAGAGAAGCTGTGGATGCCCCATCCCTGGAGGTGTTCACGGCCAGGCTGGATGGGGCCTTGGGCAGCCTGGTCTGGTGGGAGGTGTCCCTGCCCAGGGCAGGGGGTTGGAATTAGATGATCCTTAGGGTTCTTTCCAAACCAGGCCATTCTATGATTTAAAAATAGATGCCTTTTTAATTATTAATTTAGAGGTCTTTACTAATAGTGAACCCACTGAAATAATACTATGTTTAAAATAAAGGCTTCTCGTGTATACCTAGGAGCTAATTAGATAATTATTAGCAAGCAATTTGGAAAGCAAGTCATGGAAAAAAACTAATCCAAAAGATGAAGTTTCTAGATCAACTGTCAAGTGGAACACTGCTGATACTAATGTGTAATGAATGGTAGTAAGATGGTTGTTTAGGGTGGTAAACTATTAGCTCTAAGTAGCCTTCAGTGATTCTTTAATTCATTGTCTTTATTTTAGCATCTAAGATCCAGAGGCTTTCAGAAATCTTACTCAGTTTTCCATTGGCCCAGGCAAAACTCAATCATAGCTGTGAACAGCATTTTTTAAGTCCAGTAGCACTGTTGCTAAGTTAGCAAAGGAAATGTCTGTAGTTAAGTGAAGGTATTTACTACCTTTTTTTCAGCTAGTTGGCTTAATAGAGGTTCTTATCAGTATTTCTCTTCACCAAAGTCCCACACATCTTAGTTTCCCATTGTTGTTAGGTGCTACTGAAAAGCTCTAATTTCCTTGGTCTTCTACTTGACAGCAGAGTGTGCTGTAAATTTCTGTACATTTATACTTAAGAACACGTTTGGGGGAAGAAGGAAGGTTATTTACTCTGTTTTTTTTTTTTTCTTCTCTGTTTTGAAAATAAATAAAAAATCCTGCCCAGGAAACTATCACAGGCAGTTGCTGACCTTGTTTCAGGAAATGAATAACTATTTCATTATCAGCAAAGGAATCATGATGAGTGGGGATGATTGTTTTTAAAAGGTAAAAGGCGTTTTTGTAATCCTCAGGATTAGAGCTTCTGTTGTTGTAGATTGCTAGTGTTAAGTATTATCTAGTTAAAATAGGGTATAGTGGCATGTATGGCCAAAACACGACCTAAGTACCTTAACTGTTGAACTTAACCCTTTGAACTAAAATTTTCTCTATTCTTATTCAACCACCACCTTAAGTTGGTATCTTTTAGAGCAGTGCCTTTTCACCAGATCTGGTTCTGTCTGTCCAAAACTTTTCTCTTACTTTTTTGTCTCCGATCTTCTCACCTGCAGAAACTTAGCTGGCAAAGCAAGCTCAACATCATTGAGATACAGATCTAGGTCTTTATTCCTCCCAGCTTGCTTCCACAGCAGTACTATTATGCTTTTTACTTATCTACTTATGTCCACAGACTTGGTATCACTTTGGCTTTTTTTTTTTTTTTAAGGTTGTCATATTCTTAAATCTATATTTGGGGAGTTAATTGGGAAGCTGGTTAGTTTAACACACGTGTAATGAGTTTTAAATGTAATTAAACCAGTTACCTACTGTTTCTCCAGGTGAAGTGGCATTCTCCTTTGGCAGCAGAAAGTATCTGGAGTTTGAGGGAGTACATTGTGCTAGAGCATTTATCCTGCTGCCCTGCACCGCTGCTTCCAACAGATTGTCTTGCCTGTGTTGGTGTTTGTCCCACAGAGTGCTGCCACATCCCAGGCTCTCAGCTTTGGGGGTGATTAGTTCTAGGAGATGGATGCTAGCTTGGCCTGCATGGCAGGGCAGAGAGGCAGGGTGATTTGGGCAAGGAAGCATACTTTGGAGCTGAGTGGGAGAGTAGGTAGGTCTTAATTGAAGATATAAATATTAAGCAATTACATATTTTTTTATTATTCAGTTACTGTCTGTGGTTACAAAATGATGCTAACTACAGTAGTCTAGCTACCACAGATCTTGTCTATGCAGTATATGCCAGCTTTGTTACATTTGTCTGGGCCCTTCATGCAAAGATTTTTTTTTAAGTTAATGATACTGAACATATTATCACTTTTTCTACCCTGGCCCTTCCACCTCTAGTCCGTAAAACCCAAGCAGTTGTCTTTGCTTTTCGGTATTTCTCCTTCCTCGCCCCTGGCCCATGCGGATTGTTTTTCTCCCCCTTCACAGCTGAGGTGTTAGTTCTTCCTTCCAGTCAGGCTGTAAAATTAATTCTGTTTTTCAAAAGTAGTGAGAAGTAGCCTGGTAACTTTTCTCATGCAGCCCCTTATCCCTGGGAGGAACTTACTGTAAGTATCAACAGAACGAACACCCTACCATACTTTTTCGGTTTGCCCTAAGCTCCAAAACGCTACTTCACAGCAGGTAGAAAGGCAGAGGCTTCTTATGCCAGCTGAGGTTTTTTTCTCTTTATTTCTTCAAAACCTACCAAGGTCTTGCATAGCTTCTCCAGCTTTTCTCGGCTTTCAATGTCCTCTTTTCTACAAGTGCTAGCTGTATAGTGCTTGGCTCTGCCTTTATCTAACATACACAGAAATCAAGGGGAAATCGTTTCCTCTTAAGAGTGTTGCCTAGCTCTTTCCTGAAAGTTTGAGGTAGAAACCTGTAAACGATGGACAGGGGGATTTTTGCAATATGAAATGTGGAAATTATTTAATATCCTTCAAAAGGTAGGTCTGGCAATTGTGTGGGATTGAAAAGAATTAGGAGGAAAGAGTGGCAAACTGGTTGGTGGGCTGGTTATTTTATTTGTTTTGTTTTCAGGGGCTGTTATATTCTAGTGTGGTGGTAAAATCATTACTTCTTACGATTTGAGAGGTCTGGCTAAGAAGTTAATCCCAGCTAAAAGAACATTCCTTTCGATGGAAAGCTAGCGGGCTGCAGTTGGTTCCCACCCCCACTTCTGTGCGAAGTCCTGCCACTAGGCAGGCTCCACCAAGAGCCACCTCTCCCTGGTGACAATTGCTAACAATTGATAGCGTGGTTATCAGGCTGCTGAAGGAGTCCATCTCTCCCAGGCGTGGGCGTTGGGCTAGTTAGCACATAAGTGATTGTCTGGAGTCCTCCTCTTGGGCGAGGCGTGGACATCCAGGGATGGGCAGCTGGCTTCCTTAACACTGCAGTGACTCTCTTCCTCACCTCTTTTGGTGGGTCTCTGCAATTTCTTGGCAGAGAACAGGGCAGCAGAAGAGAGGGGAATGCTGTCCAAATGTCCTCTCACGGTGAGCCTCCTTAGAGCTTGCTGCTCTCTGACCCGGCTTAACTTGTTCTTTTGTTACTACGTGCTTGGAGCCTCGATATTCTCTGACCGTAGAGTAAACTGTGTTGTAGGCTGTACTAAACTGCCACGGTTGTTTGTGCTTTTAAAGAGTGGCAATGGTCTATTCTCCAGCTATATATGGTCTATAACTCCAGTAACTGGAATAATAAGCATTTAATAACATTCTAGTAAACAAATTTCAAATAACCAAGCAGTTTGAAAGTGGTGGTTGTTCTGTTTGTTTTTTCTAAAAAGTGGCTGTACATGTTTTTATAGTCCAATGTTTAAATCAATGGGAGAAACCCACTGATGTGCTTTGCTTTCTCTTCACCTTTCAGGAAGCGAAGGCTTATCAGTCCTGACTGAAGGAGTGCCATCACAAATGAGCCATTCTGCAAGCATGCAGAGAGGAAATGGTCACACGCCTGAAAAAATGGATTTTGTGTTTTTGCATAATAAAAGAAAACGGCTTGCCCCCACTCTAGTGGGACAGAGTGTGGTATGTGTAGCCAAACAGTAGCCCCTTGTTTTGAGGACAGTTTCAATGTCATTGGAAACGCCATTTTTCCTTCACTTTTCTATGCTCATTTGATGATATTTTGATGAAGTGTGGGTAGGATATATCCACAGTGTGTCTGGGAGCTTCTAGCATGGGTAAAACCTTATGCTGGGTATTGTACTTATGTATAGTAACAAGTAGTCTACACAAGAGAGCAACTTACTTTCCATGTACATGCTCTTATTTTGCAGTAAAATATTTGTGCAGTTTAGGATTAAATAGAGTTGGAACATAATGTTGAATAAGGGTTTGCACTCATGACCTGATGACAGGTTCTGATCAAAGACAGATTACATACGTTTTTATCTTGAGGCAGGTCTGAAACTTCGTTCTTGTTACCATACAGAGGATAACTCCTTAAATTTTAGGAGTTGGGTTGTCTAATGATTAACAGTGCACCTTCTCTTATAATTCTACCTCTTGTAAAGAATATAATTCCCTCTTTCACAGTTAGCCCCAAATAAATATGTCTTAAAGTTTTTTTTTCTTTATTTCTTTTTGGTGGCTTTTTTGTTGTTTGTTTTTGTTTTGTAAAAACAAAGCCTCCAGATCTATCCTGTATGGTGGACAGGAACTACTTCTATCCACTGAAGTAAAAACATTAATGTTGTCCAGGTGGTGGCACTGTTGATTTCCATCTAAAAGGACTTTTCATGCAACTCCTTTCAAGCAAGAAAATTAATTTTATTAGCTGGTGGATAGACATTTTTACAGCATTTTGGTGCAGAGTTATAACCATTGAAATAAATCAATTAGAGGAAAAAAAAAAGATTTATTTAAATTAGTGTAAAAATGTGTGTGGAGTCTCATAATTACATAAGCCTGGTTATACAGGATATGACTGTAGTTATATATTAGTAAAGTTACAATAGTAGTTATTACCTATGTAGCTGCATGAGAAAGTTCTGGCCTTAGTATAACCAAATAACAATACATATCTTTAATAGAAATTTGGAAGAGGTTTATTTTAAACACGAATACAATACCGTAAAACCAAAGATGAGGTGAGTATTCATATGACCTAACTGCAGGCACATAAATGAGATGCCTTTGTTAAATCTCACTTCCTTGGGCCCTTTTGTAGCCAGGGAGGGAATATAGCAACAACTGAAAGTGTCTAAGTAAGATTCCTGACAGGTTCTCTCTGTTGTTTATATGCAGAATTCTTTCATTTTTCAGAACATTACAAGTTCTTTATGTTATTTCCCAGATGAGAACCAGGGAAGGAGAGTATGAAGACAGTGACAGTGTCATTTATGAGTATGAACCAGATTATGAATGTGTAAGTTCACTTTCTTTTGTTAATGACTTGTAAGTACTGCTTTGGGGTTGTATATTTTGGCATAGACTAAAATGATGTTTGAAGTTGGGATTTGTTTCGTTAACGTTTTATCATAAGACTGTGTGTGTATCGCTCGCTTACACTTTTTTTTTTTTTAATATTATTTTAATGAAAAAGGGGAGTATTGTATCCGAAGCTTCCTACATTGGAGATCAGCAGAAAACTCTTATGGAGGTCCTCAGTTATTGCCAGGTATTTTTTTTCTCCTTCCCTTCCATGGCATTGAAACAATTTTAGGTAAACTTCAGGAAGATTTGAAATCTATATTTGATAAGCTAGAACTTCAGCCTTTCCAGTTGTTCACTGGCTGGCTTTCACTTAATTGCTGTATTTTCAGTGAAAATATAATCTTTCTTTGTACTCTGAACTTCTCACACCATAGCTGGCATGAATACTTCAAATCTTAAGCTTTAATACAAAAGTCATTTATTGTGAGGGGCTTTATAGTAATTGGAAAGATCTGACTGTCATACATACCCAGCCTTTGAAAGTCCCCGAGGCTTGTCAAAAATCTGCCAAAATGCTGCTAGTGTTGTTTTGGTGAGTTCTTTCCTTTTGACTTCTGAAGTCTGGCCTCCAGTTAGGCTGTGTGACACTGTTCACCACCCTCTGGTCCTGGCTGTTCAGCCGGTTCCAATCTATCTTGCTGCTCATCCAGCCCATACATCAACAGCTCGTGTATGAGACTCTTATGGTTGACAGTGTCAAAGGCCTTGCTGAAGACGAGGTAGACAATATCTGCTGCCCTCCCCTCATCCATCAGGCTGCTCATTTCATCACAGAAGCTTATCAGGTTGGTCAAGCTTGACTTCCCCATGGTGAAACAATGCTGACTGCTTTTAATTATTTTCTTGTCCTTTGTGTGCCTGGAAATGGTTTCCAGCCTTAGCTGCTCCATCACCTTCCCAGGGACTGAGGTGGGGTTGACTAGCCTGTAGTTCCTGGGGTCCTTTTTCTTACCCTTCTTGAAGACAGGAGTGACATTTACTTTCATCCAGTCATTTAGCACTTCTCCAAATTGTCACGATCGATTTAAAATTATCAAGAGTGGTCTTGCAGTGACGTCTGCCAGCTCCCTCAGCATGGATACATTCCATCAGGGCCTATGGACTTATGAATGTCCAATTTGCTTAAGTGTTCCCTGGCCTCATCCTCTTCCACCAAGGACACACCTTCCTTGCTCCAGTCTTTACCTCCAGTCTCTGGGATTCCTGAAGGCCTGTCTTGCTAGTAAAGACTGAGGCAAGGAAGGCATTCAGTGCTTCAGTCTTTTCCCTGTCCCACTATCTCATTCAGCAACGGACCCACATTTTCCCTAGACTTCCCTTTGTTACCCACGTCCTTCTAGAAGCACTTCTTGTTGTCTTTGATGACATCCTTGGCTGGATTGAATTCCATTTGGGAATTTAACTTTACAGACAGTATTGTTCTAAATATGTTTCCATTAGTGATATAAAAATCAATATTTCAGTGACTGCCTATGAGCCTTTCACCTCTGTACCTGGGAGCTTATTGTGACTTAAAATAGTATATACCTAGCTTCCTTTACTGGTTGTCAGTAGCTTTTCAATGTAAAGTGAAATGTACCAAATAATAGATGAAATGAAAACATTACACAAGCAGGAAGAACAACATGTAAATGCCAGCCATGTTAAAATAGCAGGAGTGGGCTTCTCTGAGAATTCTTTTTGCCATGATATTTACTATTGTTATTTGCATTCATGTTTAATGTGCTTAAAGAAGGTATTTATTATTTACTGATCTTGCCCAATGTTAGGGAGGGAATTTTGCCTTTAGTGGAATTTACTCGATTTCTTCAGATTTAAGTTGGGTTCTTGCGAAACAATGCTGTACATTTTAACCTGTACATTTGTTATCAGGCCATGTATGATGCCATTCAGAAACTGGATAAAAAGCTTGACCTACTACATCGAAAGGTTTCAGAAATGCAGCATACTCGTGTGAGGCCACTGTTGCTCAAACCTGTGAGTTTTAAAGAACTTGAGAACTTCATTTTTTTTTAATTTTCTCATTTCTTCTGATGTTTATTTAGAATTAAAAACCTCTCCTTTCACGAAGAGTAAAAATAGTAGCAAACTAATCGATTGCATTTCAATTAAATTGTTCTAGATTTCTTATTATATGACAGCTTCAGTCTCCTGCGTTGTTATTGACTAGTGGTCACAGAATTGCCAGTGGCCCTCATCAAATTCAGGATCCCGTAATAGGTGCTGTAAAAATCTGTTCTTGTTGGAAGGAGTGGGAAGGAATTGTGTAGGTTACATATTATTTGGTTATATTTTTGTTACTGTTTTACCAGGTGTGGTGTACTATCTCATTGGTTTCAAGAGTTAGAAGAGAGCTTATGCATCACAGAACCAACACATGCTGATTCTATTAGCAAGTTGATTTTTAGACCTTAGTGGTGTGTTGTCCTCTCCATTATTGCAGTACAGAATTGTATTTTTCTAATAAAATAACTTTCTTCAAAATTTTTAAGAGGGCACAATGCTGAGTACGTGATCTATTTTGTTTTTACATGGTTAATCTGCTGTTTAAACTAAAGAGACAGAATATTTGTATTTTAAGTACAAACGCTCTTTAAAGGAAAAACATTACAGGTGATTTTTGAAGGTCACAAAATCTGTAACGACCTTTCGTTGTCAACAATACTACAAAGCTTTTAGTGTGGCAGAGGTGATTCTGTTGTCAAGAGACGTCAAGACATCAGTAAAGCCATTTGCATTGAGTAAAACGTATGCGAGTAAACATGATGACACTTTCATGCATGTCAGTTATGAAATGGATGTTATATTTTATATGGCAGTACTTTCTTGTCCTGACAACTTGTCCTGACGGCTTGTACTGTCCAATTAACCAAAAATACAAGATTTGGGGAACAAATTGGTGTCGTTAGCAGTACTTGGACCACACGACCTCTGCTTTCTTAGCTGTCCCTTTGATCAGGTGGCAAGGCAGCTACTTTAATGTTCAAATTAAAAATAACCTGCACAGTTTTTTTAAAGAAAACTTTTATCATTATATGGTGTAAGACAGAAGCCAGCAAATGTATGCTGCCAACCATTTTCTCAGGTTCTGCTTGCATTTCTCTTTGAAACCATCAGGAATGCTGTGAATTTTTAAAACTGTGCTATTGTTATATCTGTAATGGGCTAAGGATATAAATAAGGAGAGGTTTCTGGTGAAGATACTTTTTTTTTTAATGAAATCAACTCAAATACTCAGAGAAATGAACAAACATTTAGGTAAGCCTTTCTTGAGGTTATAGATTTTTAAAGGTTGCAAGGGTGGAATATGATCAGACCTCTGTTTTTAAACAACAAAACAAAAACATATCAGCTACATTGGGTAACTCCTGATCAGTGAATTTCAAACTAGCATATATGTTTTAGGGTGCATATGTTTCTTAACAAAAGACTCCAAAAGATGGAAAGCATAGCCCATCTCTTAGTTTGTCCTTTTTAGTCACTTTGGAGTCTGCCATTATGGGCAAGATCTGGATGTTTAGTGCTTTCAGCCAGCAAATAAAGAATGAAGAGGGAGCCAGGAGAGAAGGTGAATCGGTTTTGTTTTTCCTTTATTAAAAGGAAACTAATATAGCAGTGGACAGCCCTTGAAAATTCAGCAGTCTGGGTCAATGGTTCAAAAACTCTTAATTTTATTTTGCCCATTATTATTTTTTTCCCACTAAAAATGAGCTTTCACAAAGGTGCCTTTCTCATTATATATTCTCTGTCTTTTTAGAAAGTTAAAAAAAAAAAAAAAAAAAAAAGCCAGCACTGCAGGTAGAGAAAACTTGAGAAGCACTCAAGCTGACCAGATAAACTCTTACTGTCTGAACTACAAGTGAGAATAAAAGAAAGAAGAAGAATAGACAGTGAGGCGTGAAGTGTATTGGAGTATTGTCTCCAGTGTGAGCCCCCCAGTACCATAGGGATGTGGACATAGTAAGAGTTCAACACAGGGCCATGAAAGTGGTTAAGGGACTGGAGCATCTCTCCAGTGAGGAGATGCTGAGAGAGCTGAGACTCTTCAGCCTGGAGAAGAGCAGGCTCAGGGAGGGTCTTATACTTTATTCAGGTGTATAAAAACCTGAAGGGACACGTGCAAAGAAGATGGAGCCAGGCTCCTTTCAGTGGTGCCCAGTGCCAGGACAAGGGGCACTGGGCACAAACTGGAGCCCAGAAGGCTCCCTCTGAGCACCAGGCAGCCCTTCTGTGCTGTGCGGGTGAGGAGCCCTGGCACAGGCTGCCCAGGGAGGCTGTGGGGTCTCCTCCTTGGAGATCTCCAAAAGCCGCCTGGGCCTGGCCCTGGGCAGCCTGCTCTGGGTGTCCCTGCTTGGGCAGGGCTTGGAGCAGGTGAGCCCAGAGGGCCCTGCCAGCCTCAGCCACGCTGTGAGCCTGTGAAGTCTATTGCCAATAGCATAAATACTAAAAAGTAGTCTTCCTGATTTTCGAAAGATCAGCTATATCTAATTTAACCATTTAATTGTTTTCTGAATCACATTTACAGAAACCAGTTGGATTTACATACAGAAGTTCCAGTCATTTGCCCCAAGGAAGAATAAGAGTACAAAAATCCATGGAAAGGGAATCAAGTCTTCAGTTCTCTTCACCAGGCCAGGGAATGCATAACCCAGTCATAA
Organism: Cygnus atratus; assembly: GCF_013377495.2. NCBI lineage: Eukaryota > Metazoa > Chordata > Aves > Anseriformes > Anatidae > Cygnus > Cygnus atratus. Next base: position 127,449,302 of record NC_066362.1, on the reverse strand, counting down.
GGGTCGCTTTACAAAATGGCCATGTTCAGGTCAATTCCACAATAAAAAGTGTTCAACAGACTGTTCAGCTTGAACCGCAGCAGCCTGTTCTTAGGCAGAGCCCTCCACTCCCCACCATAGTTTCTACACATTCATTGCATTCACCATTCACAACAGCTAACAGCATCCCTGACCTTCCTCCACAATCAAATCTTTCAGCCAGTGTTGTGGAAAGTACTGTCAACAGTGCACCTTCCTCAGTGGCATCCTCAGTGATGCCAGCACCATCTGAGACCAGCCTGGGAAATAAAGCTGTGGTGGTGAACTACAGAAATGCATCTGGGAGTGTGAACATCAGTAAGGAACTGCCATCTTCTTCGGTCTCCATCCATCCAAGCTTTGGTGAGTTCCTTTGCAATAAACACACAGACATATAGGCTAAAAAATTGCTCTTAGTGTAGAAAATTATGCCTAAAGAAATCTCTTTATCATCATTTAACAAAAGTAAGGGAACAGAACTGGCTGCCTTTCCAAACATGCTTATTATAGAATAGTGTTTAAATCCCTTGAAAAGAAGGTCGTAGGAGTGTTTAATATGCTGGGGATCAGTTAAAAACCTCTGCACAGTGTATATACGGTTGTATAGACTAAGAAAAGCCTTTGATTTACGGTACATGCTTTGGGTTATTTTAAGACTAAGACCTTTTATTCTCTCTTAGGACTCTTGATGTAAACTATTTTTGACCTGCGTGTTATAAGTAATACATTCATACTGTGCATATTTTTTAAAAGACAAGAAATTGCAAGTAAAGTTGAAGCATGTGCCTGCATAGGTGTTGAGTATTTAGGAAACAACTTACCTGATTTGTGTGAAGAAAATACCTGTTTTGTTCTTGTGGAAAGTTTTGTGAAAAATCCTTTCTGTCCTCAAATGCTCCAGTGTTTGGTTTCTTCCAAAATACTGTATTCCACAGAAAATGAAGAGTGCTGTACATCGTTGTGATATAAAAAGCAAGCATGTATCAAATAGCACCAGTTTTTTTTTTTAATAATGTATTTCTTTGTAAATGCTCTGAGTAATGTGGAAGTCTGGGCTATGAGGTTTTGGTTGCTTTTGGTGTAAAATACAAGTTCATACAGCTGAAGAGCTACATGAGTAGTAGGTGAAATACCCAGATACCTGTCTGCGAATTTGTAAGCAATGTATGATTTAGCAGCAGTGTGTATGGTTGTGCCATTATTCATGGGTCGTCTTGAAAACATATAGTATCTGTACGTGTGCAAAAATAGACTTGTACAAACATTTTAACCTCTTATGTGTTTAATATGTTTTCTTGGGTGTTATTATTTCAGTTAGTTGTGTTAGTGTTAATGTGAAATTAAGACAGTTCTGTTAACAACTTAAAGCTGTGGCTTTATTTCTGTAAGAGTAAAGATAAGTAATATGTAGGAGAATTAGTTTTAGTGGAGAGCATATACAGAGGCTGGCGTAGAGGTTAAGAAACCGTTTGAAACACTGTTTCTTTTTAATGACTCTCTTGATTTTTATTTTTTTATAATTTATTATATTTTATTTTCTCTTTGAATGTTTTTGTTTTACAAAAGAGTATGTTGGTGACCCGGTGAGAAATGTGAAAGTTCTTGGAAACTATTTGATGAAAGCTCGGCAAAAGACTAAACCAAAGTACGCAGCTCGCTACTTAGTTCGGGTCTTGTTCCCCAAGGAGACCTTATTGTGTAGCATTATGGGAGTGAGTGCACGGGGGCGCAGAACATTGGATCCCAACAAAATTGCTGCAATAAGAGGTATACAACTTCTGAAAATGCACAGGTTTACTTCCTTCTTCAGTACTTGTCAGAGATTTTACCATATAGGTGTCCTTTTCTCTATGGTAATGATCATTATTGTCAAGCAACTGCTAAACGCAGTTGTGGATGTGCTCTGCTCTGCTGTGTCTTTTGGTTTTTGAAGTTCCTGCTTTGTGATTCTCAATGTCCATTTTTGGTCAAAATGGATAAAACAGCTCTGCTTTCTCGTAGTTCCATTTAGTTCTTGTTCATGAGTTATGCTACGTGCTTCTAAATTTTTCATTACTACTTACTTTATGTGTATGTTATGGGTTTTGTAGGTTTTTTTGTTGTTGTTTTTTTTTATGGCCGTTGTACACTCAGGACAAATGTTACCTGATGATTCTTATTCTTAAACACTCTTCTTTCTCTTAATTTCACTTTTCTTGCTTGTTTGAGAAATGGTGAACATGAGGAGGGCTTTTATTATTTTTTTTTCATGTTGTCAAGCTTTTTACCCCAAATCCTGTGGCACATATGTATGAACCTATGCATCTCCTCCTTCCTTTTTAAAGGCTGGGAGATTGCATGAACTGTATAAAGTTGTTGCAGCATCAGAATTACTCAGTCTTTTTTTTTAAGTTGGTATCTTAAGTTACATCTTTCCCTTAATTCTACCAGAAATTGCTTAATAAAAGCATTACTGTCAACACATTAAAAAGATATCTTAATGTTAATTTCATAGTGCTGCTTACCTTCAAAACTTGAGTTTACCATCTCTTTCATAAAAGCTAGAAATATGAAGTTCCTAAAAAGATCAAGCATTTCTTAGCCTTCTCTCCTTTCTAAATTAGAATACTTTTAATTACTGCTTTCTTGTCATGAAGCTTAAACAATTTTCTACATTTTATATGCAGAGTTTCTTGCAACTAACTTTCCAAACTATGATTTGAGTGAATATGGAAAAGACTGGAAAACCTGTATCACAAATGTCAATGCTATGATCCGCTGTTTACGCTCTGAAACAAAAATAAACCCAGTAAGTTGTCTCAAGGTGGTAAGTTATTAAGTACAAAATTTGTGTTTTCTTGTCAAATTAATTATTTGAACTCTAGTCATACGGTGCACTAATTGGAAATTCCATGGGTTCTGTCTTTGCCTTGCTCAGCATGGGTCTGCTGACTGCAGCACCGGTTCCATATGGGGAGTACTGGCAGCATAGTCCTTTTCCTTCCTCTATCTCTTCCAGCTCCCATGGCCAGCGTTCAGTTAATAAGATACATGTAGACATAAGATGCTAAAAGGAAAGTTCTGTAAGTCATAGAATCACAGAATGGTTTGGGCTGGAAGGGACCTTAAGGATCATCTAATTCCACCGCCCCTGCCCTGGGCAGGGACACCTCCCACCAGACCAGGCTGCCCAAAGCCCCATCCAGCCTGGCCTTGAACACCTCCAGGGATGGGGCATCCACAGCTTCTCTGGGCAACCTCTCCCAGTGCCTCACCACCCTCACAGTGAAGAATTTCTTCCTTATATCCAATCTAAACCTACCCTCTTTTAGTGTAAGGCCATTCCCCCTTGTCCTATCCCTACACTCCCTGACCAAGAGTCCCTCCCCAGCTTTCCTGTAGCCCCCTTTAGGTACTGGAAGGCCGCTGTAAGGTCTCCCTGGAGCCTTCTCTTTTCCAGGCTGAACAACCCCAGCTCCTTTAGCCCAGGAGTAGCATGAGATCTGGTTGAGAGCTTGAACATGTAGCTGCTAGCACTGTTTCACAGCCTTTCCATCAGATATATCCAGTTATGCATTTCGACTTTATATTTACTGAAGCATCTCTCCCAAAACACCTGTAACTCCATTCACCTCTGCTTCTACAAACCTTTGTGCCAAGCCATGAATATGTAGTATCTGTTTCACCTGTAGCTGTGATGATGAAGATTCAGGAATAACTACATTGTAAATACATGGAATCTAATTTATACTAGATGGGAAACGAACTGGAACACTAATTAGAAAACAGGTAGGCTTTTTCTGGTGCACATCTGAACCTCATTTACTTGTTTCAGGAGATAGCTGACGGGAAAGAAAAATTAGCCGACACTCCAGATACATCTCTTTGTGTAGATTTAAATTGTAATGAAGATAATGAAGGGAGTTCTCAAAACCCTCAGAAAATCACCATTTCCACAACTGACAGTCTGCAGAACTCAGGATGGGAAAAGTTTCCAGAACCTTTTCACACACCTTCAGTCAAGAAACTGCAGTCTTTGGAACCCATGGGTAAACTGAGAAATTGTCATCCTCTGGATTTATGCATGTTACGTTTTAAATGGTCAATGAAAAGCAGAAGGTGCTACTATAGGTGACATTGTGAAGTAAAGGGATTTGCTGAACTATGTGACTCTTCTCTTAGCCTCTTGGTGTGTAAGTCTTCTTGGGAGCAAACAAGAACACGATCTGGCTAACAGAATGTTTGCATCTACCAGTTTCCCGTGTTATGGGAAATAACACTATGTCCACTATAAGACTGGAAAGTTCAGTTGTAAGATAGTCTGCTCAGCCTTTCACTTTTCCAGGAATTGCTTCACACTTGTCCCTTTTTTGCAATATTTTTTGGATAGATACTCTAATTTAATGGAGTGAGCTCGTTCAGAATATCTACGAAATGATATTGTAATTTCAGAAGAAAAACACATCCTTCTGTAAAACTGACAATTTAAGAAAAAAATAAATCTTAAGGTAGCCTTTGCACTTAAAAAAAAAAAAAAAAAAGACAACATATAAATGCATCAGCTGGAAAGTTCATGTTCAGCATATGATGCCTGTAGAGAGCTTCAAGGAAAATGAACTGTTAGTTGCATTTGTATTATTTGATTAGAATCACTTTGGGGCTCTAGCAGATCTGCTCCTGCACCCATGATCTGTTACTACTATTCTGACCCCCAGAGAACTGCGTGGTTGGCAGTGGAGTCATGCTGAAGTAGTTGTAAAAATATTCACTGTTTTCAGTTTCCGCTTAAGGGACCTAAGCACCATTGTAATAGCGGAACTTTTATTTATTTGTGTAATTGGAATAGCATCTTCTTTACACAGGAGAGGAAAACCATTTAGAAAGCGATCATTAATGAAGGCTACATTGCTAGCATTGCTGAAAGCATATCAGAAGTGCTATTACACTGTTGTAAAACAGGCAGGTTTTTTGGCTACTGGAACATCTGTCTACAATCTGTTATATTTTAGAATTAGCTGTAGTGTTGCAGTTTTGCTCCGGTCTCTCCAACCAAGTACAGTAGTTTCAGGGGAGAATATTTTGTGTTGTAGCTTCAGTGTAATACATCCATTTTACAGGATAGTTGGTATGGAATAAGTAAAATACTTCTCTCCATGACTTTTTTTCCAGAACTACTTGGAAGTCCATGGCGCAACGTCCAGCTGCCTTTCTCGGTCATTTATGTGGCTAAGGGGAAGTCGCGGCCGGAGTTGTCAGCTCGCTACCTGATCCGTCATCTGTTCACTGAAGACGTGCTGGTGAAAAGCAACGTATACGGTAATCTTGAACGTGGCATGAGTCCACTGGACTGTAACAGGATTAATGCTCTCAGAGGTAAGAAAGAAAACCTTTGTTCAAATGATAACGGGGGAAATTAAAAAGACCGATTGACTCTGTCTTAAGAACAAACCATGCAGCTTCAGGAATTGTTCTGTGAACCTGTTTTGACAAATACTAGTACAAGTAGTGGAAAAAGTTGAGAGAAAGTAGTTAAAGTCTATTCAAACATGTTAAGGAAGTCTCCAGATCACAAACCTTGTTCTTATGGGGGAACTCAGTTTCCTTGATCCTACTTGAAAGGGTGACACAGTGGGAGATGCAAGCAGCCCCCAAGGGTTCTGAAGGGTGTCAGAGGTAATTTCTTCATACAAGTGCTGGATAGGCTAAGCAGAAGTAATACACAGCAGGTTCTGATGCTCTTCACTAACAAGGTTGGGTGTGATAATCAGTGGCAGTGTTGCCTGTAGAAACTGTGAAATAATGGACCTCAGGATCCTGAGGAGAGTTGGAAAGGTTTGAGAGCAGACCCTGTAGCTTAGGAGAGCAGGCTTTGGCTTATTTGGGAAACTCATAGGTGGGAGCTTGTGGGCCACCAAAAGGGACAGTGGAGTAGAACTCTTGTCCAGGGAGGAAACTGGGCTTATTTAGTCTGGAAAAAAGAAGGCTCCAAGGGACAGCAGTCTGCCAGAACGAGTTTACTGAGAAGAGAGCCAAGCTCTTTGCAGCATTGAATGTGGGAGGATGAGAGGCCACAGGCATAAACGGAAACGAGAGATTCAGACTGGATATGAGCAGAAGCATTTTGCCCATGAGGACAGTCAAGCACTGGAGCAGGTTGCTCTGTGAAAGTTGTTTTATCTCTGTCCTTTTTCCATGCCTCAATGGACAAATCCCTGAGCAATGCTGCCTGACCTCAGAGCTGGCCCTGCTTTGGGCAGGAGGTTGGAATAGAGGCCTCCCGAGGTTCCTCAGCCTGAGTGATCAGAAAGGAACAGATTCAAGAACCTCACCCTTCTAAGGGCTCAGAGGTCAGCTGTCCCTACTCTCTTAACAGGCTCCATTGAGGGAAAAGGTCTCAGCAAATTATTTAGTGGTTTAGAAATTACAGGTAGGATAGGGACTGCTGCCAAGTGAACAGGCAGCATTTTGAACTTGACCGGTTTGAGCTATTTGGATAACGGTTCTTTGTCGAAGTGTGTCTTTTCAAATAATGTAGAACAACCTATTCCTTTGTATGGATTTGGACAGTTTTGCCATCTCTTCAGCTTACATGAATCCAGGATGTCTTCAGGAGATTAGTATTGTTTATTCTGTTTGCAAATCCTATCCCAGAAGCCAAGAGGGGTTATGTTGTGGTTGGAATGGTAGCAGGTGTTTTGCCTTCTGCATTGTTCTCAGTTCAGCTTTAAGACTTCTGGAACAGAACCACAGCGTGGCTGAGGCTGGTAGGAACCTCCCCTGCCCAAGCAGGGACACCCAGAGCAGGCTGCCCAGGCAGCTTTTGGAGATCTCCAAAGTGGGAAACTCCACAGCCTCTCTGGGCAGCAATGATCCATGCTCCTTCCTGAGAAGGGAGCCTTCTGTTTGCTTCACTTGGTCCCTCCTGCAAGGCTGGATAAAGCAAGCAGAACTGTGACAGTGGCGGTGGAGTTAGAAAAACAATTAAACAGCAAGTGAGGAGAAGTGTGAAGCAGGTTGTAGCTGGAAAGGGTGCGTATGGTTTATTACACAGAAGAAAAGTTGGCATTATCTGTTAAGAATTTAGCATGGCCAGCATAAACAGCAGCATTGGGTGGAAGATCATCAGATTTTTGTTTGCTCTTTGCTCTGTGGCTGTTAGTAGGCGTGCAGTAAGTTCACCTCTGAGATTACAGCAATATTGCTAAATAAAATGGTATTGGGACTTGCACACTCTGGGATGATGTTTGGGCATGGCTTGAGGGACAGTACAGCAGAAACCATTCCCAGTATGGCAAGACTATACGCAAAAGTAATTTTTCCCAAACTGTTTTTTCTTCCACCACTAGCCTGAGAAAGCTTGCCACTTTAAGCATCTCCACACACTCCCATAGTATGCGCTTTTTGTGTCATGTTGTTTTGATTTTAAGCATTCAGAAGATATATTAAGGGTGTCTTAATGCTGCAGGCACACCAGATGGGCTCCACAGCAGATGCAAGGCAAAGTTCTCTGCTCTGTGCTTGCAGCCAGGCCATGTCACTTGGCTTTCGGGCCAGAGGGCAGTCCGTGGCCCAGTTTTCTTTAACGTTCTAACATAGCCTGATGGGATGGTCACATCATCTCCATGAATGCAACCCTGCAGGGCAGGAAGGGGACCAGCTTAGCTTTGCTATATTCTCAACAATTAAGACTTCTCTGTGAAAGAAAAGGCATTATTAAAAAGCTGATTTGTGGGGCATGTACAAAGGCCTGGTAGCAGGAATTTGTGTTCCGTGCTGTAGCTCTGAGGCCAGACACGCTGTCAGGGATGGAGGTGAAGGGACCCTGGCTGTTGCCTCAGCCAACAGCTGGTGTATCCTTTGGCAGTATATCTCAGGAGTATTCTCCTTTTTTCTTTCGTTCCTCCTTTATTTTTTTTCCAAGCCACTCAGAGTAGAATAAACTGCTAGAGCGCAGGTTTCTCCCTCTGCTCGTCTTTCTTTCGGCCCATGTTTTCCTGGCAAATTAGGTCTTCAGGTGGGGAACTATAGGCTAAGCAAAGCATCAGCTGCAAACGGTATTAGGCTTTTACTTGGTAGGATAAGGATATGTGAGAGCAACAGAACAAAACTGAAATAGTATCAGCTAGCTGTACCTTTCATTCTACTAAGGTAAATCTAAACATCAATCAGAGAATTAGACAAAGTATTGCTTTTGATTTGAAATTGCAGTTGAGAATTCCTTTTTGGTACCTGTTTAAAGATCTTAGGGGCTTGCTGAGAGAAAACCTAATTCAGCTAAGCTCGGAAGAGCACTCATCAGTAATAAAAACTAACAAAAGCAGTCTGTTCTTAAAACCACTCATTTTGCGTGTTGGAAGGGCAGAAAGGTGCAGCAGTCTTACCTTATTTATCCCCTTCCTATCTAAGTCAAGTATTTGTTTACTGTACTGCAACAAGATCAGTAAGGAACAACCTCTTGCTATTTTTCTGTCACCATTGTTTCTCTACAGCTGTGTTGTGTTAAACTGCTGTGTTTCGGTTTAGTGAATTTAGGTTGCAAAAGACCTTCAAGATCATCAAGTTTGATCTGATCTACCCTTCAACTCCCACATTTCAAAAAGATGGAGCTAAGACAGCTCTGAACCCATCCACCAGAAACAGGAGGATGCTTATAGTTCTTGTACATAGTTGTCAAAGATCCTCTGGAGGAGGGCTTAGTCTCGCCAAATGCTGGACTTTCTGAAATGGAGGCTGAGACTTATTTGCTTCAGCAGCAGAAGCTGAAGTTATTTAGCACTTTAAGGGGTCAAGCCCACATAAATGGTTACTCACTTTCTTTGCATGTTTCGTTTTAATGCTTAGACCTTTTGTCATTCTTAAGTATCTCAAACAAATGGGAAAAATATCTGCCTTGTAATTTTGCTCTGCAAGCCTCATGCCTATGGTGTCTTGTTTTGGTAGCATGCGCTTGTTTTGACTGAATTACATCCGAAAATAAAATTGCATAAATAATCGATAATTCACTCGTGTTTATTTTTAGACTTTCTTCAAGAGAACTACCCATCATTTGATCTAAAGGAAACTGGATATGATTGGAAGGCATGCGTGGCTGCCATAAACAGCACAATCCGCAGTCTCAGACACGACCATAAAAAGGCTACAGCTGGAATCAACCGGAGAATCTTGGCAAGGCCACCATCAAGTGAAAAGAGTCCCCCACAGAGTCCTACTTCTGTAAAGCCATGTGGAAGTGACACTATCAATCTTGCAGACTGAAGATCTCTTAGCAGCCGACTCAAATCTTCATTTAGCAGGTTCTGATAAATCCCATGTCGGCAGCAGCACTGAATATCATATTTCATGAGACCAAAGTTGGCAGTAGACTTAGGAACCCCAAGTCTTTGTAGAAGTAGCATTTGTGCTCCTCAGAAATGAATTCCACCATTTCCTGTAGCGGTTGTAATGTGCTGTCCCCTGAAAGCACTTTCTTTTCATGATTAAATGACAATGAAAGATTAATTTGATTACAAAAGATGGATTGCACATCAAGGCAGCAGAAGCAGATAGAGAAATGTGGAGAGGAAAGAATGGTCCTCTGTGGAGGAAGATTCATAGTCAGCTAAACTGTCTCCTTTTGTGTGAGGAGGGAAATTTGCTTTGACAGTTGGATATATTATGCAAAAATACCTAATGCAGAAAGGAAAACACATCTTTATTGCATCTAGCTCATTTATCTCTCTCCTTTTCCTCTTCCTATAGCAGCAGTCTTTGTTACAGGTTAAGGAAAGAGACAGACAACACTGTAAGTACCGTTGGTAACTTTTTCTTCATTCTGATTTAGCTCTACAAAAAAAAAGCATCCAGAACAAACAGCCCAACACTCGATTCTGTTTTTTCATGATGAAAATTGAAGAAAGCACTTCTTCAGGGAAGTAGTGGTTCAGTGGCACGTCTCATCCTGTCTGATGTCCCCATGGTGCAAATGGGCTGCAGCTTTCATCTAGACATCTAGAGGATTTGGATCCTGATTCAGATTTAAGAAAGAGTAATTTATAGCAGCTTTATAGCAGTGATGGTCCTTCAGTTAAGACTGTAAGGACACGTGCTGCATGCTGTTTGTTTGCAGCCAGAGATGACCAACATCAGTGGTACACCTTTCTCAAACTCACAATCATAGCTTTTAATATTCAGGCCTGTGGCTCCTGGTCTACAAAGCTAGGCATATTTGCTTTGCTGTCTGGTTAGGCTGCTGTTCTGAAGACTTGTCGTCCTGTCCTTGTTAACTTAACTCTGAAAGATGTGCAGTGATTATTCCTGCCCTTGCTTGCACAAAACTAAGATTTATTAGTGGACTGAATTATTAAGATAATAATAATAAAAATCTCATTTTGAAAATTACTGGGGTGTGGGAATCCTAAAAATACATAAATAGATGACTACATATATATCCAATTTTACATCTCAGTTTGATTTGTAAGTTGAAATTCAGCAGCAGTAACTGCACAGAAGGTAATGACTGTTTTCTTCTTTTTTTCAAATGAGCAAGTATTTGGTATGTGGTGGGTATATTCAGTATTCAGAATGTGGTGGGTTATCACTGGCTGGCTGCCGGGTGCCTGCCAAGCTGCTCTTTCACTCCCCATCCTCAACAGGACAGGGAGGGAAAATAAAATGAAGGGTCAAGGTAAGGTCAGGGAGATCACTCACCGTCATGAGCAAAGCAGACTTGATTTGGGAAGACTATTTTAATTTATTGCCAATTAAAAATAGAGTAGGATAGTGAGAAACCAAGACAAAACTGAAGCCATCTTTCTCCTTCCTCCTCTTCTCCCTTCTTCAAAGGCTCAGCTTAAGTCTTTGTTTTTCTACCTCCTCCACTCGAGCAGTGCAGGGGAACGGGCAATGGGGGCTGTGGTCAGTCCCTGAGGCTTCGTCTCCGCCGCTCCTTCACGGTCACTCCCTGCCCCTGCTCCACGTGGGGTCCCTCCCACGGGATGCCGTCCTCCACAAACTGCTCCAGCGTGGGTCCCCTATGGGCCACAGCTTCCTTCAGACCACATCCACCTGCTCCACTGTGGGCTTCTCCACGGGCTGCGTTATGGATAGTTGTGCTAGCACCTGGAGAGCACCTCCTCTCCTTTCTTCTTCTCTGACCATGTTATCTGCAGGGTTGCTTCTCTCACATTTCTCGTTCCTCTCTCTTACAGCTTCCACACAGCATTTTTTACTTTTTTTTTTTTTTTTTAATCACGTTATCACAGCCTTAGCTCTGGCCAGCAGTGGGTCCTTTTTGGAGCCAGCTGGAGCTGGCTCTGTCTGACATGAGGGCAGCTCCTTGTCTCTGCTCACAGAGGCCACCCCTGCGGCCACCATGCTACCAAAACCTTGTCACAGAAACCCGAAACAATGCCTTTCCATTACTTGTCTTTTCAGCTTTAGTTACACAGCCCTCTCACACTGGATAACTGCTGCATAAATTTGCCTTGCCATCTGCATAATCTCTGAGCTAAGTCTCACACATCCAACTTTTTCGTAGAAAATAGCTCCTCAGAAAGCTGACACAAGGAACCAGTTTCACCTCTGAAACTTTGGCTTCCAAATTTATGCCTGTGTACATAGCAGAGCAAGATTTAACTAGATCTGTCCTCTCCAAGGCAAAGGTTCCATGTGTTTTGTTGTTTTTTGTTAGCAAGAGGATAAAATAGGATACTGGTTCTCATTTTGCCTTCTATTCATAACAAACAGGCAGTTTATATTATATTATACAGTATAGAATCAGCTTTTATTGCAAGTTAGGATATGCAATGGCCTTATCAAATATGAAATTAGTACATTTCCATTGCCAGCTCCTTGCAGACATCTTTTGTAGGACTTACGAAATAGGCTGAATTTATCTCTTTTTTTTTTTTTTTTTAAATAGAGACATTGTACTGCTGTTTGTCAGTAACATAAGAACTTTGGTAACAAATTCTGCTGTTACTGTTATATACAATCTTTCTTGTAAATGCCAAGAATTTTATATTGCGTGTAGATATTACTAGTTCCAAACCTCAGAAAAAAATACAAAAATGCTTATATTTTTTCAGTAGTTATATGAAACTTTTTCACTGTCATTCACAGATTTTAATGGTAGAATGATATATTTATTGAACGACCTGTCTGGCACTGAAATCTGTTAGTGTGGTGCATTCCTCTAGCTTCCATATTGAAAGAGAGTTGAATAATTGAATAAAAGTAGAAATAGTTTTCTTGTTTCTGTTAGAAATGTATCAAATTTTGCTAACTTTTATATAATAAAATTACAGTATTTTGCTCTTCGGAAAAGTATTTTACAAATAAAACTAGCTTATAGCTCCTTGACTAAATATGTGTCTGTTAACTATTTCTTGCATCGTGGCTCTACAGTTTAGGTACAATTTCATCTGAAAAGATTCTTTTTATCTCCTTTCAAGAACCAGAGCTTTGAGAAGATCTGATTGAGGTGAGATGACTTCAAAATTTAGACTGCTTTAACTGATTGAGTAAACCAAAGAAAGCTCTTTTGGACTTGTCAGTTACAGCTTTGTGTAAGCTATGTGAAACAGCATTCCACAGAAGAGTGGGAGTTGGGTAAAATTGTTAAGAAATTCCTTTAAACTAGTGCATTTTTAGTAAATTAGGCCATACTCGCAGTGGAATCAGTTTCTGTATTACTCTCTTTTTCAAGGAATAAAATGGCAGGAAGGTAATCTGCTTCCTTGAAAGACTGAAAATTCACCTTCTGTCCTCTGTCTTTTTACAGTAGAGCTGTACTCTCCTGTACAAGTTTCCATTCTCTACACAGCAGAGCTGGGCCACTCCATTCACACATGATTCAAGTCTTGGGGTTTGAGACAATACTTCAGATAGTTCATCTGGTACTTCTGGCACCCGACTGGACAGCTCTCTAATCTGCTACTGTTTTTTGTCTAGGATGCGTCCGTGTGGGAGACGGGGCCAGGCTGGAGACTGTGACCGGGTCTCCCAGTCGGCAAGGGGAGCCAAGGGCTGGGCTCTCAGGAGCTCTGGGGTTAATGTGGTGGGGGGGATAGGCTGCTCAGGGCATCTAAATCCGCCGGGTGCCATTTGCAGCATGTGTGGAAATTGTCTCTCTCATAGACATGTTCAGCTTCAACAGTTTCAACTCGTCCCTTTGAACAATATGAATACAACTATTTTCTTCAAGCATTTATTTGGATGTTTAATGGGAGTGCTCACAAGATTTTAGAATATGATGTGGAATGGATTAAATATCTGTGCAGTTCTTTGCTTCTGCCTTGTCTATAGCTATAGCAACACAATTATTTTGTAGTTCTTGTGCAATCACTGGTTTCTTCTGTTCAAGACAAGGTACAGTAGTGTCTGCGTGAAGCGAGATGGGAGCTGCTGACTTTAAATGCCACCCGAACTGTGTAGGTATTTAGCGCTGATTTATTTTTATTTTACTTTATTTTTTTTCTGAACAGTGAGGTGACATCAATTATACTAATCCACAAAAACAACTTCTGCACTGGAAAGAGACTGTCTCGCTCCTGGGTAGTTTGAAGGGCTCTAGCACCACCTACCGAGGGCTGAAAGTTTTCTAAAGAACAGAAAACCTCCCCGACTGAAAGAAATGTTATTAACTGTTCTGAAAGAGAGCGGCTCTGATAAATTGATTTCGGTGCTGTTGCTGAACAATTAATGTTTCACTTTCAGCTGAGCTTCATTTTTTAAATCTAAATCTTGTCATTTTAAAATGATCAAATTAGATCATTTGCTTGTTCAGTGACACACGTTTTTTTAGTTAAAGATTTACAGATGCTATTAGACGTGGCACATGGGGCATCTGTTCACATACAGTGTTGTGTGAGCAGTAAAATGCAGGGGGTGATGGAACACCAGCATCAGCATCCTCTGATTCCTTAGCATTTAGTCTGCTAGCATGAACTTTCCAAGGGTGACATCTCCTTTGAAAGCCCCCATCAAGGAAGAGACTTCCAGTGGCATCAGCAGACAGGCAATTGTGTGAGGCTCTGGGAGTTCCCAAAGCTGGGCGAGGGACCACAGTTTGGCCAGGACATGTCTTTCTACTTGTAGCGTCAGGTTTCAGAAGGCAAAGTAATGATATTGTTGGCTAGAAGACTGTAAAAATATCATTGTGTGCTTAGCTTGAGATAGGAAGGGCTGCATTGCCATGACAGAGAAACAAACCAGTCCAAATGGAGGGGATTGTCAGGTGTGTGAGGTGGCTTCATCCTGAAGTACTTTGACAGGTGAAACTTGCTGAAACAACAGGCATTCCAGCTTTGGGAAGGCTCCAGACTGATGTGGCACTGAAAGCTTACTGAGAAGTGCCGAAAAGATTTGGGAAAAGGAACGGACCTAATCGGATGTGAAATTCTGAAAAACCATCTCAGTTTGGGAGCAAAGGTTGCTAACCAAAGGATGTTGTATATCTTTTGTATTGAATGCTCTCAGTTTGTTTCTATACTGCGTGGACTAGTACAGAAGAAGATGCCCAGTATTTTCTGCCTACTGCCTCCCAGTATACAGAAGGAAGTCCGTGCTTTTAGGTGGTCCAGGCCAGAATGCCCTGGCTGCAGTAAAATGGCTTGTTCAGAGTATGTGCTTCTTACGCCAGTAAATGCCTGCTAATGTCACACATTTAAACTGAGTCTAGGCAATGCTGAGTGTAGGAATCTAGATTGCTGTCTTATTCAAGTTGCTCTCTAAGGTTCTGACTCTGAAGGCTATTTGGGGGTTCGGCAACAGGACCACAGAATATCATCATCTACTCAGACCCCTGGTAGCCAGCAGAGCTTCCTACCTGCTTGGTTGTGTGAAACACCCACTCTGTACAACATTACATGACTTCCCTTCTTCTCTTCTTTTACACAGCCCATGTTTTCCCTTACTTGTGTGAACCATGAAGGCTGATGAAGAAAGGCAAGCCTGTTTCATTTAGCTTCAGTTGTCTTTCTGAGGTCTAAATCACCACTGGACAGTGCTCAGGGGTCTTGCAAATTGAAAAAGGTAGCGGAACATTTGCTCAGACCAGTCTCTCGGAATTGAGAAGAATCTGAATGATGTTGCTGTTTAAAAATGGTAACAACAAAAGCAAGGAGGTGTTTTACTCCTTCCACGAATGGTTTAGGAGCTGGATTTTGGGAGCAGTTTTTGTATCATATCCTGCTGTGGTTCTTGGAGCTCAGAGTATCAGTCTCTGCTCAGATTTGGCAATAAATATGCTGAAAAGAGACTGGTGTAGTTTTCTGATCCACAAGATAATTCCTTTCCCTTACTGGTTACACAGGCAGGAAATTTCAGAAGGAAAGGGAAAGCTATTTAAATTGACACAGAAAAAAGCCTAAATTTATATTTGAAGTTCTTGACTGTTGCATGCTACTGGTTTAGTGACTACAGGAAAGGAGTGAGTGGAGCAGTCAGGTGCTTGTGACATGAAAAAGAAGTATTTAGGCACATTTTTTTCCCCCTAATTGTCACAGAAAGGTGAAAACACTGATAATAATAATACGTTACTGCTGTGACGTTTTCTGTTTAAATGTTTCTATAGAAAATTTATTGACTGAGAAAAGTAAGAAAAATACAAAGAAGGTGTCTTTATTTAATCACAAAACAATAACAAAAAAAACTACAACATCCTGCCCCTTCCTCTAGGAGATCAAAGATAGTTTTATAGTGTAGCTGTTTTCCCTTTTTGCCACTGCTCTGAAGGAAGTGTTAGTTTTCCACTTTATGATCGTGACCTTCTTGGAAATAAATGCAATCGTTTAAAGCAGCAGCCCATTAAAATCTGTTTGTTTTCCACACTACAGAACTTTCCTTAAATTCCAGTGAGATAGTTTTCCATAAAACGTTATTTCCATCCTCCCATGTATTTAGTTTATAAGTGAGGATTATTTTTCTGCTGTGTGATCTCATGGAGGTGCTGTTTGAGCACATTTTGTCTTTTTTTTTTTTTTTTTTTTTAAAGGATGTAGCTCTACAGAGCTATGCTTTCAGTGTTAGCTGGGAGCAGAGACAAACAAAAGCAAATATATGTAAAATTATTACTTCTCTCTCTTTAGCAAGAAAGATAATTTTACATGGAGATCTTACTATTGATTGTAATTCCCTTTTCCTTTTTATAACTGTAGCAACAGTAGCAGATACCTTTCCTATAACAAGTCAGTAAGGACTGCATATTCTTTATAAAAGGAAAAACAAGCAAACAAAAGAGCCCCAACACAGCGAAACCTTTTGTACTTTTGTGGCTTTTCCCAATTTCATTTTTAACTCCGCAGCTGTCTTAAGAAAGCCTTTACTCAGAAACCACCAGCCAAAAACTAGTTTCGCTTAGTCTGGAAGCAAATCTGTTCAAGCTTTTGCTTGGCTGTGAATTTATTAACCTGGTAACTAAGCCTGTGGCCTAGTTCTGCAAACAGCATCCAAGTGTGTAACTTTTCCATCCTATTTATGACTACTCAAAGTAGGAAAGATTAACATATGGAAACACAGCTGAAGTATCAGGGTCTATGTTAGCAAATTCAAGCTTCACTCAAAAAAAAAAAATAATACTTCATCAAATGCTCACAGGGAACACATAGAGGGAATGGGTGTTGTGGGCCCTCAGACAAGCTGACAAATTCAGCCATCCCACCCGCCCCTGGGCGTTACTGGCCCCATGGCACCGGTGTGTGTAATTTACCCACTCCAGTTCGTAATTTGGCATGGGACCTTGTCCTGCACAGAAAAGTGAGTTTGCTCAAGTGCCCTGGACTCCGAACACCAAAGGTCAAGATGTGTGCCCAAATGTAAAGGCAGAAAGACTCAGAGGAGTGATAATGCCTTATATGCTGCCACAAATACCTGCTTACAGAATCTAAGAAAATGAACACAATAATAATCAGTAAATCCTAACTGCTTTGTAAAATGCTGAAACATAATCATCAGTGCTTTGGACTACAAAGATGTTTCTTGTGTCTGTCTTAACTTCTCCAAAGAAAATCCATGCAATTGAATGACAGGGAAATAACACTAACCATAAACAAAAGATACATAAACATTTGCAGAGTGGTGGGATGCTGAAACCATGACGAGAAAGCTTTCTGGGACAGTTTATTTTTGTTTCTATTTTCAACATTTAGAGCAAAGGGGGCTCCTGTGTATGAAGCCCTTCAGCACTACAGTAATTATGTAAATTCTGGCCTTTATTTGAAGGCCCGACTCAAAACCAAATAAAACCAAAGGGAATATCTGCAGACCTTTTGGGAGGTAGGTAAGATTGTTTGATGCTTAGCTACATTTTTCATTTTGTTTGGATAATAAGTGATTTTTATTTATTTATTTATTTATTTTAAGATAGAACTATTTTGATATAGCTTTTGTAATGAATGTGAGGTCTTCTGCCAGGGGAACAAATGCAAATGCATCTCGTCCCCAGCTGCAGATCGGTTGAAATGTGGAGTCCCTAACCCCTACTTGCACACTTTGAACACTTTTTTTTTTTCCCCTTTCTGCTGACAGCCTTTTAGCAGCATCCCCTCAGGAGGCTTATATTAGAAAGTGTAATATATCTTCTGTTTGGTGAATTCTAGGATGTTTAAAGAAAAAGTGCTGAAAGAAGCAGATTGCTGCTGTACACCTTGTCCTGAATCAATTTCCGAGCCCTATGTGCCTTTTTACTAGTGAAGCCCTGCCTGTCCCTATATCAGCATTGAGTTAAGTGTCCTCTGAGCTAGAACATAGACATTTCCTTTATTTTCCTAGTGCCTCTTTGCCTTTTCCTCTGTCTGCTTCCCCCTTTTCTGCCTCCACCCTGTAGCCATGACCCACTGTACTCTGTCCCCACTTTCTCCCAGAACAAACCCACCCAAATCAGCTCCAGCTTGAGTGGTTTCCCTCTGGGACATCAGCCTGATTTACCTCCTTCCCAGCTTTACAGCATACCTGGCTAGATAAAAACACTTTGTTTTTTGAACACGGAGAGATTTTTTTGTCTTTATATGCTTTATGCTAACTCAGGAAGGTCAGCTGGGAGAGCTTTTTAAGCAAATACAGCTTAGTGCATAGTGACTTAGTAATTTGTATTGTCTGGTATCTCCTGACTTGCATCAGAAATGAAAGAACAATAGCAGAGTCTTCAATTCCCTATGGGATGTTGTGGGCTTGTTTTTTTTTTTTTTTTTTCAAAAAAAGAAACATTTGTTGGTAATCTGAATGTCTTAGGAAGTTACACTGAGATCATACATTTTAGCTGAGCTTTTGTAGGCCTTCTAACTGGAGGAAATGCACCAAAAAGAACAGTTCTGTGCAAAGAGAGCAGCCCTTTTATGTCTGCAAAAGGCATTGCATTTTGCATGTGCTCTCGTGTTCTGAAGTGCATTGGGAATGTAACTGAAAATATACTGCAAAGGACTGTGTAGAAGGATACAACCTCCAAGCTCAAATCAGCTACGTAAGAGAGTTTTCTATAAGAGAGAAAATTTTATGAAGGGGAGAATAAAATACCTCCAAGCCTCTCTCTTGAAGGCAACACGAATGTTACACTACATTTGATTTTTCTATGTCTTAGCCATCTCTTCCACTAAAAAGAAAAATTGATCTAAACCTTTTCTGCAGCTAAAAACATAGTGTTTCAGACATTTGTAATAGGTACCTTCCTCACTTTAGCTTTCTTGTAGCCAAAATCTGTATCCTGATGTACTGTAGAAGGGAATTAATTTCCTTACCTTTTTTTTTTTTTTTTTTTTTTTTTACTTTTTCCTTCCTATATTTGTATGACATTTCCTGTGAGATTGTGAATCCTCTTATCTGTGTGCACCATAAAACAAATATTGGAACTGTAGGTCATTTGAAAGAAAGCCTTTTGAAGAAAGTGCTTTAATTAACATTTACTTTTATTTGCGGAGGAACCTTGAAGATCCTTTATATCCGAATATAGGTCATGGCTCACAAAGAATACCAACGATGTACTGTAAACTATGCTATTGATAAATTAGTGTCAGACTCCCAGGCATATTAAATCTGCACAATTGTGAAGCACTAATTATTTCTATTAATATCTATTACGGTAATGCATACTGACTATAACGGAGGTCTGAGCCTGCTGAGGGAGGTGAGGGACATGCAGCAGAGCCGGTCCTTGCCAGCCAGCACTCACCCCCTGAGTAGGTAAGCAGTGGGCAACAGGACGCATCACTTTCCTGCTCATAGAGGGGGGAGCTGAGGCACAAGCGCCGTGCCTTGCCCTAGGTCACTCGGGAAGCCTGTTGCAAGGCTTGGCGTGGAAACCCCACAGTCTTCATGCCCTGTACTGGTAGGAAAACAGTGTCTTGGTTGCTTTTACGGTGTTGAGAATGGGCAGGTCCTCAGCACGCTTGCTCCTACACATGGAGTTTGGAGCACCAGGGAATCCAGGCAGGAGGGAGCCCAAGATCCCTCCCTCCTCACCCGCACAGCACAGAGGCTGTGGAGGGGCTTTTAAGTGCTTGCATTGAAGACCTGAATCTTATGGGGATTTCCTTCCTCAGGTGTTGGAGATTGGAAGGGTAAAAGTAATGGAAATCTGCTAAAGACTGAAAATAATAGAATTCCTCGTATTCTCACCGTCTTCTGTAACTCCCTGGAGCACATGAATTCATTGGCAAGATAAGCCAGATACTTTATCCACTTGGCCACACAGTCTTGGTTTGTATCCAGGGGACTTTACAGGTGTAAAATTAACCACAGGAGAGCGCTTCTATTGTTCACTGACTGCAGTGCAAACATATGGAGAATTACAAGTGAAAAATAATTAGAACAATATTTGGGTACATGCCTGTTCTCTCATTTTATATGTACAACACATGTAAATCAGTCTTTCTTTTGTTTAAATATCTTAATAAGGAAAAGTGAAACTTCCTTCTTTAAAACATAGTTATCTCAGTGAAATGTTACCTTTTGGAGATAATTTGCCTTTGAGGAGAGAACAGCTGTGTTCAGAAATGCACACAAAAAGAAAGATTTTATTACTTGGCATGAACTGGAAAATACCTTGGATTGATCCTGTGAAAATACTGTGGCAGACTTCTCTAACTTGGCTCACGGCGACTTTCAATAGCATACCTCTTAGAAAAATAATCTGCATTCGACTGATACTAAAAGGTCATGGTCCATCAGCTACACTAAAATGTTTCTAAACCTGCCCCAATACATGCCTATCCAATGAACCAGGGAGACTCCTCCTGAGATTTTCTTCTATCTGGTGCAGAAAATGTATTTTAAAGTTTACCTAGATACACGATTATTCAGCAGATTGGAGAGGTTCCAGATTAAGCATGTTTTTTTTTTTTCCTAGTTAAAAAAAAAATCTGCCTAATTATATCTTCTTCCTCATGAGACAGGAACAGCTGCAAAGGTGCCATTCTGATTTCTCTGATAAATAGCCTGCATTTCATTTACTTATTAAGACCATTTAGTACTCCTGAAAGGTACCAATCTGAGAGCTGTAGAGCACCCAGTTTTTATTATTACTTTTTTTTAGTGGCCAGAACAAGTATGTCACAGGCAGCTGAGTTATTAGTTTCCCCACTGTGCCTGCCAATCTCAAAGAAGAGCAGAGGGATCCACTCAAATCTCCCCCTCATGTGCGAAGGGAGGCAGACTGACTGAAACTCGTGTAGGATCACAGGGGGAAAGAAATGAGGAGTAAAAGGGACAGCAATATGGGGAGAGAGAGGGGAGGAGTTGAATGGACGAAGAGATAAAGCGAAGCGTGAACGTGAAAGGCAAGGATGCTCATCCAAACAGGGAGAGGACCACACAGCAGCTAGATGTCTACCTCGAGCTGGCAGATCTATTCCCCTCAGGCACTAATCTGTTGTCTCAGTTTTCCCCCCAGATATTTCTTCCCCACCTGAAAAACCATGCTTTCCTTTCTGACAGCGTTGTGGTTTTGATTGAGGATCTAGAATATCATGCTGCTGTTAAGATAGATTAATACACATATATAGCACAGTATTTGTCTGCATAATGACTGTGTATTTCTGCCCCAGAGTTTGCCATCATAAATTAAAGTGCAACTGCTCCAAACTATTAGTAACCCACTATTGGCAGTTGCCTGGGGGACCGTTTCATGGCAATTTACATGTGCAAATATGGTATGTGTTATGTTCTAGTATTTCCTATTTTTTCTAAAGCAGCAAACAAAAAGACACTCACAATACAAACCACTGCCTGGTTATAAATATGAAATCCATTAGGTCAATTAGTAGCAGAAGAAGGAACATTTGGGTCCATATTTGGGGTCATTATCAAATCTGCTTCTAATGCTGATGCAGTCAGCTTAATGCAATGCCTCTCCCCCAGTCTTTGTGCATGTGCATGTGCGTATGCACACAGGCACAGAAAAAATGTAGATCAAATTGGCATGTGAAAATACGACCAGGTGAGCACTTCAGTAGCATGCAGGCACAGAAAAACAGGCACATGTGAAACTTCATGTAAAAAAAAAAAAAAAGAAAAGAAAAGAAAAAAAAGAAAAAACATCTTTTAAATGCTAGATTTGGAGACTGGCCTCCCCAAACTATTCCCTTGGCCTGACTCCCTATGGTGAACATCAGTAGGAGCAGGTTTCCAACCCAGCTGCAGCTGAATGTAGGTTTGTAGCAGCTGACAGCTCTCCCTGTAGCCTGGATTTAATTTGCAGCCCCTGTGGTGGCAGGGGATGGTGCTGGCTTGTGGGAGCAAAAACCCAGGGAGGGATCTTGCTGGTAGGGTTACCATCACACTGCAGGTGATGTGCAGGTCCACATCCAGCTGTGTGTGCATCACTGACAGCAGAAACCTGGCGCTAAACTCTCTCCTTGTCAGCTGATGTAGCTTGATGTATCAAGCCTGGTCATTTGGCTTTTACTCAGTCAGGGGATGAAAGCCCCTTCTCCCTGGCTCCTCAGCTTGGATGGGGACATGGATCCCCAGGTCTCTCCCTGTGACACCTTCCTCTGTTTCAGGCAACTTCTGGAGGGAACCCTTCGCCTGGCCACCGCCGGTTGCTTCGTTTTCCTCTTCCATTGTCTGCAGCAGGGGGAGATGGCAAAGTGTCTTAGAAACAGCAGTGCTAGAGATGATCTCAGAGCGCCGGCTGTGAGTGGAAAAAAGGCATCAGCAGGCAGTCAGATGAGGAGGAGGAAGAGAAGGAGGAGGGCTGGGCAGCCCTGGGGCATGAGCAGAGCATCAGGCTGCGCAGGCAAGTCCTGTGCCATCCCTTCTGGCCTGAAGGGCCTGTGCAAAGTTCAAGGGCTCTCCACAATGAAGCAGCTGGGCAACACCTGCAGGCGGTTTACTTAAGTCCTTACTGGCTTATTTTGGGAATCTGACTGGGTGCCAGGATGGTGGCTTCTGAGGAAGTAAATACTTAAAGACAAAATACTCAAGTGTTTTGCCTAAGCTGTGTGCGCTGGCAGGGGGACCAAATAAAACAAAGCAACGTGTGTGTCTGTTCAACAAGAGCCCATCCAGACGAGATGGGAAGGTGGAGCTGAGAGAAAAATCCTGAAGCTGGGGTGGAGGAGGCAGGGCGCCAGCGGGGCAGCTCTGCCTGGGCCTGCTGCCACCTCCATGGCCGCAGCCCAGGCCTGCGCGAGCTCAGGAGCCCAGGCTGGCCAGGCATTGCGTTGGCTCAGGGGTCCACTGCCCCACAGCATGTGGTCCTGGTGCTTTTTGACCAGAAAGGGCTGTCACGCACAAATATCAGGCACCTGCTTTCCACAAAACCCAGCTGGTGATTTGAGTGGATGGAGAAAAGGGGGGTGGTTGAGACCACCCTGAGAGTGTGCGCTGGTGGTAGCAGAGCAGCCACCCCGGTCACTACCGAGGAACAGGGAGGTGCTGGGACCAATGACAGGGCTGCAGCTGCCAGGTAACACCAGCCAAGATTAAAGCTGAAGGACCTGAATCATGGAATCATAGAATCATTAAGGTTGGAAAAGACCTCCAAGCTCACCTGGTCCAACCATCGCCCTACCACCAATGTCACCCACTGAACCATGTCCCTAAGCACCACGTCCAACCTTGCCTTGAACACCCCCAGGGACGGTGACTCCACCACCTCCCTGGGCAACCCATTCCAATGCTTGACCACTCTTTCTGAGAAGAAATGTCTCCTCATTTCCAACCTGAACCTCCCCTGGTGCAACTTGAGGCCATTCCCTCTAGCCCTATCATTAGTTATCTGTGAGAAGAGGCCGACCCCCAGCTCCCCACACCTTCCTTTCAGATAGTTGTAGAGAGCAATGATGTCTCCCCTGAGCCTCCTCTTCCCCAGCCTAAACAACCCCAGTTCCCTCAGCCGCTCCTCACAGGACTTGTGCTCCAGGCCCTTCACCAGCTTCGTAGCCCTGCTCTGGGCACGCTCCAGGGCCTCGATGTCCTTGTAGTGAGGGACACAAAGCTGAACGCAGTACTCGAATGTAAGAATGCATGGAGCCGTGTAATGGCTTTCTGCTTCCTCTTCCTCCATTATGGGCTCTCGGCTCAGAAGCAGCTACTGCAAAGGACCTGGCCTGCAGCAAAGCATCCCTGCTGGGGAAGGACAAGCTACCAAGGGATGGACAGGGAGTGCCACTGCGGCCAGCCTGCAGCACAAGGCAGCAGCTGGTTAAGATGATCCTGCCAGCTGAAAGTCTGCCTTGCCCAGTAGCCCATTTGCTGGCAAAAGAAAGTCCAGCCCTTCTAGCCATGATCTGAGAGGGAATGATACAGACAGTGGAAAGAAGCTATGTGGAGTCAGACCAGGTGTTGTTG
Organism: Cygnus atratus; assembly: GCF_013377495.2. NCBI lineage: Eukaryota > Metazoa > Chordata > Aves > Anseriformes > Anatidae > Cygnus > Cygnus atratus. The sequence goes on along the minus strand of NC_066362.1, from coordinate 127,425,542 downwards.
CATCGGCTGCTGAAGAGCTCTTAGCATCAAGGCACCTATAAACATGGGATGAAAGAAATTTGGAGGAGCCACTGCCTGCCTCCCAGCTCCACAGCCTCTGGGAAAAAAACAAACAAACAAACAAAAAAGGCAGGAATGAAATGGTTATATCCAGGCAGATTTACACAAGCTTTGCTTGTTATGCTTTTCCTGGACTTTATGAAACCCAAACAAGCAAAAGCTCCCCATGGTGGTGCTGTCACATACCAAACGCCCCCTCCTGCATTTCATGGCTGTGTGAATCCTGTTTTCATTCGTAGCACTACAGTAGAATAAAGAGTCCAAAGTAAGACCAGGATGCCACTGTGTTCATCATAGTTATACATGCAGAGCGAGCTAATTAGGTGCTATAATATACAGCATATATTTTGGTCCTGTTTGAAAGTGCTGCCAGTCTAACCAGATCAGACAGACAAAATGTTGTGTGAGGGAGTGGGATTTACAGGCAGAGCAAGCAACAGGAAGGAACATATTCCTTTTGAACATTCCTTTTAAAGAAGGCTGGGGAGGGGAGAATGGTAGTTAAGTGAACTTGTGCTTTGAAAACAAAAAATATTTGCCAAAATTAAGCCCCCCTTGACCTCTTGGGGTGAGAAATACTGCAACTGCTTGAGCCTGTGTGGGACTGGAGCGAGGCTCTGCACCTCGTGCTGAGCCAGGGTCTTACAGATCCTGGGACTGCTGCCATCACCCATAAAAGCAGTCATGCAGAAGGCAGCTATCTTCTCATCTGAGATTTAAATCCCTTGTCTTTGGGGCCCAAAGCCCAATGGCAGCAGATAGGGCTTTCTGCCTGAAGACCTTTATCCTGATAACCCACCAAGTCACGACATCTGCTGGATGGGGGGACATGCTTAGCTCAGCTGGGTAGCAGCAGTGCAGGGATGTGACCACAGCTGCATGGGAGAGATGAATTCCCAGTGCAGCCCTGGCACCTCTGGTACCAACACAGCTTCGTAGCACAGCAGCTATTGCAGTGACCTTCCCCTTCTCATGCCATGTTTATAAATGTTGCCATCCAGGGCTGTGATGGAGGGGGGGTGTTGCTTAGCACTGTTTAAATCCCAGGATGGCTGCAACGAATTCCTGCCTGCAGCAAGCTTTGCACTCTGCCTGCTCTTCCTGGGAGCTGCGCTGCCCGTGCCTGACTCAGGCTGACAGATCCCCCACTCCTCCATCCCCTGGAAGCAGGGGCAGAGCCAGGAGCTGCTGCACGCTTCCTCCCTCCTCCTAGAGCCTGGTGATTGCACCCACAGTGCTTCCCTGCTTGGCCCTGTACCAGCTGCGTGTCCATGAAGGGATGCCATTAAGCTCTGACCTATTCCTGTATCATCCTGAGGTCTGGGGGTAGGAAGGGCTTCCTCTTCCTCTCCTGCTGACCCTCAAATTGCTGCCTTTTCATGACACTGCCAGCATCTATTTATTTGAAGCAGAGGTAGGAGGTTCCCCTTTCCCACTTGTTTGTTGCTAAGCCTTTTGCACTTTCATTTCAGCCGAGAGGACAAGACTGCTAAAGCATTCTCTCATCTGCTATGCCTCTCTTCAGCAATGTTATTTGCACATAAAATATATTCTGTTAAAAATGAAAGGTCAAATCAGGAAAGAATGCAGGCTGTTAAATGCGAGGTGTGAGTGTGAGAGCCTTGCTACCCATCCCCTCCTCGAGCTGGGATGCGTGTGGCAGCACCTCCTGAGGTGCAGCTCTCCCTCCAGGCCCACCAGCCACCCCTTCTTCCCTACTGCAAGTGGTATCACCTGGGAATGTCACAGCACCAGGAACACAAGCCCTGTGGCATGGGAAGGTTGTGTTATTCCCCTCGCACACAGGGGCAGAGCAATTTATCAGAATATGTTTCATCGTCTTTCTTTTTCTGTTACCGAGCCCCATTAATGTAACCACCAAAGAACAACTGCTAGCACTTCAGGGAGCTCCTGTACTAATTATTCACTCAGTCTTCAAGGAATTTGAATGGCTTTTTCTGATGTCATCATTAGTACTTGTATGTGTGTGGGGCTTGGGAAAAAGACAGTGACACCAGCACTGGGGGTAGGAAGCATGACAGTAGCAAGGCCAGTACCTGATGTGTTTGTTGCCAGCAAACACAGTTTAGATAAGGCCAGTGATTCAAGATGTCCAGTCCCTTTCAGGCACATCCATCAGACCTGATCCCAGGCCTTTGGAACAAATGGGAGAATTTCCTCCAGCCCACCTGGTTTGGGCTTTCAGGGGGCAAAATGCCAGGGTGGGCAGCTCCCCCCTGCTCAGTTCCTATGAAAGCCTGCACTGCTGAAATCATGAGTGTTACTTGCTTGGGTGCCTCCATGGGACCTGAGTTCTTTGAGAAAAGTCTTCTACAGACTGTAAGTGCCACGCACTTGAAAATGTGGCCCCTCAGTGCTGGTTGGGTAAATCACCTGCGATGTGCTTGAATTGGATGCAGAGCACAGTCACCTTTCTTGATCTAAGGAGGGTTTTCCTAAAGCTTAATCTTGAAATCTGAGGTTATGAGCTTGCTTCAGCCACCCATGCACTCTGCAACAGTCAGCAAAATATGTTCAGACTTAATGTCAACAGCTCTTGGCATAACACTCCTTTGCAGCAAAGCTGAGCAATGGGAAGAAGAGGCAAAATCTGCTCAGTTGTGATGACTCGTGTCCTGTCCTTTAGCAGTTCAGCAGAGCACAAAATACCTCTCTCTTCAATGAGAGAAGGGGGCAATGAAGCAGTTGCAGGAGCAGGAAACCAAGCTGGAATGGGGACTTCAGATCAGATGTTAGAGCACTTTGCAAATAAACCAATGCACTAGTAAGTCATTCCCACCCTCTGCCCCTCAAATCTCACTTGACTTAAAACTGAAGCCACATTTCTCCCTTCTGAAATTAGTACATTTTTACCTGGGCAAGAGTTCAGATCCTGATTCCGTAATGCTTTCCTCAGAATGTGGAAATGTATTTCTCAGTTGCACCAGCCCAAGTCATGCTGCTATTGGTGCTGCAACATTAATAAAGTGCTCCTCAGTATGAACAAATCTCCTGTGTTTTGGATACTAGGAAAAAAAAATGCTGACAGATGGTAGCTTTTATGAGAGAAACGAGGAGAGTAGAAAGCGCTTACAATGACGATGTCCTTCTGAGACCTAACTGTGTGCAGAAATGTATGCAGAAGACCTGCTGCGTCCCCTACGGGCTGACACTTGGACCCGCTGTCAGTGACACCAAATGCCTCTTCCAAGTCACCATAGTTAGTGACTACAACATCCTAATTTAGTTGTTCTTGGTCTGTATAAACTCAGTTTTTCCATCACACTTGCAATGAGTTGGCATGCCTTGCCTTTTTCCTCCATCTTAAGACAAGACAATGAAGCCACAGAGCATTCAATAGTGGTTATTTTTCTGTGGGGAGACATTGTTTCCTGAGGAAACAGTGCTTTGTTTGGGAGTAGCTTTATTAAACAAGAGGAGTATGTGGGGATTAACCCCACCTCTTACCATTTCTTGGGGCATGGTACCCAGGGTCACGCAATGGGAAAGTGGAGGTAGGATCTCTTTTCACCTAAGACGTGCATAAAAAAACTCCCATCCCCTTCCCAAAATACTGTATCAGGCAAAAGGTGTATGTAGTTCACAACTTAAACTTATACAGTGGCCAGAAGCAGAACATAGAAAAAGAGTATGCCAAAACTAACTAACTAAATAAAATAACAAATGCTAATGCAGTGTGTCCCTTGTCTTGGTATAGCTTTTCAGTCTCCACCAAGCAGTCATTGCAAAACTTCCCAAGCCAGAGGTTGTATTTGAGATTTAGTTTAATAGACTACCAACAGACTGTACCCCAGGAACTTTTCTAATCCTTTTTTTCAGTTGCTTTGAGCCATTTGTGGCAATGAGTTTCACAGCTGTAATTATGCAGTATGAAACCAGCTTCTCTATGTTGGTTTTCAAATCGGCTGCCTGATTATTTCAAGGGGTGAAACTCCTAACTCCTATGGCAAGAGCAGAAAATTGCTCCCTGCCCATCTTCCCCATGCCATCTGTGGTTATATAGCTCTCAGGCTATATACATTGCCTCCATCTCTGTTACTGCTGTAAGGGAACTGAAGGGTTGCCTTCTCTGTAGTCCTTCTTCATGAGTAAGAGGTCCCGTGCATTTGATCACCCTCTTCATCATTTTCTCTGTCTTCTGTAATTCCCCTCTACCCCTTTTGGAAAAGACTGACCATACAATAACCAAGATGTGTGTGCTCCGTTGATTTCTACAGTGGCATCGCTTACTTATTTTCCCCATAACATGTGTGGCACAATACGCAAATTATTCCACCCTACCTTAGCAATGTGTATTTCTCGGGCTGACGAAAGCTAATCTTCTGATGTAAGTGGGTAGGTAGTCTGGTCCCCAGTGCTCATTCACCCACTGGAGTCGTTCATGAAGTGGTCCTGGAAGAAGAAGTTGCAAGTTCATAATGTAGGCACGTCCTCCCTGGAAACTTGATTCGTTCTGTTAAATCACTGAGTAGGTGATCATATGGAAGCGATTCCATGTGCTACAATTCAGACTGGCTTCAAAAGCATCATTAAAAATTAGTGAAATGGGTTTGTTCTCCAGCCACAGCCCAGAGAATCTCCAGGATTTACACAGTGTTTGCAAAAGCTAAAAACCTCTGAGCTTTCTCAGGAAGGTGCTTGAAATTTCCTGAAGAATTTTAATTTTTTTCTGTTAATAAATTTAGCCTAGATCCAGCTCGGTAAAACATTAAGCATTAAACATCTGCTTAACATGAAGAACTAGTAAGAATGCTAAAAATGTGTAATCCCATTCCTATTTAGGTCTTTATTCATTGTGGCAATTAAATATGTGCATTAGTGCTCTGCTGCATCAGGAGCTAAGTACCTGCACACAATTAAACATTGTGCTGAACTGAGTCCCAAAGCCAACATTGCTGTACAGGATTTTAACCTATATTTCTGTCTACTGTGCACTTCACTTTAATGCAGGGAATATTTATTACTTTAACAGATATTCTACCTTGAAGAGGAATTTACTCTAAAATGTATGTCACAGAGTGCTGTTTTAATGATTCCAACTTGCAGAAGTATTTTGTGATAGGAATAATTTATCTCTTGATTAACTACTTCAAGGCAATTCTAGGCAGTAGCATGTTTGCAGGTTTGGCATCAAAACATTCTAGGGTTATTTATACAACAAAGTAATTCAGAGTTTCATATTGTTTTACATACATATATGTGCAATTTACTATAAAGAATATCTTAAAAAAGGATGGAAGCAGTTTTAAAACTCATCTAATCCAATCCATTGCGCTTGGAGCTATACGACTGTACAACCATGAAGATCTGCAACAATGCAAAGGCTTCAAGAGATGACACAAACACTGCTGTTCACATTGGTGCCTCCAGCTATCCCTGGTTTCTTTTGGTTTTGCATTGTGATCTTATTTAACCAAGAATGCTTCTTTCAGCAGCGGCATCTGCAGCATATTGAATATTGGAGCATACTGTGATCCATTCTGCTTTCATCCAGTTGAACTGCTGGAGTGACTAAGACGCAAAGAAGTCCCAGGACTTGCCCACGGCCACACAGTGAGTCAGTGGCCCAGCTGTTTTCAGAAAGAGAATAATTTTCCTGTCTCTTTGCTTTAACAACTTTACTGCATGGCATCCTTCATACACATTATACTATTTCTTTTTTCCAGAACAGACTAGAATGGGTCTTCATGGATACCACTTTCACTTCCAGTCACATACTTGGATGGAAAAAATCTTCTCTGCGAATTACCAATGCTATCTTTTCTTCTTGATCTATGAAGTCAGTGGAAAGAATAGGCTAAACAAGTGAATTTTCTTTGTCACTATCAAAAATATCCAAATCACTGTCAGCATTGACTCTTATTCAGCTCCATGTTCTTTCTCACTTTGCAGATCTGATGTTACCCTCTTCAGAATCTATCTGTCCCCAGGACCTGCCATTTTTTCAGATCAACCTTTAGTTTCACTAAATAATTGCAAGGCATCTGCCCATGCTTTGTCATTACCTCGTAATTTACTTCTAAAACTTTTTGCCTCTGATTTTGCTCAATTTCTTGTATGATTTTTAGTTTACCATTATTATTTCTAAGTGGAAACCAGAATGTCATTAAACTTGTGGATGTTGTGCTTTTTTCTTTTAAATTCAATTTTTTTAATGCATCCAGAATTCCACAGAGGCTATAGACTCATACCAATGCATGGCAGTGTCCTCCTTGCATGGCAAGTGCATGGTTGTCACCTAAGAAATATAGCAGCAGGACTACAAAATTCCATGCACTGGCATGCCAAAGTGTTCGTATTTAACCCAATTACCTGACTATGCCTCAGGAGACCTGAGGGTGACCACAAACATAGTAGCTGCAAATCTGCTTTTTTTCTTTTTTTTCCCCCAAAGTTCACTGGCTTCTTAGGACATATATATATATCTACATATATATATTTTCTCTCATCTTTCCTGGGTAGATTTTGACAGAATTCATCAAATACCATCAGGAGTTGGGTTCAGCTGCAGGATCTGTATATGGACTTGTGCTCTGACCCATCTTGGGTTGCTCCTTCACAGGACCACACCTCTTCCAGTAAGTGACCAGGTTGTCTTTGCTCTGTCCTTGGTTGTATTTACTCACTGACTTATCCCGTCTGTCCCAAAGACAGTAGGAAACAGATGACATTTAAATTCAAATTTTCACTTGAAGGCTCCAGCAAAGAGGTATTAAGTTATTCTGAGCTGCTCAGCCATTGCTGTTTTGGGTTACTGTGTGTGAGCCCTGTTAATACTAGTAGTGTTGCTTGCCACACAAGCCGGCAGAAATTGACTCACACAATGTGCTTTGTCTCACATGGTATTCCACATTTCTAGGCTCTCACTGGCTTCCCTGGGAATATATGAATAAACCCAATAAAAAGAAATTATACTCCTTTTTACTCCCACTCTGTTCACCAGATGTGCAAGCTCACCCTGGGCTTTGGTTGCCAGCCTGGCTCCCTTTTTTGTTTTACTGACTCACCCTCATAGTGCAGGTCCCCTCAGGGACAGATCCTGAGCTTGCTTACAGCCCTACAGGCCATGTAGGTTGCCTTCAGCTGATGCTCCACTCTCCACGATGGGCAGGTGTGGAGCTGGGGACACGGCCCTGCTCGTGGGACTCAGTCTGCAGGCCCACCGGCGATGCATAGCGTGGACCAGAGCTGGTCACCTTCCCTGACGGCTGGCAGCACTTGGCGTAGCTAGCAGAAATTAGCACCACTGAGATCATATACATTTTCATTAATCATTGTGAGCCTTAAATAAAAGCAGCGCTGCTGGCAGCTCTGATTAAGAGCTTTCCATTGATCATAAAAGCTGAAAGCTAAAATGAATTGTTTAATGTTGAAGGATTGCGATAACAGCCAAATAATTTGATTTATCACAAAATCGAGACATAAGAAGAAAGAAAATATTTCAAAATAAAAATGCTACGCTCTTTGTGGCAGACCCTGAGCTAATTTGAGGCAGGCCAGGAAAACACCCCAGCTCCCATGGCCAAGTCTGCACGGCAGCACAGGGTTGTCACAGCCCCTAAAACCTGGGTGCTGGCGCTGTGACACAGCTCGTGATGGGCACCTCAGCCAGCACTAATGTGCAGCAAGGAGGCTTGAGATACCTTACCTCTGTGCAATAATTTCATTCCTCTGTGTGTGTGTATGCTTTCAGATGCCTCCACTATAATATATATATGTATTTATTTATACAAAGCAAGAAAATGAATAGAAATATCATATACTGTGAGTGCAATTCACCCCATCTGGCTACTTTAGCCCTCTGAAAGCAGAGCACGCAGGGCAGTTATTTATATTTTATAGCCTCTAGTGTTACTGGAAGGAGAGAAAGCAGCTCCTTAGTGATTACCTACTTGAGGGCATCTGAATCACCTTCTGTAGATGCCTGTCTCTGTCCTCTGTCTAGGGAGGGAACCTAGGCTCTTAGGTTACACTGGACATGTAGTTTTTCGATTAAGCTAGACATGGATACTCCTGCGTGTACGCACAGGATGACAGGAGGTGTGAACAAGTAACACAATATCTTGTCTTTAGACCCTGCTGAGCCCCCAGAACTTGTTCACAAGAAGTAATCTGCCATTGTGGTGTGTACTGAGGGCTCCCGCAGAGTTTACCTCCCCAGGAACAAAATGCGCTTGCAAATACCTTACCAGACTCTTGCTAATGAATAAAAGCAGAGCCTCTCTTCTGATCCCTATTCTATGTTCATGCTCCTCAGCAATGTGATTTTCTTTCAGGATGTTGGACTCCTTGGAAGGGTTCTGGCCATTCATCATCAGTCCTGCAGTTTCTGGGAATAAGGGAATAGGGAAGAGGTGGACGAATCATCTGGAAGAAACGAGACATAATCCAAACTTCTCTATGACTACTTAGCTACCAAAATGGCTGCTCTGGCTCTGTTCACAGCTACGCAGCTGTCAGGTTGCTCTGCTCCAGCCAAAGCTTACTCTGTGGCCAGCCAACTACAGGCTGGGCTGTGGAGCTCTACAAGGACTTAAGACAGACCTTGCCTATGAACTGTGTGGGCTGTGCAGAAAGGACTGAGAGAAGCACAAAGAATAGCCTGCTCCTTTACTCACACGTCAAAAGACAATACTGGCCTCTGGGTGAGTATCTGGAAGTGTGTCGTCTAAATGTATGAACCAAGCATGGGGAAGTGTGACATGATCAAGAGATGTCTGTCCACCAGAACATGGCCTAGAATACAGGAAACTCACCTGCTGCATGTGTGTTAGTAGCATATCACCCTAACCTTCTTTCATTTTCAATTGTGCATGTGTACACGTGTATCTGTCTGCCTGTGAACACACATCTCAAGAAAGAGTGCATATACTACTGAAGTCTGCCACCCAAGTCATCCTCCCAGTCTCCACCTTGTTCATTCAGGACTTGTCTTGCTTCGCTTCCCATTTCAATGGCTGCACTCATTTTGGTTTCTCCATATGCATGAGCATGTAGAGATGCCAGATAGCATCAAAGATCCCCACAATAATTTCCTCCTGGAAATCTGCCAGCAAAGAATAGGGTGGACAACAGCTCTTACAATGCTGCAGTGGGATCAGTCTGTTAGTTTCTTTGTTTTCAAAGTGTAAATGAGCATGGTTCCTGTCCCTCTTTGCAGGAGGAGGAATGTGCTTGGGTCTCTTACATTGCTGGTTGCTGTGTATCAGAGCTGAAGCTTTTCCTTTAGGTTACTATTTCCCAAATGCTGTCCCTTTAAACTTTCTGGCACCAAATCACTTTTATGCCTTTGTTCACCTTGCCCGATAGATATTGACTCTTACAACATAACTATGGTTACAGCTTCTCTTTTGTTTATGGCTTTTTAGATGTTTTAGCAGGGCTGAGTCACAGGCAAATGAGCATGGGGGAAATTCCTGCTTAGAGCTAGTGACCTTGGTTGGTGTCTGTGCCTCCTCAGAGCAGCTCACCATGGATGAAGTTGCATTTGTCAATAACATAAGTAGATATTAAAACACAAAGGGACAGTTCCTTCCCCACTGTTGTTTTCTCTTCATTTCTTTGTTTGTTTTGAAGTTTGTTCTGAATTCTAACACGATATGCCCATGTGGATAGGGACATTAAAAGCAGTATCTGCTTGATGCATTCCCAATAAACAGCGGATGCCACTAATAGAGTCCCTAGCACGTTTTTGGAAAAGGAATATAGGTGGCATATGGCACAGAAGAATAATTTCATAGTAATAAGCAAAAGCCGGTTATTAGTGAGACACTTCTTTGCAGCTAATGGTGTTATAGATAATGAGGGTGGTGAGGGGGAATCTGTTCTGAGTGCTGGGAAACATCCGACTGCTACGCTCAGCAGTAACAGCGCCATCCTTAAGAAGCCATTGATCCCATGATAGACTTTGGGGGAAGGTGTCACAGCACTCAAACACGAGCTGCAGCACAGCTTTGGGACTGGGCTGTGCTGCAGTTGGCAGAGGAGCTTGCTGGCAGCTTTACAGTGAAGTTATGCCAACCTGAGCGGCAGTACAGCAAACCCCGCAAGCCGATAGCAGCCATCCGCACATGTTCATGAGCAGCAAATGTTTGGGCTTCTGCAGAGAGCAGTGATAACTTGTTACAAGAGGCTGAATTATTTTCGGGTTGTTTTGGGAGAGGGTTTTTGGTTTATTAAAAAGCAGTACCTGAAGAATTTTTTTATAGCCATTTGAAGAATATTAGCAATGATATGAGTGTTCATGATTTATTTTCCTCCATGGACAACTTTGCAAGTGTATTGCACTTTCAGCTTGCAGATAGGTCTTCCGTTCTGCATATCCCCTGATGAGAACCCTGCTTACTTTGTCAGAAAAGGAAAAAGATGGGAGAGAGGAGAGAAAGGAAGGAAGAGGCAGAGAAAGAGAGAGGGAGAGAGGGAGAGAGGGAGAAAGAGAGAGAGAGAAAGAGAGAGAGAGAGAGAAAGAAAGAAAGAAAAAAAAAAGAGAAAAAGAAAGAAAGAAAGAAAGAAAGAAAGAAAGAAAGAAAGAACAAGACAAAGAAAAAGGAGAGACAAAGAAATGAAAAAGAATGAGAGGGATGAGAGAGGCAAAGGAAGGAAGGAAGGAAGGAAGGAAGGAAGGAAGGAAGGAAGGAAGGAAGGAAGGAAGGAAGGGGAACACAATAAAATGTGGACCAAGTCAAAGAATCTGTAAAAACCCTACTGGTTGTGACCTAGATGGTAAGGAAGCAAAGGACTGGCACTTGAGGATACGTTGACACTGATCTATCATTCTGCAGATGATAGCCAATCTTCTCAAAAGTTACTAATGACATTGTGTGCCTCTGTTTCTAGCAACTCATGATCCAGACTTGCAGAGCGCTCTGTGCCTGGGGTTTGCCAAAGAGCCGCAGCTGTGCAGGTGTCCCTCCCACAGCCATTGCTTGTCTATGGACAGCCTCAGTCCCCAGAGAGGAGGGATGACGGACCTCCTCAGCAGCTGAGGGTGGTTTAATGCTTCCTGAGATTACTCACTAAGCAGCTGCTGGCCTGAACCTCTGCTGCTGGTCACACACAGGTAGAGGCCTGGCATGGCATAGGAATTTTTACATTGCTTAATACCTTTCTGCATGACCCTCAGATTACCGAGGGGCACACGAAACGATTACCAATAACGTTAATAACAACAAGAGCAGCCATCCCCCAGCAAATTGCAGCATTGCCCAGGTATTTCTGCAGAAAGCTGTTTCCAGCTGCAGGGGTGAGGGTAGCCACAGCCTCCCCAAACACACACACACTGCCCCTTGCTGCCTGTGCCACGTGCCTTTCCAGGTCTGCCAGCAGGCCCTGCTCGTGCTGGATGGCCAAAATGTGGAAGATTTAGCTCTCCCCTTCCAGAAAGTGCAGGCCAGCCAGCAAGCGTGCGTAAACACCTCTCAGAAAACCCACCCCGTGGAAGTGCTCCATCTTGCCGTGATCAATGAGCTGCAATGTGGTCAAAAGGTGAGGAGGCCCAGCCATAGCCATAGCTCGTGCATCTCAGCAAAATGGGTGGTAAAGCCCGAGAAATACACTTCTTTTTTCATTCTGTTCTTATATTTATTCTTGCTTTTGGGCCTCCCCGCCCCGTGCTAGGGCGGGGAGCCTGTGTCTGAGTGTCTCTGTGCTGGAAGGGCTGTGCTTAGACAGGGCCGGGCCGAGCAACAGGGCTTAACGGGGCAAAGGAGGGCAAACTTGAAGATGAATTGTTTCAGTGAATTCTGTACTTTTCCGAGAGTGATGTCAGGCTGCCTTTTCTGCTGAATTGTAGTAAAAATAAATACAGCTAGAATGTGTGGGCATGGTTTGGAAAAGGATTAAGGGGAAGTTTTAACATTGGTTTCAGTGAAGTGGAAATGATTTCTGATAGCCAGCTGGAACCTGGTAGAGGCACTAGGCCTAAGCTGAGAGCTCGTGCAGCTGGGGTTTCATAATACAAAATTCCTAGTCCTTTATTTATTACTTCAGAGCCAGATCCTAAAATCTTATTTATATGATTAGTCCCTCCGGGCCATATCCTTATTTCTCTTATACCAGGCTGACTCAGGAACAGAAGAGGGGATGCCTATGAGGCAAAGCCTCCTCATTAAAAGGTCCCTCCAGAATGGAAAAAATAAAACCCAGCTGTAGTAATGTCCTCCAGCCTGCAGCTAGGAGTCATGGACCAACACAGAAATAAGCTACACACCAGGCATCTCTCCTCAGCAGAACTACTACGGCCCTCCAGAGCCCTCCATTAGCTCCTTCTTCAAATGAGGGTTCAATTTAAATACCTGGTACTAATCATCCAGGTCATTAATTTTTTGGGTCCAGTTTACCTCAAAACCTGCTCCCCCTCTACACTAAGCAACACAGCAGTCATTACTAGGGAAACATTTGGCACCAAGATGTTTTGAGCACTTCAGACTGTCCCCCGCCCCCCAGAATACCCGTAATAAGGATGGGCAGGGCAGTGTGTCGCATAGTGTGGGCTCAGCTGCTTCACTGCAGACAGAGTCAACCTGGAGCAGTGTGGGCAGAAGATGCAGCATCATGTTTGGCCTGGAGACCATGGACCCTTAGCAGTGAGGTGCCACCTTTATCATGAGGGTATTTATCAGGATGCACCAGATAGGACTCAGAGCATGGAGACCCTGCCAAGTGCAGGATGATGGGCAGAGAGTAGGGAGGCACATCCACACCATACAGAGGTGTCTGAAGTCATGGAGACCTGAACTAGTCCATCCATACGGTGACAGGTTTGCCAGCTCAGATCCAGGTCCTGTCTAGGCCACTGAGCCCACAAGTCAGGGTTTATTAACTTGGGAGCAGTGGGAAGGCCAGTCCTCCAAGCTTGTTTCTGGAGCTAGGGAAGTTCCTCTTAGCCAGCATTAGTGCCCCTATATGCACCCCTCTTGTATAGATATAATCCTGTGCTTCTATCCCACAATTTTGTGTTACGTTTGGGGCTCCTTGCACCTGGTGGAGTAGACTCTGCCATATTTTGACTCCTGTGCCAGCGACTTTATCATCAGCTTCCTGCAGTAACAGCTGGAGAATGAAAAAGAGGAGGAGAAAATGCAGGAGGAGGATGAGGAGGAAGGAAGTGGCCAAGGTCTCAAGCACACAACACGAGCTGCTAGGACTCAGATGAAATTGGCCTGCTTTCTCATCTGTGTGCATGCTGTACTAATATCCCCAACAAATCAGAAGATGGGAAAAGATTCTGGGGCAAGAGCCTGCATAATCAATACAGCAGGGGCACGTCTTGCACTTACTTGGGGAAAAGAGACTCCCCAAATCAAGGCAGAAATTCCCTAGCAGAAACATTATGCTGGGGGGAATCCATCAGTTACTCCTGTTAGCACCTGCAAACCTACTTTCTAACAAAGCAGCATTCTCTCACTCCATGGAAATGCACTGCACGTCCCGCCAGGCTAATTAAATAGCAGCTCCTCCCTTAGGAACACGGGCACTGCAGCGGGCGGGCGTGAGCTCAGCCTCTGCGCTCAAAGGGCGACCATTCCCAGGTTGCTTCCCAAGGGGGAAATAAAAACTTCCAGCAACAGAGATCAGCTCCCTGATGCCAGGGCTTGGCTTGCTGTGCAAAGCAAGTCCCCATCCGCCCGCTGAGGCTTCACGGGGGCGAGGGAGCTCTGCTGGCTCCTTGGCTTGGCTTCCCAGGGCCCTGCCTAATTGACAGCCAAGGTACACCTAACACCTAGTGCTGCAGAGCACTTGTGTTTGTCAACCTGGAGGGCTTTGTACAAGATCCTGTAAAACACAGGCGAAGCATATCCAGCGCAGCATGGCTTGGTGTGCAACGGTGATGTTGTCTGCACCTGGACACCTCTGGGACCTGTTAACATTACCGAGGGGGGGATAAAAAGCACTTTGTTTCTTGACTACATTTTTGAAAACTGAGAGGACTGCTCAGGGATTTCTGAAGCTTGAGTTGATTAGCAGTTAATGATGTGTGTCCTGAAGAAAAAGTAAGATTAAATATTGTGCTCGTTTTGGAGCAGGGCATTTTAAGATTGAGATTTACAGCTACTTTGTTGGTATTTCGTGAAGTGCTTAGGTCTGCTCAACTCTTGGTTACACAGCCGCTCAGTATTTTGAACACTCGCTTTATACAGATATAACTTAAACAACCGATGATGTATTAAGGTGTGTAAGTGTGTCTGTTATAACTGCACGTTAACTTTCAGGGAATGCTATTGGAAAACTGACAACCAATGGGACAGCAGTCACTTCTTCAGCAGGCAGGAGATGCGTGCTCAAGAGCATCCCTGGGCCATCCCCATCACAGCACTGACTTCCCTGCAGTTTGCACATCGCCCCTTTCTGGGAAATGTGCTGTGCCAAAGCTTGTCCTGCTCGTTGCCTCAGCGCTCACCAGCCTCTCTTGACACCTCTCAGCCTTTAGGATGCAGTGCAGCTTTCCTGAGAGAAAATGAAACTCTTACTATTTACCTATTTTGATGCCTTCCTTCCTGAAGACCTGCTTCTGTCACGTTGCCTCCAGGAAATCCAATCCATACATTAATTGATTTAAAAGAAAGGAGAAGGAGGAGGTGGTGTTTCCTAATCTGCTAGGAGAGAAACCTATTGTGCCTTTTCTCCCATTCTAGGGGTTTGTCTCCATAACAAGATGAAGGTGTGCTTATAAAAACGTACAAGAGCAGCAAAGATGTGGTGGGACAGGCTTACAGCGTCACTGACAGGTCTCTGGAGGGCAATTGGGTTGCTGAGCAGTTCCGATTCCCATACACCATCCTTTCACTCCTCTTGTTACCCAGGCTAAGTAGATTCAATGAAGCATACATATGCCCCGTCATGCTACATTCATGCCTGTATTTTGCTGCAGAAGCATACTACAAGAACAACACCTGGCACATCACGTTTAGCAAATGGTGACAGTACAATTCATAATTCGCTATTTTTTTTCTTCACTGACTATTAGAACAGCAGTACCATGTGTTCAAAAGAGTAATTATTTACCAACATATAAAATGTATCCAGACAGGCTAAGCTGGACAAAAGCTTCTTGTCCTCTGTGGCTATTAAGAGTTTCCAATTAATTAAGTACTTGACTGATAAATGCATACAGACATATTTGAATAGGTGTCTCTTTAAAAGCAACCCTACTACCCGATGGAACCCCTAGGGAAATAATTTATAGTGCAAGTCTGTGGTGTGCTTTACAATATGCAAAATGTTTATATCACAGGCTAAAATAAAGCTAAAGCTAGAACTAGCTGAAAGAAACAAAGCAAAAAATCCTCAAAAGTTCTAACTCAGCTCACACAAAGTCTTTAGTCTTTAATACATATGAATTGTTAAAACTTGTGTTGCCAATTTCTTACACAGACACAGAAAGCAGAGTAACTGGAGTTGCTCTGTATATGTTCTCTGCTACTACTATTACTGCTGATAGGGAGTTCACACAGATTTTGTTACCAAGATAGCTGTGAAAACCTTCCGACTTTCTCTGCCCCTCTCTCACTTTCCAAATGCTAAGCTGAATTTCCGGGTTGGGAGAAGTGCTATGGTTCACATTAGGTTGGTTCTGCTTCCCGGCCTGGCTGAGCCCGCCCTGTGTGGCCAGGAGGATTAGCAGAAGTCAGTTTAAGTAATTTTTAGAGGAAATAGGATGCACTATTAAGTGAGCCTTCTGAGGCAGTTTAGCAGAAGCACAGCAGTGCTGCTGACAGGGATAACAGCCCTGCTAAAAGGTATGCCACATCTTCCAAACATGTTCGAAATACTGATGCATGCATCTCTTCTTCTTCAATTGGCAAACACCGATGGAAACCTTTAAAATAATATTTTATTTTCACTAACATCCCGTTGAAGGAAATGTGACTTAATCGAGAGTTATCTGCTAATTTGGGGGAGAAAGGTTGTTTTAATGCATTGTAAAATGATCATTTATACTGTACTTTAGTATTGGTTTTCTATAAAAGCCTAAAGGTCATGTTCCTACTTACTGTAGAACTGTCTGGTGTATATCCAGATTCACAAATAGCTAAAGAATAAAAATTCCTTCTTTGGCAGCAGGAACAAAGTATCTTAAGCAAAATCATGTGTTTGAATCTACATCCAGACATGGGTCTTACTAGTACAGGTCTGGAAATTTCTCCTGCAGTCAGATATATGTTGCAAGTCCTGTGTTTTAAAGAGAACATTGAGCTTAATTTGAATTGCTTTGTCCATGCAGCAAGATTTATAGATAGTCACAAACATGACCCTTGCATCTTTCTGACAGTAAAGTTTGAATCTATAACAATGAACTCATGGTTAATTTGATCTGGCTTTTTTGAAGCCCTTTTCTTTAAGCAGAGCTTTCTGCCTCTAGAGCTGGAGATGGGACACTTCTTCAAACATCAAACTCTTGTCATGTCTGAGCTTGAAAAGCATTTCAAATGCAAAAGAAAGTGGAATCATTTCAAATTTTATCACGAACTCCCTTCTTTCTGGGTTAAAAAATGGTTCACAACCTACTACTGACTTCCTGTGAACATGTTTATTGGCTGAAAGTTTAACCCAGTATTTTGATGGAATATCAAAACTGGGGGGTTCTTGTACCTGATCACTCTTTGTGTTGCACAAATTTCATGGGTCATATGGTAAGATATATTTTTTTTCTGATTGGATGAATAAAACATCTTATATAAGAAAAAAAACACAAACACCACTACTGAATGAGGTGCTTCTGGCACAAACAGTTGGAGGACTACTCATTCATTCTTAAAATTCATGCCACTTTCCCACACAAGAGTTGTCACATACTTGGCAGTGGTCCAAGTCCTCGTAAATAACATAAAACATAATCTAGGAATAGAAAGAACCGAACACAGGTCTTTTAGCTGCAAAACCTCTACAGATCAAATTCTGAAAAAAAAAAAAAAATTCAGCTTTTTCTGTTAACAGTATTTGCTGTAAAACAAAACCTACTTACACAGATGGCTTTATGTTAGTATTTCTGGGATTTTTTTTAACCCTTAACGCTGCATTTTCTCTTCTTTTGTAGGCTTGAGTCAGACCATCAGTGTTACGTTCATAGAGCTGTTTGTGTTCTAATTAAGCAATAAGGAGCAGGGCCTGTTCTGGGGATTAGGAGTGACTTGGAGTGTTGATGCAAAGCTGAGAGCCATTAGCAACACCTGGCTATTAATTCCCCAGGAGATGCTAGTGCCAAACTCATCATGGCTATTTCTAACGGTCCTTGCTGTTTTGTGTGTGTGTGGTTTTTTGTTTTTTTTTTAGTGGTGAAAAATGTATTTTTTACTTTTGCAAAGTACCAGGGGGCAGGCGAGATTTCTGTGGTTCATCATCTAGGAGTTGATAGGAATAAAAGGAGTATGGATGGTGTCTATCGCGCTATAGACACTGGTGTCTGTCACAAAATATTTTCCTATTTACCAGCCCACACATATAGCTCCACAACAAGTAAATATTCAAAACACAAATCAGGCGGAAGAGGTGGGGTATGTATTCAGAGCTACCAATTTCCAATAAACCAGATTTCATTAGACGAACCGAGCTGACTTCCAAAAGAGCTGTAAAAGGAACTACACTCGCTGCGTATCCATTTTTAAACCACTCCCACCGCTGTTGCTTGATAACCATATAGAATATTGATATGAGAAGCTTATCCAATTAACGTATTTATGCTTTACTCGGCTGAGAGGGAATGGGGCCTATACCCATCTAGGCACTTTTGCATTCCTGCTGGAAATATATTAACCATTCCTATCCCTCCCCCTCTCTTTCCTCCATGCTATTACAGCATCTTCATCCAACACAGCCTTGCATTGCTTCTGGGAGAACACTTTCACTACGTTCTTACAGGATATTAATGGACATTCATGTATAGTATTGCCATATGAATGTTTCAATGACCTAGATAGATGTCCATAATTTTCTTTGTGTGTAATGGGCATGAGTGTTTAATTATGACAAGCTGTGACTTTTGTAGTTTATCTCAGCCCCCCAGGGAGCCCTTGAAAATGAAATTTCCTATTCCCTGGTATGCAGGGAGTACAATTTTACAATAACCCTATACTAGGATACCATAATCCATGTTGCTTCACTGTTTTTCCTCCACTTAGTGTTTACAGAGAAGCACAGACACTGAAGCTGAAGTTTGTGTGAGAAAGTGGGTTTGTACAGAAAGCAGAAGGTTACAAATGAAAAGAAAGATTTAATGAGAAATGGGCTGCAAGACAGCAATCAGGACAATTTTTTTGCAAGTCACTTAAATTACTGGCCACACATTAATTCTGAGGTTAATTTCTTTGGTTAAACTAATCACTATTAATCAACAAAGCTGTTAATCAAATTGCTGAGAACCCAGGACCGAGTAAATTGGACAATCAGATAATTTCTTGGGCTGACCAAAGATGCAGAAAAGTTTGCATTTCCCTCAGGAAGACGAGCAAAGGGTTAACTAACTGGCATGTTGTGTCCAACTGCAACAGCATTAAACCCTGCTATGCTTTAGTTTTTTAGAAGTCTTTTTACCCATCTCCTGCTTTTCTTCCAAATGTGTGCTTTTGCCCTGCAATTGCACCCTCTCTCTTTCACATGTACACATACAGGCAAGGATGGAAAAGGCTTGCAATGGAGAGATTTCAAGTGGAAGATTGATGGCCAGCAATTGTGAGGCCAAATCACTCTCTATACTTGCTTTGCACTACATGATTTCCTGCTGTTGTTTCTAGTTACAGTAGATAATAAAAACTGTTACAAAACCCTCTTAACAAGAAAACAAAACACAGATGGCATGTTGAATGTAAAGCATCTGGGGATGGCAATCAACTGTGGCCTCAAAAGCTATTTTGTTCCATCCCAGTTTTCTTGAGAAGTGGGAAAGGGACGGCAGGAAATGCTGTGCAAGTTGCTGGAGGAGTGAGCTCTGCCAGCTACCAAGAAACTAAGCGTATGCTGGGAAGTGGCTGGATCTTCGAGGGGACAGTGGCTTTCAGGAATGCTTAGGGCTAATGCACAGTGTTATTATCCTCTTATCTCTTGAGGCCCTGGCTGGGAGAGTCATCTCTAAGACGTTCGTTCCTTAGATTGATAGCCAACTATTTGCGAACCTGCATGGATACTTCTAAAAGAAAGAAAATGTGGTTATTATGTGTGCTATAAATTCTGAAAATGGAATAATAGTCAAAGCTTAAAGAACAGATGAAACCTTAAAGAAAACTTTTAAAAGCATGCCGTTGAGAAATATATACATGCCTTGCTTCATATTTTAAGTCTTTCTCCTGCTTTGTTCTTTGGTAATACAGATAGTGAACCAAATCTGGAAATCAATTACATGGTGTATGTTTGGCATAACTTCACTGACCCCTTTTGTGTTGGCTAGCCTGCCTTTACAGCCCAGTGCCGCAGAGATCAGCCGGGTTCAGCTTCAATACAAAGGTCCCTGTAATGAATGCATTCATCTGCTCCCATGGGCCAGCCTCAGAGAATACTACCTGCTTGGGGAATATTACCCATTTGCTTGTGAGAACACGAAAACAGATAATCACAGATAACAAAACGGCTATACCCTCATCTTTGTTGGCAAGTGAAAAGCAATGGAGCGTATCTTGGAGGAGATTTACACAGAGATGTTCTGGTCTTATTCCCTGGCGTAAGCTGAGGCGGGTGGCTCAGGCTGCTACAATTTATGCTGGCTGCCGAGGCCTCCTTTTTCTAGCTGACATGAATCTCACCGAGCAAGAGAGCAGCTTCTACATTTGCTGCGTGTGGTGTCTTCAGGCCTTCAGTGTCTGGAGAGAAACAATTTACGGACAATAGGTGTCAGCGTCTGCATTTGGCCATGGATTTAGGTGACTGTTCCTCTCTGGGGGCTGCGTGTATAGACCTCGGGTGGTCCAGAGTCTATTCAGCAATCGCAATGTGAAGCAGAGTGGTCTGAAATCTGTGGGATGAACAACAGGCTTGACATTATGTATTTCTTTGTTCCCGCTGACAGAGGCTATTCCTCTCTCACCAGACATGCCCTGAATGCACCGCCACATCTAGGAGTGGCTGGCCGTGCTGCAGGGGACAACCTGATGACAAACAGGCTGTATGCAAATCACAAGGGTGGCTTTGAAGCTGGCATGGATTTTTCTTGACTAGTTTGCATATGAAAAATTCATGGCATGTATATGGCAATGCCCTGGGCTTAGCAGAAGAGTGAGTGAGTTTTACATTCTGCTGTGGACAACTGAAGCTTAACTGACTATGTGCATGTGGAATAGCATCAGCCTAGAGTTCACAAAAATGTTGGCAGCACAGTTATTTTGAAGATGGGGGTGTTAGCTTAATCGTCCATTTTACTTTCTGTGTTGTTTGTTACTCACCATTTCCCAGTGACTCAAAAATATTGGAGCTCAGCATAGCTGCTCTGGCTGTGGCTCATGTTTTACGCCCTGTTGTTTGAGCATCACGGTTATTTTCTTGAAATAAAACAAAGGATTTGAGTACTGAAGGCACTCATCATTGTTTGGTTGCACTTACCTGAAGGTGGTGCCCATTATCAAAATTGTCAATGATAGTGGCATTTCTGACAGTCACAACAGCCTCTGGTTCAGACAGTGGCCAAGCATAGGTGTCATCTGGCAGAGAGGACTTCTGAAGGACTATGTGAAAGGTCCTTACAACAGAAGTTGAGCAGTGCAATGAACTCCAGCAGGAGCCTCTGACTGCTGTTAACCATGTCTTGCATAACCCTGTTTCACTGAAGGAGCTAACCCAGATGGCCAGGTGGACTGTGGTTGAGAAAATTTGCTCCTGTTGGTTTGTGGCAGGGCTTGTACCCAATGGCAGCAATTTGAACGCTGTCTGGGACCTCTCAAAAATTGGTGATCAGCAGAAAAATGGCCTCAGGGCATTTGGTGAGGACTGTGACACATGTCCAGCACAGTTCATTAGTACCTCCCAGCCTCCCTGCTGAGATAAGGATCTCCTAAGAGATGATGCTTGCTGCCTTTCTGGGCCCCTGTATGAACTGGAAGTGTGAGGATGTGCTTTGCTGCTGACCAGTCCCTGGCATTAAGGTACAGGAGCAGCAGTTTGGCAGTCCCACAGTGATGCTGTGGAGAGGCACAGATGCGAGCTTGGGGCAGCAGACAGCAGAGTGACAAGAGTTTGGCCCATTTGTCCTCTGCAGACTCTGAATTTCCCTATGAGACATCACATGCTACGCACAGGGGCTGCTACAAGAGCAGTCATCTCCTGCAATAATGGTGGTTATAACATCCTGGGAATGCCAAACTATGGACAAGCCTCAGGACAGCCCCTCTGTGATGTCCCAGCATGTCCCATAGAGTGCATGTTGTCAGAAATGCCTTATTGTGGCTATTGGTCGACAAAATATTTCCTAGCCTGGAATCACACAAGTAAGCCCATGTGAACATGCAGGAGTTCTTACGGCATATGTGGGCATGGAAAAAGGTTAGTGAAGGCTTCATCTCACATGGAGCTGTGGGAGGTGAGATGAACACAGATCCACTGGTAATAAGCTAGGAAAGAGGTTCCAGTCTTTCTTCAGCAGGGTAAGCTTGGGTAAGAAACGGTCATCACAGTGTCCAGAGCCTGTCCACACAGTCATCGGGTGAGTGTCTTGTACAGGCCTTTCTTCTGAAGTGCAGGGCCTATAGGCACTGCTGCAATGCACAGAGCAGCCAGCCCTGGGACACGTGGCCAGTCTGCTCTTACACCTTTGCTGTGAAGTTTCTGTGTGCTTGTTCACATCAGCTACATGAGGTTGCACAGGTGTTGAGGTGTATCTGCTGTCAGACCTGCTGCATGCAGGTGGAAGGCCTTTACAAGATGGAGGTCCAAGGACCGGGCCCTCCAGGCACAGCCCTCTTACATGCCATGTCACGAGTGTGGCAGGGCTTCCTCACCAGTGGACAAGGCCAAAAAATCTTGGAGCTTATCAATGAAGATGGGAGGTGATCTCAGGAGCTGCTCCCAGGCACCAGTGCAGATGTCTGCAGACATCTCACCTCACCCACATGGAGGACAAGGGTTGAACCTGAGTCTCACTTATGCTGTTGCCTAACCCTAACCTTGGAGGTTCATTTTCTTTTCCTCCTCTGTCTATAATTCTGGACCTCTGGCACTGCCACCTCAACTCTGATGAACGTTTCAGCTACCTCTTCATTGAAGCCATATGTACAGTTTGTACCGCTCTGGTTTGCTTGGAAAGGTGGAGGTTGTTGGCAAATTCAGATACATTACTAGGGCACGTGAACCTGTGGCATTCATTCTTCCAGTCAGTATCTGAAAGTCACGCCACCTCTCCAAAGGCAGGTATTACTTTCTTCTCCTCATCCTCATTTGCTTCTGCAGGCTGCCGACCACCTGGCCTGGTCGAGGGAACTGCATGGTGCCATTAGACGCATCGCCAGCTTTTCTCTCTTATATAGTGATCTCATGGGCCCAGATCATAAAATTATAGTACTTACATGAAAAATACAAACATTGGCATGACGACAAAGTACTACATTTAGTACTGTAGACTATATGTAAGTAAACAATAACAGACCTAGAGCTTTGCAGTGTATATTTTCAGCACTCTGTCCACAAAATCAGAGATGGCAGATGGCTGGCCTCTCAGCAGGATAAGAATCAGGATTATTTGGATACCTGAGCTGTTCTTTGACATGTATTCAGTTCTGTTTATTGCTAATTTTGATAGCTTTTTAAACCTGGGGTATTTTATTTTCTTTTATGTGAATACAGGGTTCAGTCTTGACTTTGCTTTTAAAAGCTTCACATGCGTGTGCATGTGTATATTTGTGTTTGACGAGGATAACAGCATAGGCTAAGGAAGAAAATGATAGTGTGTGAACATGCATCGCCCTCCTGGCAGGGAAACAACTCGCCCCTGAGGGTCATGTCAGCCTTAGGCATTTAAAGGGTGAGATACCTGGAAATTTTGCCCCAGGTGCAGGCAGGGAAGCAGAGAGCTGAGGGCTGGCAGCACTACGCAGACCTGTCTGCTGCAGCGGGGGAGCACGTGTGGGGGCTCCCCCCTCCTCCATTTCAGGCTGTGACTGCAGCTGTAAGGAGTTATCAGCCAAACATCCTGAATATTTCATTGGGGACTACATTTTACTTAATTGAGCGGAAAATAAAAATGACATGCTCATGGAGGGTTAATATCAGTGCAGAGATGGGGAGACACGTGCTTCTTAAAAAATAAAAGCCAGCAGTCCCACTGCTACATCCAGTACTAAGTGTAAAATATTGGCATGCATTGCAATGACTGGGGCTAGACATAACTTTGAAGGTCTGTCTGATTCCCTTATAAAGTATTTAAGCCAATTCCGGCTTGAAGCTAATTCCTTTTCCCTTAATAGCTGCTCAGATAGTAGGAAGAAGGAAAAAATAAAAAATAAAAAATAAATAAAAAACACAGCACAGCTGTTTGTGTGGTAGAGATGCATGATCTTCTCCCCAGGAGATGACTGGACTCAGAGTCTGATGTGCCTCACTAACATGGGTATAGTGGCATTTGGATAGCAAAGTTGTAGGACCTATTTGGCAGTAAGACTGCACACTGCTTCACAGAATCACACAATAGCTGAGGTTGGGTGGCACCTCTGAGGATTGTCTAGTCCAACCCTCTTATTCAGATGGCTTTTTTGATACTAGGTGTGTATTTCTCATCCAGCAGGGCTGTAAGCTCTAGCAATACACGAGGTCAGAAGGAGAAAAGAAAGACAACTCCCTCTGATTTGCAAAATACATTAATTTTTCTCTCTTTCTACCAGAAGAATGAGAAGCAGACAGAGACCACTTTGTAATCTGAAAAACTTATTATGTGCCAAAGATTCCTTTAAGGATGAAAATTTAGCCAGTCCTTAAAATATTGTAAACTGTACATATTCCTAGCAAACTGTGTGCAGCAAATTATATTCAGTGAATGAAAGAGCAGAGCAGCACAGCACTGAAGACAGGGGGCAGAGCTGGCTCTGTGCTCGAGAATCTTTTGTACAGACACTGCCTCTTTTTTTTCAATTCTTCCCTGGATAATAATGTCCTACATAAGTGGCTCCTTAAGGTGCTGCTACAGTTATTCTCAAGTAATAACCAGGCATTGTATGTGATCTGTCTGAGAGCCGGCATTAAGGAAAGACCACCCTGGCCATTGGTGGTGTGGCTCTGCAAGGAGGCTGAATTAGCATTGCTGGGCGCTCAGAGTGCTTGAATACTCTGATCGCTGTCATCTTAAACTAAACGTGCCGGCACGTTTGAGCTGTGTTAATGGGGCTCTGGATTTTTTACATTTCATCTACCTTATCTGTTTAAATGTAAAATATACCTTTCATCACACCCCTGTGCACTCAGACTGCTGTGATCCATTTTCCACTCTGTGCACCCAGATGGCTTTTACAGGTGAGATTTCTCCCACTGATTTTTTTTCAGTACAGAAACGTCGCTGTTTACTTTAGGCAGTAAGAGCGCTTAGCTGGGATATTATTTTCTGCTGCAAGTTTTACTTTCCTAACCAAGGCCGAGTGACTTTCACAGACATCCTCAGCTGCTGAATCATGGCTCAGCAGCTTGGCGGCTGCCTCAGTCCTGACAAAATTTGCAGCCTGCTGCGGCTGCTCACGGAGACCTCACGGTCCTCGGGGACACCTGCAGAGCCCAGTCCTCTCCCTGTCTAAAGCATCACAGCTGGTGAGGGATAACCTCTCTCGGTGCTCAGCTCAGTCTCCTCTCCACATATCCCCAGCATTAAAGGGCCCACTGGCTGCTACCCAGCCATGTCTGAGCATCGAAGCCTGTGGGGCTTGGGGATGTGGGAAGCGTGGCAGCTCTGCCTCCCTGTAAGATGGCCCATCATCCGAAACCCAGTGGGGAGCACATCTGAGGACAGGGTGTTTGTTCTGGTTGAGTCCTTGTGTTCCATTAAGTAGTTACTGAAATGTGTGGAGCGTTCAGCTTTTTTTTGTATTGCACTCCGTAGCTGTATTAATAAAAGGTATTTACCCTTCATTATTTTCATTCTCCAGGGAGTTACTGAAGACAGGATATAATTAATCCAGATGCTCATACGAATCCAGGGAGGTTGTGTGCAACAACCACTGTCTTTACTAAAGGTAATTGCACACATTCACCACAGTCCAACCTCTGTGGCATTTTAAGAGGAGCATGTCTAATTCATGAAAGGGAAGAATTGGTTATTATCTGTATTATCTGTAGCACTCTGGCTTAATTAAGAGTGTTAAAGAAAGATAAAAGGTAGGAGAGAAATGCAGGAAGATGAAATGATTTGCCCAAGGTCACAGAATGGAGATTAGCACCTGGGTCTTTATAGTCCCTGTCTAGTGCCCAGCCCATTAGATCAGATGACCTCCCAAATCACCCTTCCCAAAGATCAAATACCTTGAATGTCCATGTAAGCCTCTCAAGGAGAAAAGCAAAAATGGCTCAATGTAGTCCGATAAAATTATATCAATGCGCAAAACATCACTGGAATTCATTAAAAAGAATTTTTATTGAGAAGCAATGTTAAAAAGGAAACATTTATGCTTTAAAGCAGTCAAGGCAATGAAAGCTTCCACCTTGCTTCGATTTGGCGCTCATATTTTTGTAAAACTAATCAATTAGATCATGCTCTTAATTTAGAGTACTGATGCTTTCAGCTACAGTTCTGAGTTAGGAACAGGCTTTCTAAGAGTCACAGCTTCTGAAATAAAAATAATTGGTTTCTGAGGAATATAAAATGCTAAGGAAGTAACCACTTGCCAACCTATTCATCTGGGAGCAGTTTAAGGAGCAACTTTTTATCTCTGGGCATCTGCAAGATAAAAAAAGATAAAGTTCATTAGCAGACAACAAGGTTACAGCTAAAAGGAAAAAAGCAAACTTCTTGGGTGTTTCAGCAAGGACGGCAGTATGAACGTGATCCCATCGGAGCAGCTCTTGTTCAAACAAGTCCCTTGGCTGTGTGTTCTGCCCTGCTCAACCCCAGTCCTCCAGGAGGCCCCTGCCCACTGAAGCAGTCAGCAGCTCTGCCTCTTCTCCACACCATTAGTAACCCTGGGTGCTGAGGTGTTGCTGGAGAGATGAGACCCAGGTCTGCGGCCAGCTCCTGTGCTGCTCTGAGAAAACATGATGAAGGGAGCAGGTGAGGGATGGAGCGCTGGTCCTGATGGCAATCTCAACATGGGCAATAACCTCTAAAAGCTATAAAAAAAACAAACAAACAAAAAAAAAACAAGCACTTATTTGCCAAATTCAAAAGGCAACAGCTAAAATTGTATCTGCATTAAGAGCAAAGTGCTCTCAAGCACTTCCAAGGAAATCCAGATGGCGATTTTCCAACAGAGAGGTTTTTCTTAGAAAATGTTGCTTTGCTGAAACAAAAGGTCTGGAGGTGAAATCTGGCATTTCTGGGATGGAATTTCTGGCCAAAACCATGGAGGGGCTCAAGAATAGCCAAAAGGCCCATTAGGGCAGTAGTCTGCAAGACTAGTCATTTCTAGCTGGTATGATGGCGCAAGCCACAGGGACAGCTGTACCACAGCCAACCTAACCTGGCTAATCCACAGAGTACCTTTAGAAACAGTAGGTGTGATTTGGTTTGAAATTGCCACATAAATCTATGTGAGATGGATTTTTAAGCTCTCATTTGTAATCGGTGATGATCTGGGGCTTGGTTCAGTTGGCTAACCATAGTGGCTGAAGCCATGTGCAATATCAGAGATTGTCTGAGACCTCCACACAAGACTGGCAGATGTGTTGTGACCCATGTCCTTCTGGGCCATCAGCCTGGGGCAGCTAGGCTGCCTCTATGGCATCTCAGCTGATAATAAACACGTTGAGATAAAAGAGTGGAGCCTCTTGCTGACTTCTGGACACCTTGATGAGGACACTTGAAGTCAGATCTCCCAGGTTTGACAGGCAGCCGTGGCACACCTTCATCTCAAAAGTCATCTCGTCAGGTGTGCCTCTCCTAGCAAGCCCCTCTGCCCACCACAGCCAGCAGCCTCGGTGCAGCTCTCTGTTGACAGAGCTGTAAAACCACATTCTGCCAGGCTTCTGGGGCTCTCCACCCCGCGTTTGTGGCCTTTGTTTCCAGCCTCTTGTCTCAGCCAAGAGAAGCGAGGCCCTGAGCTTTGGGCTTCCTTACCCCCAGCATAACCTGCAGTCTCACGTCTTTGCACCGGCAGGCTCTCTGGAGAGGGAAGTCACCTCTACACTCAGGAGGTACCGGCCTGAACCCACCAGCCACTTCTGCAGTGCATAGCTCTCTGGTGTCTCCAGCCTGAGGTGCCACGTGCCACCTCAGAGGTTAGTCCCCCTGGGGCCCACATCGAGCCTTTGGAGTCAGTAGAAAGGATCCATCAAAATTCATCAGGCTGTGGAATTCCATTGGGTTTCTAACTGACAGAAATCACACAGGACAAGATTCACGTTGCCTGATTTTAGCGGGTGTCTAGTGTAGTGTAAGTGACTGTCAAGGCACTTTGTGCCATTTGTGGAGGTAAGTGCCTCCAGGGGTTAAATCATAATGTTTCTCTCTCCCTTACAATATTTTTATGCTTAAATGGCTATCTATTTCAGGGGAGGAGGAAGAAGGCAGGCGATGGGAAAGTTCATTTGAAACAGACGTCTCATATCTAATGGGCTGGGTAAGCTAATTCCTTGCTCTGCTATAGCACGGAGCCTGTGGCTTTTCCATCTAATGCCTCACCGCCGCAATGCAAGCAAAGGCTGCCCTCGAGCCTGCTAAAGCCAAATGGCTCGGCAACACTGAACAGCCCTCACTTCACAACCCTTATTTTGTGTGATCTGGATGTGATCCTCATTAAACTTACAGCTAGCCTGACTTTAATAGGAGTCAGATTCAAGTCCTACAGCACTGCAGTACAAAACTGTAGTTCAGAGCTTACCTCTGTTTTTGAGTTCTTGGTGAAAGTCCTCTCCCTAAAAGAGTGGATTTTAAAATACAAAAGAAAGAAAGAAAAATTTGAAATTAAATGGGTCAAGTTGAACTCTCTGGGGATCACACTGACCTTGAGAAGGTGACAAAGGAATTACACATTTCCTTACACATTTTCTTGTTTGAAAGACTTGTTTTGCCACTTCTGCTCTTCCTATTATATATAAACCAAATTCCTGATGTTCATAGGGGTTCCAGTCTCAGATCCACATGCACCCAATTTTTGACACTCTCATAAGGTCTAAGGTTTCCTAACTCAACAGAAACTGGCCTATCTAAGCCTGCAGGATCTCCGCAGGAATCAGTTTTTAAACCTCTCTCTTAAAGAAAAATACACCTGAGTCAAGACATTGTAAATGATTAGAAATGGTGGTAAGTACACAATACAGAAATATTGATCTTGCTTTTCCCCAGACATGCTTGTGTGATTCTTTGCCAAAGGGTCATTGTATTCCCATGTCTCCAGATTAAGTTTCTTTTGCTTTTCTATTTCCAGCATTAATTTCTTAAAGGCATTTGAAATGGGATTTGAAGTTGGTCTGACAAGACTGTTGAATGTTTGTTCTTTGCAGGGCCCTGTAATATCATGAAGTACCTCACACGTCTAGATACCGGACAGTAAGCAGCTAATGGCATTCATCAGCCACAAATGAAGTACCAGACTCTTCCTGCAAGGGGTAGGGAGAGTAAAAGATCCTCAAGGGAAAATTTTCAGAGCTACTGAATGGGCAGCCAGACGTGCACCAACCACAAAGGAAAAAATGGAGCTACATGTTTCTTCCAGCCCTCATGTGTTTGTCTCAGACCAGGGAGATGATGGCTGATGTCTCCGCTGGTTCCTCAGTCCTCACCTTTCTGTTGGCATGGAGTGAGGTTTGCGTGCTGGATTGTGCCACCTGCCTCTGAAGGAAAACGCCAGAGAGTCTCCCATCCAAAATAGCCAAGAGCCTCAGTGTGGGAACATCTAGCTTGTGTGTAGGAAAACAGTGCTGAGATCCCCAGTCTTGCTGATCTGGAACAAGAGCTTAATAAATCCAGCTGTTCATCATCATTCATGAATGCCCTTAAAGCCAACACAGAGCTCTTCTCTGGAGCACTTGACCTAGCTTATGCCATTCCTGGACTGCCGCTAGAATGGAAGCTGATGGAATGAGGATGAAAGGCTCCAAAGTGAACACCCACCCAGTGGCCTTATGTGGCTGGGTGGCAGGCAGGGTGGATGTGCAACAGCTATGATAGGCCTGAATTTTATAGTTTTGCATGTATTTCTACATGCTATACTCATGAGCACTAGGGATACTAGGGAGATACGGGCTAAACGGTGCTCTTGAAAATGGGTTACATATCTGGCTACCAAACTTAGTTTAAATCAACAGAGAGCATTGAAGCAAGACAATGAAAATACCACAGCTGCTGGAGAGACCTGCAGTTTCTGTATGAAATGAAAACAAAATTCTTGGTAAGTGATCTGTACGTTAAGTGATACTGTTGTGGAAAACAAACAAACAAACAAAAACCCCATAACTCTTTATCTGTGACAATCCTTGTGCTGTAGGCTGTTAATATGTGAAAACAGGCCATTTTACCTTGCCTCAGCTGGGCCACTGTCGAAGGAAGGAAGGAGGGAAGGAAGGAGGGAAGGAAGGAGGGAAGGAAGGAATTGAGCTGGTTTGTTCCTTGAAAGGAAATACTGAAGGGAAGATAGGAATCTCCAGAGCGTCTTAAAATGTGTATAAACTTGCTACAGGTAGGATGTTGCTCATTTTTTCATCATGACCAAAGGCAAGACAAGAAATTATCAGTTTAAATTGCACCATGAGAGATTTAGGTTAAATGTAACGATTGTTAAGAATTGGCATGGGCTGCTGAGACTGACTGTGGAGATTTTTAGGGCTACACAAGACAAACATCTATCAGTAATGTAAGTATGTGCACTGCTGCCTGAGGACAGGAGGATGGATTAAAATTACCTGACCTCTTGAGGTTTAAACTAAGCCTACATTTATATGAGTCTACAAAATCAAAAGCAGGCAGTTTCCAAAGGAGATGTCATCTCGAACCAGCATCTCTGAGGATGCCTGCTATTCTACTGTTGCTATTGGTTGGTCATATTTTAGGCTAATTAGTTGCATCTGCAATTGTTTACACAAACTAAGCAGACATACAAAGCAGCACGTGACAGGGATTTTTTTCAGTGTAGTCTTTGTTTTAAGCCAATCAATTCATTTGGCATCTAATCTCTGTTCCCCTTCTTTCCTGGGATTAGTTTAAATATTTGAACATGTTAATAAAGAATCTGAAATAAAAGCTAGAACAGACATTTTGTTATAAATCTCTTTGTTTTGCACAAATGTACTTTGACATTTTGTCAGTTATTAAACAGCTTTTCCCAGGCACTTTATCTACCGCAGAAAAAATTACACAGAAGTGTGGAAGCCCATTGAATTCCAGGATAAAAGTCCTGCCTCAGAATGGATCTCGGAATTTTATTTCAGAAAAATGTGTTTGTTTTTTTCTTTTCTTGAACAATAAAACTTGATTATTTTGTAGCCCTTGGGTGTGCAGGGGATTTTTGCAGAAGACTGTGCAGAAATCTTTACAGAGGATACAATTTTTTAACAATTTATTTTTGTTTAATTTTTGAAGGAGTGGGTTTCTCAGGTTCAAGAGCTCTGCAGCTCAGATAATGAAAAGTAATTAAATCATAACCTGTGATTTGATAACCGTAACATTATAATCTCTAGGAAATACAAAAATGCATTTGATATGTGTTCTCACATGACTGTTCCTGGAGTGTTACTGATCCACGAACAGCATTCTTGCTAAAAAAAAAAAAAGAAATCCACAACCCCTGTGAGATGCAATGGGATATTATTGGCATTAAATTCACTGGAAAATATAGAATAATAGAATGATTGAATACTTTCTTCTGGAATTGAAGGTGCCATTTGCAAAACCAGCAGCATTTTCAGTAAGCGCTGGTCCACCAAGTGCAAAGTGTTCCACTCTCATCAGTGCCTCAGTTCCCTAGGCACCACGTGCGTACGTATCAGACCATCACGACCACAAGCACACACGAGCATTTGAAGTTCAGACACCGCTCACCCCACCCTGCTGGTAGGGCCTTTCATTTAAAGCCCTCTGAGCTCCCTCTGTCTCTTGTTGCAGCAGTGCCGAGTGCGGTCGCAGCTGAGGGCAGCCAGGCGTGGGAGCACGCACCTCAGTGCCTGCATGGGAATGTGGTGTGACCCTGGCACCCAGCCCCAGAAAGGAGCCCTTGGCCACGTGCCATGCCTGCCAGCCCCACGTGAATACTCTGGACACCCCAGGGAGTCCCCAGGGGCATGAGGTGTCCCAGTTGGGACACTAGCTTGTAATCTGGAGAGGTATTCAGCTGAGCTGCCTGCTTTGGCACATTGCTCCCTACCCTCCACTGACTGGCTCTCCACGGATGAAAATGGGATTTTAGGCACCCAGCTCCAGCACGGACACCTACTATCAGAAACCTTAATCTGGACCTGAATCCCAGTAGTGCCTCTGAAATTCCTCTGTTCCTGTGCAAGTGCTCACAGATAATCCCTATCGCTGCTGAGATCACTCCAGCAACTCCTTTGCGTGCTTCCAGCAGCACTTGTCAGACCCTGCCGTTCTGCTGACTCCAGGACATCTAAGGGATCTGAATATTCTTCAGCATTTTTTAAAATAAAGGTAGAAATTGCTTTGCTGATTTTCTTCCGAAGAATCAGGAGCCTGGTTGCAACCAGCACACAAGTAACAAAAGGAAGCCTTTTGAAATGAAAATTAAAACAAAGAGGGTTACATATGCACAGCTTTTTTCAGATTAATTCTAGCTAAGCTTCCAGGATGCCTTTCCACAATCCTCCAGCCATTTGTTTTTGCTTCCTAAAAAGATCTGTGTTGTTATTCTTCATTATTCAGCAGCCGCTGTGTTCCAGCACAGAATGGCTGTACTTCAGGTTTTGGCAGGGCCAGCCCCTTTGCTACACTTCATGCTGTTTGTGAAACGCTTTGGGAAACTTTCCACTGAAAAGCATTGTCAGAACGCGAGCCTATTATTCTTGCAGCGGGGAATAACAGGTTCGGCTGTCGGCTCGCTGTGTGAGCAGGTGCCAAAATCCTGCTGGGAAATGCTGATGGAGCTTGCTGGCTGGCTGCAGCAGCCAGGAGGTGCAGGGGGCTCTGCCCACAGGCTGCTGCACCGAGCTGCCTCCTCTCCACAGCGGGGTCGGGCACGTCTCGCCCTGCGAGTGGGAAGGTCAGCAAGCCTGAGACTGATGCCCAGCACCCAGGAACGTGGATGAATTTTGGCCTTCCCCCACGCTTTGGAGCTCAGCTTCGAAGCAAGCTGCGCGAGCCATCTGCTTGCTGCCTGCCGCAGCGCAGAGCGGTGCTTCCCTCGCCTCCACCTCTGCTTAATTGTTTGTGGCGTGCTGAGCTCATCCCGCTGCTCTGCGGGCGTGCAGGGACCTGGGGCCAGAGTGGAAAACTGGGTCGGGTGCTGCTGTGCTGGATCAGCTGGCAGACTGGTGCCTCACCACAGGGCCGGTGGCCGCTTCTGGTGGGGCACGCAGAGTGCTGCCTGGGGAGCCGGGCTCTAACAGCTGGGAGCTCGAGTGCAGCAGGCCTTGATGGGTCACAACGGCCTCCGCAAGGCAAATGTGAAGAAGGAAGGGTGACGTTGGAGCACAGCGAGGGGCGCAACCAAACTGTTCCTGGGTATGTGGAGAAAACAAGGCTTGATGCAGGAGCTCAGTGCCTGGGCCCATGGCCTGAGACAGCTGAGGTGGGGGGATGCAGAGAGCAGGGGTGGCTGGGTTGGGGTTTCTGTCCTGCCTGGGGAGGCCAAGACTGCTTCTGCCTCTCCATTTTTGTGCTTTAAGAGCCTCTGTTCTCTCCTCGTTTCCTGTGGACAGCCCCACATGGGGAGGCCATAGCCCCAGCTTGGCTCTCAAAGCCATGCTGTACCCTCTCCTTCTCTCACTGGGCTGTGGGGGCTCCTGGCTGGGACCATCCCCTGGGGACCAGCAGCCCCCCCCAGCTGCAGACACACTGTTCAGGGTGGGTAGCGATGCCACCAAAACCACCTGGGCCCCGTGGAGGTGACCTGGGGGCTCACACATTTGGTCACACTTGGCAGCAGGCCTGCAAACGCCACCATTGCCCCAGTCTGCTGTGAAATGCTGCCAGCACCTCTCCTAAGGAGTGGGGAAGGCAGAGGCCAGGTGATGTTTCCTCCTCCCACCTCATTTAATGGCCAGCAAAGCTGCTGGCTTGCTCCTGGGCCGTGCTACCCCTGCCTGTCTCCGGCAGGACATCCTGGGGAGATAGCAGGGTGGGCAGGAGGCAATGCATGGACAGCAAAGAAGAGGCAACAGCAGTGTCAGTGCGGTGCATTCTGCCACGAGCAATCACATCCTGGATTATTAGTCAGTGTTACAAGTGCTTTAACAAGGAATGCAAAAAGAAGGGAAAAAAATTATAAAAAAAAAAAAAGAAAGAAAAGAAAAAAAGATGTAGAGAGCAGTTTAAGGGATCTCCTTTAGTGTGATACCTGTGGACTCACGGCACTCTTTCCAAGGTAGGCTATTCTGGTATTAAAAAAACCCTTTCATCTTAGCAGGAAGGTTGTTATCCATCTCTCAATTCATTAATAACAGAGACTCTGCATTACCAACGTTAATGTAACCAGCCAGAAGTAAGCCTAGCAAAGGTAATAGGTATTCATTGGCCAGAGAGAGAAAATCCCACAAAATCTTTTTTCCTTATGTTAGTTGGGTCTTGATGTTTTTCAAAGGAAATACAGAATCACCCAGTAATGCCCCCAGCATGCCTCGTCTGTGCCTCAGCCACTCTCTTGCTTTTCAAGTCTCCTTCACCCGGTGGCTCACTCTCCTCTCGCCCTCCCACCCATTTGGTCACACAGATGGAGGAGCCGGCAACATTTCCACATCCTTGGCCATTTCACTTTGAGCAGCCATTTCCTCGTTTTTCTTCATGAGGAAGCACTTTCCCTGCTCTGTGCTTCCATTAAGAAAATGTACAAGCCTAATAGTTACTAAAAAGAAAGTGACTAAAGCTATTCTAATGTTTTTATGGACTCATTAAAGGTCTTACTAATTTTTCCCCGTATTGGAAAAAATCTAATTTTTTACTCGTGACATAATCAGGAGTGGCACCCAGGTTTTCAGGGGTGAAGCGTTAGCCCGTTAACCTCTCGTTCCGCTTAGAGCAATCACTCCCGTGAACTTGCTGAACTGCAAATCAACCTGGGGCTTTTAGAGGGGGCCCGTCTCCTCCCAAGGGCCGCTTTATTTCCCCTTGCACGCTGCTCACCGTGCTCACTCTATATGTGCTCTTTGCAGCCGACCTCAGACCGAGGGGCTGTGTAAGGACCCGGGCTAAGGATGCTTTCGTAAGGATGCCCTGCTGCCGGTCCCCACCCTGAGATGGCCCCGAGCCCCCCACATCTCCCACCCGAGGATGACGCGTGCTGAGCAAACTTTTAATTGCTTCGGTTACAACAGCCAGCAGCTAAAGTAAAGCCATAAAACTGCAAAAGCATAAAAGCAAGAATGCGGTGAGTGATTGATGGCATGCCGTATCTGCTCTCCACTTGCCAGAGATCCCGTGCGAGCAGGCGATATTTAGTGACACGGTAGCGGTGTGAATGTTAAGTGTGGTTATTGCACAAAGGACCCAAATTCTCCTGACAGCCAGGCATGAGTTATTTCAGAAACGTGTGGCATGTCTGTCTAATCGTGATGCATCTCTTAGCAATGATACTTCATAAATCTTCGGTTTGTAAATTCACTTCCAGTGGAGGAGAGAGGTGTCAGTCTATAATCTGTTGTCATGGAAATAGTTGGGAAGTTCGATGTGCAAAGGAAGGTAACTGGGATGGGAAATTACAAGAGCGTGCCTCTCGATTCTGCCTCGTGAGTTCTTCTGATCTGGAAATAAAGGCAGAGGCTACACTGAAGCCTAAGGCAAGTGCATTTACTTTCTGGACAGATGCATTTCCCTAGCTGGGGAAACCACATCTAACCTCACCCAAGGCATCCCAGCGAATCAGCGGCACGGCAGCACTGCGCCTGGATGTCATCTCTCAGCTGCTGATCATTACAGGCTTGTGCATTTTGTCCTGGGAATAAAATGGAGCCTGTACAGAATCCCACAAGGTGGAAAGTGAGACAAGGACAAGCAAAGATAAAATGAAGAATGGACATCAGAGGAGGTGAGCGCAGAGAAGTATATTCCACTTACACTATTATGGAGGCTTTTAATTTCCTGAGACTTTATTTGGGACAGGCAGGGACATGAGTAGAAGGCAATTGCATTGCCAGGCCTCTTATCAACCTTGAATTTCCTTGGCCTTACCTGAACAGATTATTTTTTCAATGGTTCAGTATCTAAATTACAAAATGGAAAAAAAAAATCACGCTTTGCTTCAGAATAATGTATGTTGTGTTGTTTCAGTATCTCTTGATTCAGGTGAATTTTAGAATGAAAACATCCTCTCAAAAGAATGAGCTGAAACAATTTATTGTTAAGCTGTCAAAACAAAATATCAGGAAAAAAAATATCAAGAAGCTTCTCACTCCTCCATTTTTCTCCATTTCTCCATTTAATCTAACTTTCTGCAGGGTGCTGGGGCCTCCTTGGGGGTGCTGGGGCTGAGTGCTGAGGCTACCAGGGGGCTGTCAGCACTGGCCCCCAGGGTGTTGGTGGGGCTGTTTCAGCGACCCTGCCTGAAAACAGAGCAACTTCTCGTGTTTTATTCCTGCTGGAAGAGGCGGTTTTATTTTCACTCTACTTTTCAAAGAAATGGACAGATCTGGACCAGCTGCTTTTGGGAAGGGTTTCTGGGACCCTGCACAAGCCAACAGGGGGGCTGCAGAAGATCTTGGACCCCGTTTTTGGGTACGGGGCTGAGGATGCCGGGCCAAGGGCAAACCTCTGCTTCTGAAATAGCGGGGAATTCTTTGTTGGGTTTTTCTGGCCGCAGAAAGTTTTAAGAAATACTGCCTGTGCTTCTTTCAGCTGGAGCACTTCCTGTAAAGGAGACACCTTCGTTTTGGCAATATTAATTTTTTTTTTTGAGCTGGTTACTCACAAATCAGGGACTGTGGGGAAAGCAGCTGGAGACCTGAACCACAGCTCCAGAAGGCTTCATCTTCAGGTTTCTCTCTTCCTTCGGGAGTTGCGGGCACAAGTTCGGAGGAAGAAAATGGCATTTGGGCCCTTCCTTGCAAGACGGGCAAATTCCCGCTGGTTTCTAGCCACAAGCTGAGACTGCCAGCCCCAGCACAGCCCTACAGCCCCTCCGGATAAGCCTGCCAGCGATGTGCAGGGTCACCCACGTCCCCTCGCCCCTCCGCCTCCCCACAGAGCCTGGGTGCTGACCCAGTCCTGGGCAGCACAGCTTCCCCCAGTATGGGAGCTTCTGTTATGCCCTTCCACGTTTCCACAGAAAGCTTTTGCCACGGAAATTCGCCGCAGTTCCTTTTCAGTCAAACCTTTTGTACAAGGCTTAAATAATTAATATATAGTTCTCATCAACACTTCTTTTTCACACGCTGCTTTTTTTTTTTTTTCCCTACACAGTCACTGCCATGCCATAATCAAATAACAGCCTAACTGATTGCACTCCCTCCCTCGGTGATTTATGTCTACAAGCAAATAAGGAAAGAGAATCGCTCTTGAAAAGCTGTCCTTGAAGTTCTGTTCTACAATAGTTTTCTTTTTCTTTCTCTCTTTTTTTTTTTTAGCTGGGATCAGAAAAACATAAATTGAAGTATATCTTCAAAGTGCTCTGGGGGTTGTTTGCCACATGACTCATATTGACTTTAATGGGAGTCACATGCTAGGCTCCCATGCAACACTTTGAAATGTTTAAAGTGCCACTGCTCAGCGGAAGAGTCCCGAATGAAGGGCCGCTCTTGTTTTGCCACAGCAGAGCTGGGAGCACCAAGAGGTGTGGGCACAGGCTGAGGAAAGGTCCAGGACTGAGATACGTGCATCCCCCACCACGACAAAATGCAATGGCCTTCCCTCTGTTTTGGGGGATTACACGCGCTTTGCTGATATTTCACACCAAAGCTCATTGCAGAGCCTCAAAATCATTGCTGTTAACTTGGCACCCTAAGATATTCCCAGACCTGTCTTTGGGAAAGAAGGGAGCAAGCACACAGAAAATTCCCCCACAAAGAAAAAAAGGAGTCGCCCTCCCAGATGCAAGCCTGGTTTTCTGTTTTGAGGAAGGAAACAGCAAAATCCCCTCCACTTCCCAACCCTCCACCCCTGAAACAGGTTGTGTGTCAGCCTGATGTCAGGTCAAATGGCTGAACATGATTTAGAGGGATAAAAACCATGTTAAAGCAAACTAAGAGCAGATTGTTCCCGGTGCACACATGGCTAATCCTTGCCGGAGACCAGGCAGCCTGGGCACCGCAGATACGAGAAGCTCCCCGGGTTTCTTTGAAGTACGGGCAAGTATATTAAAGTGGGAGGAAAGCACCGGCTCCTTCAGGTGGTGATTTGTGTTTATTGACTGTGATTTTTATGAGTTGGGGAAAGAGGTAGAGACACCGGAGTATGGTAGTTGAAATGTATGGGGCTGCTGTAAGAGACCGTTTCACCATCAAGGGATGGTGACAAAGCCCTTTCAGAGGAGTGTTTTTCAGCCTTTCCCAGCGCTGCTGCATAAAGAGTCCCAGCGCTAATGCTACCTTTAATGGTGCAAGTGTGAAGCTGTGAATCATCTGCACAATGGTTATAAACAGCAAGACGTCCTCAGCCACTCAGAGCCAGGACCTCACGGCATTTTAAAACACTGGCTCCAAAAAGCCTTCCGGTGCTGCTGGCAGGACGATGGAGCTGCGTGGTGGGATCAGGGACCTGCATGGTGCGACAAGGAAGGTGCAGGGCCAGCTGCTGCCGCTTGCTGTAGCTCCTGTCCCTCAGTTTGGTACCTGGGGCACTTGCCTCCCTGCAGTTAGGGAGGGAAGCAGAGGCCCTACCAAATCACAGATGGCCAATGGCTTCTGCCTGCTGCTGTCAGACCATGTTTGTGTGTGAGTTACGCATGCCTTGAGGCAGTAAAGGAAGAACATGGGATGTAAATCCCACAGCCAGTGACTTCAGTTGGGGTCTTCAGTGGTTCCAGTGCTTCTCCACTTATGCAGGGAGAAGCTGCTGGACCTGCAACGCACCCTCAGCATGAAGGTGACATCAGTTCCACAGGCTTTTTCCCTGAATAAGGCTGGTTTTCCACCTGGAAATGTGGTGTCAGTAGAATTGAGGACTCTGGGACTCCATCTTGTTTCCCAGAAAAGCTTTATTCTCATTTTGGCACCCACTGCCCATCTCCTACTAAAGTGAGCGTGTGAGCAAGGTGATGCCACGGGACAGGGATGGATGGGTGGAAGCAGCCCCAGTGCTGCAGGGCCACGGGAATCCTCACCACTCCTCCCTCTTAATGCCAAGGGACACCAGCACCTCTGCCCTGAAAAGTCAGAGAGCATCCCTTTGAAATCCCTTTCTTGCGCTGCATGCCTGCAATAAGGCAAATACAGGGCTTGAGCAGTGCACCGGGTCTTGGAGTGCCAAGGTGAGAGGGGTGGGGGGTTCCCTCTGCACAAGGACCCACAGGGTGCCGAGGCAGCATGCTGAAGCTAGGCAGGGTACCCGATGCTTTTCCTCCATATAACAACACAAATTACAGCAATTCTTGAATTTTTCATTGCTTACTGGTAGGCCAATAAGCCCTTTGCTGCAGCAGAAGCCCAGACAGAGCGTGAGGAGTTTCAGTCCTGTAGCTGAGCCTCCTGAAGGTACAGCCCAATATGGGCAGCATTTGTTTGTACGCCTGTTTTTTAATTTCTTCCTTCACATAATTTGCTGGGAAATAGTCTGCCTGACCTTGACAGCTGGCTGAAAAATTTTATTGCATGGTTTCTTGGCACATCGTGCAGATTTCATCTAAGGCAGAATGTTTCATAGGAAACATTGACTCTTTCTACCAATTTTTTTGACAGGGAAATGTTAAGACACTATGTTTTGAAAAACTGTGACCATTTGTGGTCAATGGTCAGTCTTTAAGCCATTCTAAAGCCTCTCACTTCAAGGTGATTATTTTTACAAGGGACTTTTTTTGATCGCACTCCGTTCACTACAAAGAGTACTACAAGCTGTACGATCACACTACAAAGTGATTTTTTATACTAAAATATGCAAAATACTTCAATAGTCAAAACAAAATCATCAGTGGTCTCCAAGGAAAATGGTTTGAATGTTTCAAGAAAATGTATAGGCGATTTCCAAATTTGATCTGTTTATTATGCTTTGAAATTATAACGTTATTGTGTCAAAATTTTGCTCAAATAAGAAATTTCAGTATAACAGCTCAATGAGGTCAAACAAAAATGCGGCACTGCCAGATAGTGGGGACCTTCTCTTTGCTTATTTATGTTCTTCACGGTCGTTTTATGGTGCTTGGTCTCAGGGCATCCAGCTTATCACTGCCTATGTGTGAGAAGAGTATGGGCATGGCTGGTAATGTACATTATCTCGACAGACACAGAGCCACATTTAGGAAATGAGAGTTTGTGAAAGGGACCTTGGCTCTGCAAAGAGAAGCACAGGCACCCTGCACTGCTCATTTTGTAGAATAATTGGAATAAGTAACCGTATTGAGTAAGACAGTGAAAGTGAGTAACAGTGCCATCAGTAGATAGATAAGTATTAATGGAGGGCCTGCTTCCTGGCCAAGGTAACGAGGTTGTCCCCTTCTCAGAGGGGTCTAACCAGTGGGTTACAAAGTCCTTAGCTTTCTGGATTAATGAATGTGGATGTCACCAACGAAAATGACTGTATCATGAAAGGCTGAGCTCACCCTGGAGCACCCAGAGGCCCCATGGTTGGGTCGTGGTCCTAGACACTGGGCTGCATCCTCTCAGTCAGAAGAAGGGTAGAAAGCTGCATTTCTGACATATATTGGTGGTGGCTTCCTGAAATTTTGCAGGCAGTTGGTGAATCCAGCCCTTCATCTCCTTGGATTTTGTGGCAGGGGCCAAAATCACAATGTTGTATTTTAGGCTGGTTGACCAAAATGAAAAGCTGCCTTTTCTTGTCTTTGCTTTGGTGAGGCAAAACAAGTAAAAATTATTTTAGGTTGATCTGACCCTACTTTTAGATTCTTCTTCGGGTCACCTCATGGACCACAAGGCAGTTACTCATACAGCACTTCCCTAAGCACCAAGCGTTCAGCAACATCCTGCCCTTTAAAGATGCTGCCTTTCTGCTCCCACTGAAAGT
The DNA here is from genome assembly GCF_013377495.2 of Cygnus atratus. NCBI lineage: Eukaryota > Metazoa > Chordata > Aves > Anseriformes > Anatidae > Cygnus > Cygnus atratus. Next base: position 127,385,152 of record NC_066362.1, on the reverse strand, counting down.
CTGCTTCGCTGTCCCAATATGAGCAGGAATCTATCATCTCCAAGCCTGCATCTTGATGACCGGTTAGTTCATTAACACTGAATAACTAGGAAAAGAAGTCATTACTCTTCTGTTGGTCGTACATAGTATCCTCCAAGGAGGTTTTTATGTGTGAGAGAAGACGTTCATTGGCTTAGTTGGGATGTTTATGACTGTCCCTTGAAAATAATAAAGCCATCAGTCAAGATGGAAAGGGGTAAGGGAGAAGGAAGAGCCAAATCACCGTAAGAGAATTTATGTGTAGATAGTTGTATATAGGTTTTCTTTTATTTTTTAAATGTTGATTGGAGAACGAAGCCCAGTAAGATATACAGCTCCGTAGCTGTACACATGTGCTGCTATAATGCAGCCATTCATTCAGAAAGGCTGGCAATGGTTAGGGTGGCAGATTTATTGTGTGTACCGCAGGTTAAGGATCATAGGTCATTTTGCAAATATCCTTTTCAGGTGTCTGTAAATTCCTGTAAAAACACATACAAAGTACAAGAACACTCAGAAGAGTTATTTTTTTATTACCTTCCTGACTCAGAGCCCAAATGAAAACAAGATAACCGTGTCCTTACTGGGAATACTGGGAGCAAGCTAACCTCCCCGGGCAGGAGCCCTCTGCTAGCCCAGGCAGCTGCGACACCTGGAGTTATCTCTTCCCAGCACTTGGGCCTCTATTTCACTTCACAAAATGCCGCGTCAGATCATAAACTTCCTCGCGGTTGAGCAAAGTCTGCTTTTAGCTCCTGTTCAGAAGATGAATCTCCACCGAGGGGTAGCATAACCAAGCTGGCCACCTTTTAAAAGGCTGCCCTGACCCCACTTCCCACTCATGCAGGGCTTAATGAGAGGCTTAACTGTATCCTGCCTTAATTTTAAATGATTTATTATCGCTTATGCAGATGATCAGACAGCAGCTAAAGTGGGGTCGCGGATGCGATTTCACCAGCCCTCCAATTCCACCAGCTTAGGACCAAAGCTGCTGCAAGAAGCCATGTGCTACCACCTCTGTCCCCAAGGAGGCAAAGCCTCGGTGCCACACTGGTTTTACGGGCTGCCCAGAGGTCCATGAAGAAGGATTAAATCTCCCCCAACCCCTCAGCCCACCATCCAGCCAAAGCACAATTCCCACCACAGTTCCCTTGGCAATTCCCAGTGGGATTCTCGCTGTGGTTCCCACCGCAACTCCTTGCAGCACCTCCGGGCTTGCCCTGGTGGCTTGTCACCAAGCACAGGGCTTATCTCAGCTTCCTGGCACCAACCAGTCCTGAGAAATGAAAGGGACCCGAATGACTTTTTTTTTTTTTTTTTTTTTTTTAACATAAGATTTGGCAGACGAGCTGGCCGGGGGCATTACTGGCATAACATGAGTGATAGTTTCTGACAGAAGGAGGTCACACAGCCCATTTCAGCCCGTCCACCTACGTGGGGGGAAGAAACATGACGAGGCAGGAACACTAAGTTCTTGTCTAAGTTTTCTGACCGTTCACTGTGCTACTGTAGATGCTTTGGCAGCCTTTCGAGCTTCATTGCATGTTAATTAGTGTAGCCGGTTAAGACGTTTTTTAACCAAAAAAAAAAAAAAAGAGAATTCTGCTGACAAGGTGCCTCAGCTCCCTTCCAATATGGTTTTTGGCTGTAATTGTGGAAAGTTTCCTTTTTCTGTGAAAACAATGTTGCCTTAACAGTTTAGTTGAACTGGCTGGTGTGGCTCTGCATTCCCCAAGAACAATGGTTTTGGTCAATTAGTTGCTTTGGCAATCAGTTTGATGAATTAATTCACATACTGAAAAACAGTCAGGTCTCTCTTGAGCACTTTAGAGACAGGTGATGCATTCTGAAAATTAGTGATTTTGTTTCTTAGCCATTCTTTTTAATTAGTCTAAATGGCATTTTTTTTTCCCTGGATGTTTGTATCTTAACTAGAGTTCATCAAACTCCATGATAAAGCCTTGCCAGACCAGAGGGAGGTATTTGTTTTATCCTGATGAAGTAGCTTCCAAGGTGCTATCAGGAGGTGTATTTGTACCCACAGGCTGCAGACTTCTCTGCACTGACACTGGTGATTTGGAAAATAACGTATGACTTAAATGCTCCTTTGCTAAGGTGAAGAGCTGCGGACATGACCCAGGGCTCATTATTCAGAGCATGCATGAAGAGAGATGGAGACCCTTAGCATGACAAAGGTGCTGTAGACATTTTTCATAATACTTCATCTACTTTTAGAGGGTTAAAAACTAATAGAAAAGCCTTCCCTCATGTCTCAGGTGCTGCTGTTTGGGATGCAGGAAAGGCTGTGCACATCCCACCTTCCTTCTGCCCCCATCCCTGAGCACCCCATGCTTGGGCAACAGAGGGAGGCAGCAAAGCAGCAGTTCCATACCACGGTCTTTTTGCTGTACTGCAAAGAAAGTTTTGAGTTTTTGTGGCGGCATTTGGTCTTAGCATTAATGGCAGTACAATTCAGAAGAGAGGAAAAAACATGTTGGTAGAGAGACCCACTTCAAGCCTCATCATTTAATACTTCATTTTCCAGTGTACTGGTAATGCTAGCATTGGAGTTACTACACTCCATTCAAAATGAATCTTTATTTTTTAAAGGAAAATCCCTGCCAAGCCCAAGTTTTGAGACATGAAACTTTGTAGCTGTTCCCACTTCTACCACAGTTGGAGGAGCATGCTACAAGGAAGATTTTGAAAGGACCTGCCCTGAGGTTCGGTTCCCGAAGTCTCACTGTGATTCAAAAATCTCCAGGCTCTTTTAGAAATCACCCTTTATTTGCTGTCCCAGTTTCTTCACTCAAGCAAAAACGTGTTTCATTCACTTCTTTGCAACAGCTCCGTGTTTAATTTGGCAAAGAGGAAAGCACGGCCCGGTTCCACTTGTCCACAAGTGATGCAGCAGTTTTTCAGCATTTGTGCCGAGCTGTGTCCTTGAATTCACTTTGTCTGATCAGCAGCCATTTCTCAGCCCGACTGTACTCCTGGCACAGCCGAGCCAGGCTGGGAATGAGCAAAGCCAATGGAAGATCATGTCTCTATCGAGCAAAATGTCTGGTCCCCTAGCTACAGGCAGGGATGTGCCAGGAACCCCAGCTCAAGTGGGAACTCTGTGCGAGGCAGTGAGGTCACCGTGACCTTCAGAAAGATTACTTCATGCATTTTTATTTCAGTAGGTGTCAACAACCGTGCTGAGATTGCTTGCGTTGTGCCACAGCCCACAAAGGGTAAGAGAAATTAGACATTTTGCACAGGCTGGGGTTTTCAATGGAAAAGTCCTGCTCGCTTTTTATTTGCTTGGCCTATTACAAGCCTGCTTTTGCTTTCATATTTATGGTCCTGTAATGAACCTCCATCTACAACCTAGCAAGACTGCTCCTTCTCTGCTACCTCTTGTATTTTGTCCAGCATGAACTGAGGCCCCCCAGGCACACGCAGCAGCCCCACCAGCCCCCAGCTTTGCCCCCGTGCTGGATGCAGCAGCCCCGGCCGAGCAGCCCAGCCGAGCATCTCCTTCCCCACTGCCCTCTGGTCGGTGGATGAGCTGCCCTGCTCTCATCTGCCCCCTTGGATCCCGAGCATTGCTGTGCAGTGGCAGCACAGGGTGACAGTGCACAAGCGCAGTCGAAGTATTTTGATGTGAAATGTAGTGCATACTCCAAAATGGATTTCTAGGAATAGCACCCGGAATGCTTCAAACAAAATCGCACGAGTCATGGTTTCTTTTGTGTCTGCGCTGTTGCATATTCATACAGCGGAATATTTCTGGCACGGGCTTTGGGGGAAAATGAATTTCAAAAACTTGCCTGAGGAGAAGTGAAAAATGAATCTCACATTTTCAGGAATGATAATTCACACTGGAATATCAATGTGGCAGGAATCAGGGGATCAGAAACAAATCTCCTATGATCTCTGCCTGGTCACAACCAGCTTGCAGCTCTTAAACACTGAACACCTGCAGAACAGTGTTTGGAATCAATCAAGCTGCTGAATTTAAGATTTGCGATATAATTCAGGCAATCGAGTATATCTGAAGGAACTGCAGTCCACTCTCTCAGTATCCACAGGTAGTAACAGAACACTCAATCCATCAGACAAATTATTCATTGTCAGGCAGCCACTCTCTTCAAATCCAAAGGGTCTGTTTTGGCTGGAAATGGTTCTCTCTGATTGCCTCCTCTCCCAATGGGTGTCTGGATTTATCCACTGCAGAATTTTTTTTTTTTTTTTTTTTTTACAATACTAAACACACATTCATTCCTCTGTATCTCCTGACTGACTTTTGGTACTAGAAATTAAATTGGGGTCATCGCGTGCAGATGCTCACGAAGCAAACTTGTACCCTCAGGCTGTAAAAAAAAAAAAAAAAAAAAAAAAAGAATGACAGCCTAAATTCAAGCCATTTGATACACAGCAGAGAGATGGATCCAGGCATCGAAGCTAGAATGGGGCATTTCCCAGCCCCGCCGTCACTGTCACAAATTGAACCTGCAGTTATTGAAAACTGGCTGGTCTATGAAATAGACCCTTGTATCAGCCCAATTTTTTGTAGTTTATGGAGCTCGGTCCCAGTTTTAGTAAGGTGCAATTTGACTCCTTTAGAGGCAAGATTGTCTGGGCAGTCAGTGCTGGGGAGTTCAAAGGCTCTGTGTTTCTGGCCAGGGATGGTGGAAAAAAAAGTAAAGAATTCAGTATTTCCACTCATCTGCTGAGAAATCAGAAGGACTTTGGCCAACACAATCTGTGTATCAGTAATATCTTTGAGAGAAAATATACATAATGTTTTCCTCTCCTTACTGTCCCTCCATCAGCCTTAAAAGACCAAAATAAAGCTGCTGCTTTGCAAAACTGCAAGCAGAGAATTGCCTGCAAGAACAGCATCTGACACAGGGAGGCTGGAGCCAGTGGAGGTTAGGGCAGGCTCAGGACAAGTGCCGTGTCCCGAGGACACGCCAATACATTGCGCCTCAGGTTTTCTTGCTTCTCTCTTTCTGCAAAAGCTGTTTGCTGTGTTTCTGAAGTGACTGTTTCTGAAGTGCTTTTTACTCAGCTGGGATAACGGTGCCCCTTTTGATACAGGCAGCTCAGATAATGTTCTGCATTGCATACCAGGCCCATTCACAGGGAAGGAAAATGTCTCTTTAATATTTTTTTTTCTGTTCCTTTTACCCCAGTTCTATGCAGTTGGTGCACAAGACTGATGTGTACTTGAAAAACAAACAAACAAAACAAACAAACAAAAAACCTCCAGTCCAAGTACCCCCTATATTCCTTTCCAATTCCTTATACTGAGACAATTAAAATAAAATTTGATTCCTTTTCCTAAAATTAACCCCAGTGACTCTTTTCCTCTTCTCATGGACTTCCCAGTTGCTAGTAGCTGTCTACCAGTCTCCCCATACATCTGTCCCATAGCTCTTTCATCCCTTGGCCTGGCCTTCCTCATGACCTTCTTGCCCAAGACATGCACCTGGGCAAAAGTTGAAGCTCTGCCCATCTGTGGGTGATGGTGATGATGATACACGGTAATACAATGAGCCAAAGCCCCCCCTGCCTCCTAATGGCTGCTCCAGAGCATATTGCCCTGTGCTGCCTTCCTTTGTTCAGTCTTAACTCGGAAAACTGGTTTTGTTGCCCCTTGCAATTTCTCAAGCTTTTGGCCAGGCTTTGTCATTGCAACTAGTGCCAGTGTCAGCCACGAGACTGGTTCCTGTGCCATCCCCATGCTCAAAGGGAGGAAGGGAAAGAGAGGAGCCGTGCAGAGACGGACTCGAATGTCCAGGCTGCACCATGGGGGAGAGCCAGCTCTGTCCAGCCTGGCCAGAAGGTCACTGCACAGCCTGTGCTCTTCTGGTCCTACCCCTTCCCTAAATGTCCCGTCTTGACAACACCTGGCCTATCGCCGTGCACGTGCCAAAGAAAGCAAAGAAAACCCTGGAGCTCTCTCTGCCTCATGGCCTTCCTGCAGCCATCAATGGCTGCTGTGTTCGTAGGGTCAGTCACACCTGGAGGTGTCGGAGGGAAAACATCCCACCTGAGGGGTCACTGTTCCTCCTGAGTGCTCCTGGCGTGTTCCTCAGCTGGAGGGGGATGCAGTGCCTCAGTGCTCTTTAGCAGTACATTTTATGATCCCCATGTTCCCAACTCCACTCATTCTCCACCCATGGCTTGCCCACCTGAAGCATGGCTGATATGCTGGTAAGCTAACGACAAGGCACACAAAGCAATAAACCCTCTGCCAAATGGCCAGCACAGGCACAGAGGAAGAAGGGTAAGAGACTGGATGCTGTTGTGGAAGAGTGAGAACAACCCAAGGGAGGTCAGGTGAAGGGGATAGGGCTGGGATGTTGGACATGCTGCTCTTCATCCTTTGCACATCCATCTGTCAGGAATATACCTCCAGTGGGAAGATGTTTTGTTTTGTTTTTTTGGAGATCCAGACCCTCCTCCCGGGTCATTGAGATCTGCAGTGCTTTCCTTGCTCTCCTTGGGCTTTAAGGGCTAGCTGGAAGCATCTTCATTGGCCTGCAGTCCAGATACCCCAGAGGGGAAATGTGCAAGTGACACCATGAGAAGAAACAAAAAATGCACTCCTTAAAACCTCAGGAACAGAAGCAGGGAAATGAGTGAACACACACATACACAGAACTTGCCAACAAAGCAGGGGTTGGTCCTCGCCACCTCCATCACTCCAAATGTTCCCCTTTGAAATTACATCCTTGTTCCCTTCACCCAACAGCAGTCTGATTTCTATGACACTAGCACTGTATTGCTTTACATTTAGGACACTGAGGTCACGGAAAGTGCTTTGTACCATGAAGAAGTTACTTCCACTTGACTGAAAGCTTTCTGCAACTGCATATTGCATTCAGTGTTTGTGGCTGCTGATCCATTATTTGTAACAGGCACAAATCCCATGCTTTGCTTTTTGTCTGGCTGAAGATTTAACCTCATTTCATCTAAAGAAAATGCGACAGTATGAAAGACTTCCAACCATTCTCTCATTTTTTATTATTATTGCTGTTATTATTGTTCTTGTTTGTTGCTGTCTGCTTGCTGTAGCTGTGACATGCAAAGCTTGTGCAGCTCACCCTGCTCAGCATGACAGAGTTATTTTCGCAGTGATGCCGTGGGAGGGGGAAGCATCTATTCTGTCTATTCTGTTTCGTTAAGAGGCAGAGCGCTTTATGACTTCTTCAGTCCAGCAGCAACAATGTGGTGCCAGGTGCTGTAGCTTATTCCCCTCTCTTCCCTTTGCCTGAAGAAGCAAAATAGCTCAGATCTGCAAAAGTCACAGGTAGGACATTAATCAAAACCCCAGCAGGGATCCAAAAGTAGTTCCTGAAGCAGGAAACTGTTAAAACAGTACACACAATCACAATTTTACCTATGTGCTCAGTAAACCTACCTATGGATGAGAACTTGAGAAAGAGGAGAAAAGCAGTATGCAATCAAACCCAATGTTAACAGCAATGGTCTGTAATCATGTATGTTCACTTGTGTTCAGTTCCTGTCTCTTTCTCTGCAAAGGCTAGGTACTAAGTGAATGAAAAATATTGCTTATATTATATGTTAATGCATATATATATGTGTAGACGTGCATTTAATTGTGCTGTGTGTATGCCCATACACAAAGCAGAGATCCTTTACAAACATGTCTTTTCTAGACGACTAAATACATTGGTGTGAGATGAAATATTTCCTTTAAACGATCATAAAATGTGTCCCTAAAATGTCACCACTTATTTTATTTTCCCAGCTTGCCCCACAGTTCACTTTAGACTGAAACTAATTTAAATTACTTTGTAGCTCCGAGCAATAAAAGGAATTTAGTAATTTGCAGTTCATTTGCCCTTGCTATTCTTGGAAACAGTGTCTGAGGTTGTCCAATTCTTTGCATTAGGAAATGTGCAGAGCCCAAGTAGCAGTCATGTCATGCCTGGCAGATTTTGCCAAGGAAACTATTGGTTTTTGCAGCTTTGAAATTCTGGGATAATTGACATGTGCTCCATTCCCACAGAATAGCTGCGATCCTCATCACTGCCCGGCTGTGGATGAGTTTAGTGAACATTGTATTTCCCGAGTGGTGGTGAAGCTAACTTAATTAGGGAAGTGCCTTTATCCCGCCCTGGACAAAGGCTGCCCTTGATGGAGCACTGCTGAGAAAACAGCTCTGAGGCAAGGGGGCTACGAATTGGATTTTGCAGAGGTGTCATCTCCTCCTTGGCCTGGAGCTTCTGGAATCAAATGGCGGGGATGACGTCCTGCAGGGAAAAAAAAAAAAAAAAAAAAAAAAAGGATAAAAGCATGAAATTTCTAACAAGAGAGGAGAAAGCTTTGGCTTAGAAATCCAACTTCAGTGCTGATGGAAGGGAGGAGATAAAAGTGTCGTATAAATGAGATCTGAACACTGATGGCTGCACACAAACAACTGGTATTGTACATAGAGCAGCAACAGAGAGAAAGCCTTTCTCTCGATATATTAGCTACTTCTGCGTGTGCCATGGGGTTCTTCTTGTCATTTCTCGTGATTATTCATTCTAAAAGCATGGGAGGGAAATGTGTACACACACAACACTATGATACTGGGGTTTGTTTCTAAATCAGAGGTCTCTTACTTAGGCTGGCTTTGTACTCTCTCAAGGTTCCCAAAATTTATCAGGAAATAAAAGCCTAATTCTGACAGCATCCACAAAATAAGTAAATGGGTTTTTTTTTCCCTTTTGCCTGAAACATATTCCAGTGTATTGTTCTCAAGTCTTAATTCTCAAGCAAAGCGCTGAGCATGCTCATCTTTCCCTTCTGTGCCAAGTTCAGGATTGAAGGATGGAGCCTGCTGACGGTGGAGATGCAGAGCACTTTGGATGTCTCATCCACACCATTACTCACAGTGACAAACACCCCAGAGCCCTCTCTGATTTCTCATTGTGAAGGGAAACCAGTTTCTCCATGGGTATTTTCATCTGTGCTTTCAATTAAATCCTTAATCTGACAGCTCTCTGTGTCCTACAGTAATGATAATCTGTGCATTAGGATTTCTGAGGGTAAGGCTTAGTCTTCTAAATCAAACATTCCCGTATCATGATAACCACACACTCAGAGAAAGGTAGGGAGCAGGAAGGAGGGAGGAAAAACATCTGTGGAATGATGTTATCTGCCAGCTTGAAGATGTTTTTCTGGAGAAAGAGGTCTACAGTAATGAAGTGCATTGCAACTTTTGCTTTTAAGATGATTGTTGGAGTAAGTAAAACCTCTGTTCTTCCTGATTTTTTTCTGGCTTGTTCTGATTTCACTCTCAAGAGCTCCCACAGGACTGGTAGTCTCTGCGCTGCTCACCAGCAGCAGTTCCTGAGTGTAAGGGATGTTCCTCAACTTACTGAAAACCATAAATTTATGCCTTCCCATGTTATAATGGTAATGGGGGGACAGAATTTCAAATAAATAAGAAATGGCCTGTGTGGATTGTTTTAATGTATTTTTCTCCTAAACAGCCCAGCAGCAACATATGGCTCTCAGTAAGACCCTGCTATTACCTGCTACAGCTTGGCAGCTGGGTTGAATGAGACAAGAAGGTCAAGAGCCTTGCAAAGCGCACAGCTTGTCAGCGTCTCAGTTTGGGGCAGAATAGACAAACTTTGGGCCCAGTTCCCTTCCTGTATTGCTCTTGGCTTCCAGGGCTTAGCCCGTGGGATGGATCCCAGCTACAGAAACTACAAACAAGATCTTGCCATGGATAGATGAAGGCTTCAGACACCAAACCTAGTAATGAGCACTGCTGTTTTCTTAATAAGCAATAAATGTACCAGCCCATGACAAGTCTGTGATAAGGATTTCGTGGGATGTTTTCCAGTTATGTGGGAAGTAAGGTTTGAAGGAACTGATAAATAATCCATTCCAACTCTCTGTATGTTGGCAGCTACTGCATCTCCAAAATTTACATCAAATCTGAAGATTCTGGTATGGGCAAAGACCCAGACCTGAGGAGCAAAACCTGCATCACCAGCAAAGGGCACCCACCGCTGATTTACCTCGAGTCCCCACAGTGGGACAGGCCAGCCTGGGTGCCATGCACCCCCTGTGGTGCTCCCAGGTCCACCAGCCTTAGGCTGTGGCTTCGGATGAGGGCCTGGTTCTCATGTCAGTCTGCTCCTGTTACACTTATTTAGTTCCTCCTGCATCTGTGAAGAAGTTCCTCCTCAGCCAGTTGTGTTTGGAGGCCTGGGCACAGACATAGTTACCTCAGTCAAGTGATGCTGGGTTAGAAATCTGAGAGGAAACCATGTGCTAGGGATGTGCTCTGAAAATAAAAGGAATGGTATCACAGCTGAGGGGGGGCATTTCTGTTATTATCTGACTCTTGTGCCTTCACACAATCACAGAATGGTTTGGGTTGGAAGGGACCTTAAAGATCACCCAGTTCCAACCCCCTGCCCTGGCCAGGGACACCTCCCACCAGACCAGGTTGCCCAAAGCCCCATCCAGCCTGGCCTTGAACACCTCCAGGGATGGGGCATCCACAGCTTCTCTGGGCAGCCTGTGCCAGGGCCTCACCACCCTCTGAGGGAAGAATTTCTTCTGAATATCTAGTCCAAACCTACCCTTTTTAGTTTAAAGCCATTCCCCCTTGTCCTATCCCTACACTCCCTAACCAAGAGTCCCTCCCCAGCTTTCCTGTAGGCCCCCTTTTGGCACTGGAAGGCCACTATTGGGTCTCCTCGAAGCCTTCTCCTGCAGGCTGAACAACCTCAACTCCCTCCGATCATCCTCATGGCCCTCCTCTGGACTTGTTCTAATACTTCCATGTCCTTCTTTTGCTGGAGGCCCCAGAGCTGGATGCAGTGCTCCAGGTGGGGTCTCACTAGAGCAGTGGAATTCACGCAAATGGACGAGTTAAACAAGTACCGCGTGGGGTCATCTACTGAGATTACAGCCCAGCTTATTCTAGTAACATGCTTTGGCAGATGGGTATCTGATCTTTATCTATGTGGTTTCTATTTGCATGGCAAAGTATCTTCCCAAGTGTGTTTTACTCAGTCCTGACACATCCTTTGACAGTAGATTTACTTTGTAGTGAAGTTCCTCTTTGCTGTCCAGTGCACATCCAGCTCATTGATTCCCACCAGAAGCAAAATGCTGAGCACCTGTTGAAAAGTTAGTGCCTAAAGCTCAGCAGGTATCAGAGATCCAAGGGGAGATCCAAGAGAAGCTGGGCAGAGACAGTAGCATGGGTGAGGGAAGAGGGGCCTGCAATGCTGACCCACCCAAGCTGCATTCCTCCCCTGGTGCACTCTGTGCAGCCTCATGGGAACAGCACTTTAAAGATTATTTTCCCCTTATGCAGATGGGGAATGGCGCAAGTGCTCCACCCTCTTCAGGCAAGTGCTGGCAGGAGCCTTCTCTGCATTTCTGATGAGTTGTGGGGCTCCTCACCCTGAAGGTCCTGGAGTTTTGCTGAGGCCAGCAGGCACACACGCTCTCACGTGTCCATGTGTTGCATTTTAAAATGTGAAGAGCACACAGTGAACAGTATACCTTGTGTTTTGAAGTGGGAATGGTGGCAGGAAATTTATCTGTTGCATTAATTCAACACCAATACAGTGATGGTGCCTAGGAGAGGAGGGTAAGATGGGGTTCGGTTTCTGATGTCCAGAAATTGTTTGCAGTGCGGGTGGCTCCAGGTGAGCCTGTTTAAGCTCCCACAGCAGCCAGCATACATCTAGCAAATACACCTGTGGGGCCCAGGGGGGTACTCAGCTGCTAAAATAGATGTAGGTGTTTCTGCACAAGTCTCTGGGGTCTGCAATGGCCTGTTGCTATCTACAAGCACCTGTAATGGTTGGAGGAGCAGCAAGCCATCCCACCAGGTGCACGCAGGCACTGTGGTCCCCAGGCTCTGTGGCATAGCTGCCAGCCCTACAGAGCATCTCTGACAGCTCTAGGGCCTGTGGGGCAGCCTCTGCCCCACACCCTGCATCCCATCTCTGGTGCCTGGTATGCACCCTGGGAATATGGTCTCAGACACCACGTTGGATTCTAAGGAGTGGGATTTCACGAGTCTATCAAGCTTCAGTTCACAGACTGCTGTCTGACCTCTATAAACAGCATTTCTGTGTCTGCATATTATAACCTACGCAAAAAATATTCACAAGGCCTTCCCTCACCAGTGGTTTCCTTGCTCAGCAGTCTGCGCTGCAGCCCAGAGACCAAGTGCTGCAATACTGTGGCTTCCGCTCACGCACTGGGGCTTCTCCTCTGCTGCTACCTGCAATATAGCAAATTTATTCTAAATTGTTAATAAAGCATTACCACGGAAAAAGCAAATCCGTTTGCTGCTTGTGCAATTTCTGCATCTACCTCAGCTGGGGAAACAAGGATAGGTGAGGGCTGCTTGTTTTTCCTGCCCTAATTAACTTCCAGATTTTAATGAAATAGTGTTTGAGCTCAGCCAGTGCAAGGTTATGAGGATTAAAAGACTTAGAAGACATTTGTGGTCTCGGTTGTTGGTGCTGTTTTATTTATTTATTTATTTGTTTAAGCTTGTTTTAATATCACTTCAGATAAAGACTGTGCTTAGGCTCTTTTTTGGCTGAGAAAGGGTGGGGAAATTGTGCTGCCTCCAGTTAAATTCACATACACTTTCTCTTTCTTGTGGTTTCCCCCTGCACCATGCTGAAATGCAGCGTTTTGTTACCTATTAAAGTGTCACTCTCAGCGATATTGTGCGGCTATTAAATTCTGCCAGATCATCTTTTGTGCACGAGAGGATGTTGACAGAGCCGCAGCCCCATCTTTCAGCTATTATCTGGTATTCAATGTCCTCCAATTAGTATGCACAATAAATCTAGTCCAAGGCCCCCCACTGCTTTATGTCATTTCTGTATTAACCTCACTGCTTCCCAATGTGTTCCTATTATTAAGCCATTTAAAGGCTTTCCTTCATTCAGTTACCAGCACTATGTCTCATTTTCCTCCTTTCATATATTTGCATACATTTCCAAGGGTTCACTTGACATGACTTCAGTTGTTGTTGTTTTTTTAATTAAAGATTATTTCCAATATACTTTCTTTACTCCATCCGTCTTATGTGTCTTATCCTCCTTATCTCTATGAGATTATAATGACTGGGTTGAGAACAGATTGATTATCGCTTCCTGTGTTCAAAAAGCCAATCATTTAAGGCTGCCTTGGTAATTTCCAGGCTAAAATTGAGTTTTGAGACACTTTTGGTCAATGAAAAATGTAAAATTGTTAATGCATTGCATTATGTGATCCCATCTGCAGTTCTTATGCTGTGAGAGGCTTTAGAGCCAGGAGCGTGCTCCCCTTGCTGTACAGCTTCAAAGGCAGGTGGGTTTTAGCTGGGTGGGAAAGTCAGAGGCAGGGCATAGAGAAGTGGAGATGGAGCAAAGGATTTCAGGACAAGGAAGGCTGAAAATCATTTGTTTAACTATATCTGTAAATGTCGTATTTTAGAAAACCACTCATGAATATATCAGAGGTTAACAGAAGGCAAGAAGGATGGAGCCAGTCTCTTTTCAGTGGTGCCCGGTGCCAGGACAAGAGGTAGTGGGCACAAACTGGAACACATCAGGCAGCACTTCTGTGCTGTGCGGGTGGCAGAGCCCTGGCACAGGCTGCCCAGAGAGCTGTGGGGTCTCCTCCTTGGAGATCTTCAAAAGCCACCTGGGCCTGGGCAGCCTGCTCTGGGTTTCCCTGCTTGGGCAGGGCTTGGAGCTGGTGAGCCCAGAGGGCCCTTCCTACCTTAGCTACCCTCTGGCTGTGTGATTTTGTGATCTCAAAAGCTCTGCTTGTGGGTCAGAGGGAACATCCTCTTGTCCCCTCCCTGCTTAGCTATCTTTCTGTGAGGCTATACACCCTTTCAAAATATTATACATTTAACAAAAGCTGAGAATAACCACAAAAAGTGAGAAATAATAGGAAAATGAATGCTGCAGCAAATTTTACAATGAGTTCTGAGCACACAAATGCAAAAACACTCAAAAACTTTAAACTAAGAGAAACTCCAAGGAAAGGTATATAACATATAAATTATGTATCTGCTTCTTGTTTTATAATTTCTGACAGAGGAACCAGGAATATTTAGAGAATTCTCCACCTGTTTCTTTGCAGGGTAGGCTGGGTACTACCCCACTGCTCTATATCTAGAATTTCAAACCACTGCATTAAGCTGTCTGGAGCTCAGTAAATACCTTTTGTTCCCCTAATCAGTAAAACACTGATTTTAGTACTGAATAAACTATTCCTAGGGTAGGGAAAGCAATGCAAAACCAGAAGAAAGCCTTTTATGTGGATTTCTACATCCTAATCTGGACCCTGACTTCATAGTCAAGGTTGAATTCCTGTATCAGGGCTGGATTATTGTATTGGAAGTACAAAGGTGCAGAGTGGTGGGCCTGGCTCTGTTTGTCCTCCCGGTTTTCAAGCATGGTAATGGTTTGTTTTAGATTTGAAATGTCTGATGCTGGTTTTCAAAGCCTCTCCTCCATCCTAGCGGTGTCTGGGGCTACCAAGGGTGGCCAGGGTGGCAGGGCTGGGAGGCGCTCCCCTTCACCACCCCAAATGGAGCACCTCGGTTGGGGATCTTACCTTCATAATAACTGTTAGGAAATGTGAAGGGCAATACTGGAATGCTGCATGTCTCTTCAGCCCCCTCCTTGTGCATGGGGCTGTGCTCACAGACTCCTCTCCAAAGCTTCAGCTTTGTTAGGCTGGCCACCCTGCACATCCACAAGAAATGGAAATGAAATAAACCTTGGTTTCCTGGTGGCTTTCCTGGCCTGGTAATCGGAGGAGCGACACAGAAGCTCATAAATCTGCGGCTGCATTGCCAACTGGAACAAAAGCTATCTCGGCTTCGGGGAGCCAAGGAGGTGCGCTGCATCAGCCGACTGTCAGTGGAAATAATCTGCTGCTCAGGGCAGACCTCATCGCTGGTTCCTCCCCATCTGCCTGCCTGCAGCACGAGCCGTGCTCTGCAGCTATTAACTGGCAATTTGGACGAGCGCAAGTGGGCAAGGTCTGACGTGACAGAGGAGAAAAAAGGAGGGAATAGACCATTGTCAGGGATTTAAGCAGCTCTCCGTTTGGAAGTCTTGCCACTTCCAAGGGGCTCCAGCCACCCTGGCTGGCTGGGCAGCTGTGCTGCAGCCGTGTTTCTGCAGAGCAGGTCCCTCTCTCTCTTCTCCAAAAGGCTGGCTGCCATGTCCTGCATGGCCCCCAGGGCATCGCTGTGCTCCATGAGCAGGGGGAGAGCAAGATTTCCCTTCCCCGACAGGTTGTGCTCCTTTTTTTTTTTCTTCTAGAAGATTAAAATAAAATAGCATTTCCACCGGTTGTGGTAATCTGTTTGAGAAGCAGATGTTTCTCAAAGGAGATGGAAGCAGCTTAATCATATCTGATGGGCTGATTCCTAATTCTTTGGCCAAGAGATGAAATTATCTTCATGTAACTTTGAGGGGGACGTGGTATTTGTCTTGATGGGCAGTCAGTGCTCTGCAGTAAGCCTCTGAGCAGGGCTGAGTCTTTGGGAGAATTTATATCCCCCAAGGGACAATGCCTCTGGTTTATCTACTTAAAAAAAAAAAAAAAAAAAAAAAAAGTCATTTCACAGAATTAATTGATTATGGAAATTGTTGAAAGTATTGCAGATATTAGGTTTGGTGACCAATGGGAGCTTACTGCGAATATTGCATGTCAACTTTTGTGACCTGCTTTTCTTCATTTTGCTGCTGGCTTCAAAGAGCATTTGACCAATGTTGAGATGTGATAAAAGCGATATGTTACAATCTCATTACAATAAAAATACATTTAAGGCTTACATTTTTACAAATAAATAAATAAATAATAATAATAATCCTATATGTATATGGAAATTCCAGTTATCTCAGAAAACCATTTTGGGGATTTATATGTTATGAATTTATTGTCCTTTTGCAGAAGCTGTGTGCGTTGCCTCCATCAAACACTGCAAGACTTGTTCTCAGCATCTCATTCTGGCAGCATAAATCCCTGTCTCTTTGGGCTGAATCCCATTTGATCCCTCCCTGTCGGACACGTGAAGTGGAACGATCTTTATTATGAAGCAGAACTTGAATAAAGTGAGAGCATTTCTTGTTTTGTAACCAACTTAAGTAGGGATGTGGGAAAACCAGATCCTGTGAAAGAGAATGTGCACCCGCCAGGCACAGCCGGGTGATGGCTCCTCTTCACACCTGGGTTTCTCCCAGCACTGTCTGAATTATCCTAGTGAAGGTGATGGAGCTGCCCACTGGCTCACCGCTGGAGTCTGCCTGGGAGCTGCTCTGAACCAGCACAACCTTTATTAATCCCTGGAAAGTAATTAGCACAGCTGGCAACTGGCTGTGCTGGAGCCCCATCCCCACTGTTCCACCACACATGAGAGCATCTCAGGTGTGGACCATATGATTAACAGCAGCTAGAGATGGCCAACAATCTTATCATTTGTGATAGAAAAGAAAATAAATCCACCTTTTCTGCCACTTTTCTGCCCTGATCCTCTGCACCCCCTGTCCACACCGGCTGCACGGCTGGAAGGCCCTCCTGTAGCCCACCATTTCAGCCACACATAGGCACCAAAGCAAGGACCGCTGTCCAAAATGATGCACTCCTCAGGGCTGAGCAAGCTGTCTGCTCTGAACTCAGCTGGGCAAGACAGAAACCTTCCTCTGTCCTTTTGTGTCTGAGACAACGGTGCCAAATCCCACAGGGGACTAAAAAAATCTTTCTTTCCTCACATGCACGGTATATTGCTTTGGCTCGAACTTTCCTCATTGAAACGCATCCCGGTATGCACATTAAAAGGAAAGGAAAAAAAAGCCCCATGCAAAATACCCTCCTGCACACACAGTCTTTCCCCGGAGAGCAGATGAGAGAAAGAGCAAACCAGATGTGACAGATGTTAGTCACGTCGCTGTGTGCACCGCTGGCAGGCTCGCAGGAGCTGTGCTGAAATGGCAGCCGGGGAGCCCACACCATATCACGGCATTAATAGGTTCTGATTCCAGGCAAAGCCACAAATGAAAATTGTTAGTTTATATGCAAGTTGTGATTGTTTTTTCCTTTTGCTGCTAGTGTCAAGGGAAATTGATTTTACAGATTATTAAGATCCTATTTATTTGCAGAAAGCCTATTTTTAAATAGCAATTAGTCATTTTATTGAGCAATCTGTGGCCATTTATATTTTTCTTGTTTGCGCTGTGCAATGTAGGACTTGCGTTTCACAATTCTCTAACTTGCAGGATATTCTGTGTGAGGGTGCATTTTGGTTTCTGCTGCTGTGTCAGGCTAATGCCACTGTTGCCATGGCGATGGCGATGTTTGAGTCTGCTTTGTCACCTTTGTCCTGCTATTTTTTTTACGCGCACGTTCGAGCTGCAGAGGCCTGAAAAGCAGGCAGAGGGTTTGCGGCGAGAGCTCAGCCCCGTCCCTTGTTCATTTATTTATTTATAATGTATAATAAAGCAGTATGGCAATTTCATAGATGAATAAAGTCAAAAGCCAGCAGAGCTCATCCGATCTTCCCGAAGCCAACCTCCCATATAAATGCCACCTAGTTATCCCTGCACAGCAGTCCATAAATCCTGGCTGCTAAATACCAAAAGGCATCCCATCTTAGTCAGAAACCACCAGAAACTATCAACGTCCTGTGCAGACTAATACAAGGTTTCAGAAAAGCTTCATGCTTTAGGAAAGCCTGACATATTTTTGTTTGAAATGACCTGCCTCCAGCTTCCAGTCTGCATCCCCTGGGCCCTGCAGCCCTGAGCCCTCCACCTCCCCATCACGCTGCCATCCCTCTCCGTCACTGCCGGGGGCTCTCAGGGGCCTGCAGCCCCTTTTCAAGGTGACTGCGTTTCCTGACCTGTCCCCTTGTCTCTACGTATTGCTCTCGGGAGCACTGAGCTCGCCTGAGTGCAGCTTCCTGTGAGGCCCAGAGAGCCTTTCAGCTTTATTTACCCTTCTGCCTTTCTTTGGATGGACGGCATGTTTTATCAGCGGTAATTTCACATTGGTTTCCACATCACTAATGAGTGTGTGTGTACCTAAGAAGCACCAACAGCACCCCCCGCACCTGATGGGATGTCTGTCTTTTCCCCATCTTGTCGCTCTGCAATGGCATTTTCTGTGTTGTAAAGTGTGTCAGACACAAAGCCAGGCAGCCTCCTCAGCCAGCTCTGTTAGGATTCCTGGGTTTCAGCTATTTTAAAACATTGATCTCTGGAGGAGTCACTGTACACTGGCCTTGACTGCCGGGGATGGAAAACACGTACTTCATCATTCCCAGCTTGGGCTTAGCACTGGTAAATCAGGCCTGAATTCTTGTATGGTTTCTATAGGAAAACTGGGGGAAATGCTTGCAGTTCACAGGGTGGCTCAGCTGTCCCGGGGGCCTGGTGCACGAACACCTCCCTGCCCTGGGGCCTTTTTATCGGGGTGCCAGCAGCAGCAAAGGGAGCACCCAGCCTTTGCTGACGGAGTGTAGTGCATCCTCCACAGGCCTGCCAAAAAACCTCCTGAACCTGCATGCTGGAAAACAACAAACAAAATCTCCCCCTCCTGCTTGTGCACCACAGCTCCTCCGGCCACGTTGTGAGGGAAGGAGCAACCCTGCTTCTGGGTGCAGGCCGAGGAGGGGCCGTGAGGGGTTTTGGCAGAGCTGCAGTTAGCCTGGAGCTCCCTGCTCCCCCTGCAGCTCCCTGCCTCTGTCAGTGTAAGGGGAGACACTTTGGGGCAGACCGTCAGCACGCAGGACATCCCACCCGCACCTATGGACCCGTGGTGCCGAGCCTATTTTGAAAATGTTTATCATTCCAGAGATCTTCACTTTAGGCAGATTGAACAAAATGGCAATTAGCCTGGAGGTGTCCAGGGGCCATCGTCTCTCTCTCATGTGCACGTGATGTGACAGAAGTGTTTTGGAAAGCAAAAAAGCGGTATTCCTCTCCCTCACTATCTCCGGGCAGCGCGGCTACGGCGACCTTTGATGTTGGCTACGTACACAACGGCGGCTCTGCTGGCACTCAGTTTTATAGCACCAATACAATATTAACTGCAGTAATTCAAGATAACCTGTAAAGATATCTTGTGCAACTGTTTAAGTCCAGAGATACAGTTTCAGCCGCTGTCTGACACCTTGTCCTAATGGGATCAAGGCCACGGTCTGCAGTCCTCCCTGCCTCTTCCTAAAATGCAGTTGGCAGTTTTTAAGCAGTGTTTGTTCCTCGAGGAGCTATAAAATCACCTTTTAAGATGGGGAAGGACACAAATCATCATGGAGTTCTGGTTGCCAGTACATTCTGTATTTTTAAAGCCTTCCAGAAATCCTAAGAGTTGAAGGAAAGCTATGGTTTCACCAGCAGTGGCCCCTGCTTTTTCAAGAAAATAGAAACCAGAGAATGATGAAAAATAAAAACCGTCACTCTAAACCATTAATGATATCACTGCACAAATGCCAAATACATCAACTGTGTTTTGTCTTTGCTGTCATTTCTGGATAAGTGCCAGGATCTTGAATATCCAAGCTATTAACGCAGCTACAGCTTTGTTGGGCACAGGCCTGCCTATATCTGAAAGTGAACAGCACAATGATAATAATAATAATAAAAGAGATCTCTTAAAACACACCAGAGAGGCTTTCCCCCAGCCCGGCTGCAGCTGCTGCAGGAGCGTTAGGGGAGGACTTGCTTCTCGGCGCTTTGCTCAGTGCGCAGGGCGCAGTTTGCAGCCCCACGGGGACAGCTGGTACACGGGTGCCTCGTGGGGACATGGGGACAGGAGGAGGTGGTGGGGACAGCCGCTGGCATCCCAGGGCAGAGCTGGCAGCGGGTTGTGCAGGCAGGGAGCTGCAGGGTGCTTCTCCCCAGTGGGTTTGCTTTGGCTGGAGGAGCACACTCCATGGCTTCGACGCAGTGTCCTGTTCTGCAGGCTGCCTTTGTGCTGGTTTTCTAGCTCCAAAAATGGGAAAGTCACACGTTTGTTATTTATTTCAGCTATTCCCCCCTTACAAATGAAATGAAAAAAGGTTGACAGTATTATTTCACCCTAGTTGCTTCCTTAACTTTGAAGTCATCCCCGCCGCGGCTCTTTTGGCCTGCAGTGGTCGGCAGCACGCAGAACAGCTACCTGACGGCAGCCAGGATGTTTCTCCTGGAGGTTAGATGTGGTGCTGTATGCTTCCCTCTGCTTTTTGTCGGTGGCATTTTATTTTATTTTTTTCAGAAGGGTAGGGATTCTTTTGCTCCTTTCTCTTCTCCTCCTCCAAAGATCGGCTGCAACTTGACCTCCTGATTGTTCATCCCCGGCGCTCTCAGGAAGGCTCTGAGTGGTAAATGAGGTTCCAAATGCAGGAAGAGATTACTGTATTTTTCTTTTCCTTTTTAAAACCTTGAATAGATGAAAATAGATGGTAATCAACAAACCTGTGGCTAGAGGAAAAATCCCTTTAACTCACATTTTACTTCAATTACATTCAGGACAAAGAAACACATTGCACCATGTGCATGAATAGATGCTTTATTATTCAAAACAAGCTTCAAAGAGCATTACGTCCCCTATAGAAAATATGCAATCAGTATTTAATTCAATGGTAGGATGCAAATTTAAATTCCCATAAGGGGAAGACTGTTAATGCCATTTAAATTGGTTGTAAATTACAGATAATACGCTTGAGACCCGAATACAGATTAGCATAGTGTTGCTTTATGAATCCAGCCCTACTTTGAACTTATTGTGTATTTATCTATGGACAATAAGACAATGAAGGCTTGTTTACACCTATATTTTATTATTTGTCTCAACACATAGGCAGGAAAAAGATCTTGTTTTTAAAATATATAAGACATTAGCTCCTGTTTGATGGGGATTGGTTGTGTGGAGATGATCGGTTGCAACCGTATCCGTTCTCCTTGTTGCCTCCTCCAGCGTTACGTGTTTCTACAGCTTTCAAATCACACAGAAATTAGCCTGGAGGAACCACCATTTCCCTATTTTATTGGCAGCTGAAGGAAAACCCTGGCAGCCTGGTGTACCCCACCAGTCGGTGTGCGTGTGGGACACCCGTCCCTTGCAGGACTCAGGGCTGCCGCTGTCTGTGCTGTGCTCAGTACCCTGGGTGTTCAGCTGAGGCCACTCGGACCCATGGCCACAGCTGTGAAGTGAGGAGCCCGGGCATGACGAGAACATTTAGGGGATTTTTTCAGCGCAAACAAAGCGCTGTGGCTACAACCTTTGCTCACCAGAATAATCATTAGAAATAAGTGATGCGCTTTAAGGCTAGGGTGTTTAAAATGAGCTGCGTGTATCACACCATGCCACATCTGTTTGCTGTTACTTTCTGCGGTGTGTTTCTTACCCATTCTTCTATTGCATTTATGTAAGACAATAACTTGTAGAACTGAGAATTTTTATTTTGTAGAAAGCAACTAACCAGTCATTGGAGAAGCAGCCTTGCAAACCACTGAATGAGCTTTTCTGGTATGGGTGTCATTAAGGTCACGCTAGCAACCTTTTCCCGGGCTGCATCTTGAGAAATTTTCAAGCATGGTTCTGCACATTCTGCAGGTCCAGCGCACATTTTTTACATCCCCATGTGCACAGGAATTACATCAGCATATTACAAATGGAGTAACAATATTTTGTGTGGCGATAGCAACACACTTGGTGGTGAATTTCTTTCAAGATGGTACTGCTTACCTAACGAGAGTCATAGAAACATGGCCATCAATTTCAAACACCATTTTACAGAGTGGCTTTTACTGTGAATGTCCATGTGGATGGATGGGTGGGTGAGAGGGTGGAGGGCCAGAACCCACCCCTTTTTATTATTTCTAATACTTTCAGCCTCATCATGGCCAATGGCCAATACAGGCTGCCCCCGGTGAGTCTGGATTTTGGCCCCTGGTCCTGGCACTGCATTGCCAGGAGCACACTTCATCTCTATTCTGGATGTGCCCATGGCTTCCAAGCACCGACCTCATTATGTTCTTCTGCCATCCTGAGGAGCTCACTGCCATCGGAAAGCTCTTTTTAAACGGGGTGTAAAGGTTCTTACCAGGCCTTGCCTTAGGCTTCTTGTACCTACACTAGCCAGCTCCCACAGCCCGTGCTGGGAAAGTACATTCCCACACCTTCCCGAGTCCTCCTGGCCCCAAAGCTGGATGTAGTGTTACAGTAATGCCCTCACAGGAAGGCAGTTTCACTCTATGCAAGGATGATACCATTTCTCTATTTCTGCTTACTTAAATGCTCTTGAAACCTGTTCATTCCTCTGGCTGAATCATTACACTGGAAGCAACATATTCAGTAATTTATTTCAAATGACTTCCAGGCCCATTTTAGCATCACCAATTTCCAGAGCACAGCCCCCTCCCCCCCACCTTACACTCCTGATCTGCTCCATTTATTTCTAAATTCATAATTGCACCTACGCAATATGAAAATGCATGTGGTTTACGTCAGCCCTCTTCACCAGAGATGCAGGGCTTTCTCTCCAGGTTAGAAGAATGGTATTAAGCAGCACTCGATCACACATAGACTCCCACAGGACTCCACTACAACCACTCTGTAGGGGATTGCCCTTCCCAGCTTCCAATATTTTTCCATCTGTCGGTTAACTAGTTTATCATTCTTTGAATGGGAGCTGCACTGGTTTTGTTTAGTGCTCTTTTTTTTCTCAAAACACAAAATATCAGGTACTTGATGACAATAGTTTTCTGCATCCTACAAACTTGTGATTCCTTGAAAAACATCCTATCATCAAGCAGATTTGACAAAACCTGTTTTCCATAAAGTGCTGTTGATTGTCATTATTTTATGCTCTCGTCTTTTAATTTTTTGCTGATTGCGTCCCCTATCAGCCTTTCCCATGACTATGCCTGGGATCAATGCCAAGATAACTGGCTTAGTGTCTCCTGCGTCATTCCATTGGCTTTCTGAAATATTGGCCCAACATTTGCTTTTAGGGCTCTCCTGCTCTTCTTCTCATTTGTTTTTTATTCCTCTCTCCCACTCCCATTTTTTAGGATTTTCCCAGAGCTTAAAGACATTTCAGAGGACTCCTCTGCTGGTTCTTATGTTACTCTTGGGTACAAGGTACTTAGGCCGACAGATTTAAAATAGTTGCAGTTTATGAGTAACCATAAGCTAGGATTTCAGGTCCATATGTAGAGGAAAAGCATGATCTTCCTGCTGAAGTTCAGACATGGATCTAGGTTTTGTCTGGGTTCTTCCAACACTTTTTTTTGCGTGAATGAGCACAAAACATTTACATTCAGTGGGCCAGCTCAGCCTTTACTTCATCCTTTTCCCAGTGATTTGCACCAGTTCAACATGGGCACAAACACATTACCAAATCAGTCTGACATTTATTACTGCACTATCAGCACTGCCAACTCAAATCTGATTGTCCTCTGATAGAAGTAATTTGGTTTTGAAATGGTCATCAGTAGCATTATAAGTGGGTCCTGGATTTTAGGATGCAAGTTTTGAAGTTTCCTGCTATCACTAAATACCAAATTTCCTAGGCTCCTCTGTAGAATGAATAAGCTAAACTAAAACCCTTTAATTAATGAGGAACGGCTATGTGTTTTCATATCAATCCCCCCACCGTGGTCAGTAGTCAGTGTCACTCCAAGGAGACAGACAGTAGAGTCACTTCCAACATCTGCTTGACGTTTACCCGGGGGGCTTGATCCTGCTCTGAAGATCTCATTGATTTCCATTGTAGGAGATAGCCAGCACTTCATAGCCTCGTGTTCCCAGGAGTATCTTTGCCCAAAATTTGGTAAGTGGAATATAGTAATTACTTAACTGTCTCTAATTAAAGCCACTTGGAAGCTAGGCTAATAGACATGCGTGCTGCTGCCATGGATAGCTCACAGACGTGACAGCGACGTGTCTCCCTCTGTCCTTCACCCCACACCACGGCCCCTCTCACCTCCTTTCATCGTGTGTAATTAGAGGAACTTCCTCCTTTGCCTTGTCGGCTGCAGATACCAATTTGCAACCTCCATTTAAGCAATGATTAAATGTCTTCAGAGCGAATGCAGGGCATGCCTCCAGCCAGTGCTGCCACCCCGTCCTTCTCATACTATGCAGAAGGTGCACGTCCCCATCTCCTCACTTATTTCCCTATGTCCATAGCTTTGGAGCGGGGCAGAGCACCCTGTAGCAAGGGCAGGCATTGAAGCAAATCCCATAGCTGCAGCAGAATGGGGCCACGCAGGCCAGAGAAGGGTTAAATCACAGCTGAAATCCTCCCTGGATGCTCTGTCTGGTAGCCTGTTTCACCATGCACAGGGCTGCCTAGCGTTTATGACTTTGAACAGAAAGCCAAGTTTGCTCTTTGAGTTTCTGTATGAAATAGTGTGATAACATATCAAGCGGCTAATGTCAAGAGACTTTGGGCTATATTCATAAATGCTTCAGTGAATCGGTAAAGACAAAATAAATTATTGCTTCAGAAGTTTCTTCATTCACCTGCTCCAGGCAAATGGGAAAAGGACAATCAATATTTCTTTTTGAAATGCCAGAAATCCTACACATATGAAATTTCTTGACAGTCCCTACATTTGCACTGGGATTTTATGAGGTTGCATCAGTTGACCTTCCCCCTTTCAGAGTTCATGCAAGCTGAAAAAAAGGAATTGTAATAAATATAGCCACAGATGGATTTAAGCACAATACCACAAACCAAGGCATATTCAGTAATCCAGAAAATGGGCCGTGTTCTAAAGGGAGTTCATTCTGAATTCCCAGTAAAGAAATTGATAACATTTCCCTTTGAAATGGAAATGAAGTGGAGTTCAGCGGGACAAAGTTTTGCTCGGTAAAAACCTCTGATTCTGAGCCAGCACTTCAACAAAGCTTCATAGATGAGAGAACAGGAAGCTTTTGTTTGTTTGTTTGTTTTCTATGGAGAGCAGCAATTTAAGGAAGAAGGAGGGAAGGAGGTGGTGGTGGTACATCCCCAGCTACCAAGCCAGCCATCATTCCTTCAAAGAGCTGCATCTCATAGCTGGCGGCATGGCCAGTCTTCATATAACAGCATGGACTTGTGTCTTCAGTGGCTTTTAGCTCTTGAAGCCATCAACCTTCTTTCTTTCTGTCTTTGCCTTTTTCCTGGCAAGCCTGTTTTCCCCTCAGCCACTTCCACACATCCCTCCGTGCATGGGAAAAACATTCAGGTTTCGCAAAGCACCCGTCTTTCCCTTTCCTTTACATTTCCCTTGAAAACATTCCTTAGCCATGATACCTACAAATCTCTCCCATCTGGGGCTAGTTAGGCAAATTCACACTGCAACTTCTGCTGTTCTGCAAGCCCTCTTCTATTTATTGTTCCCCCACTTTCTCAGCCCAATTCTGAGCCAATTCTGCTCAGCTTTTGCACCCTGCTGATGTGGATTTCATGGCAAGGGGCTCTCCATTTCACAGCTCACCTGCAAGATGCCCTGCACAGGTGCCTTAGCTGTCAGGTCACCCGGCTGGAGTCACCAAGAAAGGGCTGGCTGGGATTTTGCACACTATCTTCCTCTTCCACTCCAGTTATGGAAACAGAGCCCTGCTGCCTGCAAGCTGCAGGTGCCAGTGTGCTGTGCAGCAACACACTCGCTTTCTGAAGGCAAGCTCTCAGCAACCAAACAGTTAAATAGTCAGCTTCTTGCTAAGTTCAGTCACTCTTACACCACTCACAAACACTGCTTTGTGCCTTGAGCATTATTTGCACAACGCTAGATGCTTCATGGAAAAGCTAAAATTCAGGCAATAAAGCAAGCCCAATTTGTTTCTCGGGCATTTCAGACATCATTCTGATGTAGACACAACTCCTGCAGCCTACCCCTATTTCAAGGAAAATCTATAGGTCAAAACACTTTCAGGTGTCTTTGACAGAAATACTGTGTGTCAGTAAATAAATCCTAGTTTATGAAACCGGCTCGTCAGTACGAAGAACAGGGAAGCCATTTTCCCACCCTGTCTCATCCCTGTCCCTAAATACACAACATGCACCACATATGTGGAGGTGAGACCTATGTGATAAATTGCAGAGCAATGTGCTAAATGAATTTGTATTGCACCCCCAAGAGCCTCCCCTGCCCTCTGACTTCTCCTCCATCTCTCAGGATTTACTCTAACATTCCTCTGAACAGCCACCATTTAAAAACAGAAAAATAACCCGGAAAGCCCACCATCACCAAAAAAATCCCCAGCCACCTGGACGAGGATTTTTTTCCTTCTTCCAGACATGACAATTTCCACAGAACACGACCTGGCCGGGTGATAGGAGGAGCAAGATGTAGTCCTGGGACAGTAAGCAGTTTCTCTGTACCTAGCAACACCATGCCCCTAAGGCTTTCATCCTGCAGCCGGGCACAGGCACACGGACTGGGTGCAGAGTCCTCCCCGTTCGACGTGGCAGCCTGTCACCACAAGCATGGCGCAGGATGGGAAAGCAGAGAGTCAGACTGGGCAGGGTTCAGATTTAATCTTTGCAGAGATGGAAATGAGAGGGTCCTGTCCCTGGGCAAGAGAGCTTTCCTGTCTCCTAGTGACACTCGTTTTAGATCTGGAAGAGCTCCCGGAAAGGATTTAAGTATGAGACCTTTGTTTTTGAAAATACAGTTTTGGCTCATTTCAGAGGAGTTTTATGGTTTTCTGTGGGCATGGACAACTGGATTCATGACAAGTCCTTTTGTATCCTTTAGCAGCAAAAGGACACAGAAGCCATCATAATGTTTCTAAAAGTTTCCTAGCCCACATTTGCTCATTTTTCCCTAATATGTTCAATCTATGCAGCATCACCGTCATCTGGCATATACACATTTTATTTACATTAACGTAGCACAACCCATGTAATTTACTTGGACGAAGTCAAATTGATTCAATTTTGTGCTCTCGATTCTATTGCTAAGAGCTAATTTCCTTTACTTCATGCATTCGGGCCCGGTGCTCCCAGGATCAGAAAGTCTCAGAGGCCATGATGTACCATTTAGTGATGACCATGAAGAATTAGGTAGTAGTGAATTTGTAGCAATATATATAAATATCATACCATTTAAGCATGAACCATTATTAATTCAAAGAACCAGCAGTGAACTGTAATGTGAATCATGTGTTCTCAAACCTGCTGCAGCTTACATCATCCATTACTAGTGACCGTGCACATCAGCTGTTGTCAATTATTTCTATCCGCATTGCACATAACCCTAGTCCAGAAGGGCTTTCAACCATCACAGTGGAGGGATGCCATGTAATTTGACAGATAGTACAATTAGATGCTCAGAGTCCTGCAAGCAGCAGCTTGGAGCCCTCAGTGCTGGTGGCAGCGTGATGATGTCCATGACCTGAAGTCATGGAGGCTGGGGGAGATGCAGAAGTGTGGCTGGCCTCTGCTGGGCTTATGCCTGAATGTGTATTTTG
The DNA here is from genome assembly GCF_013377495.2 of Cygnus atratus. Taxonomy (NCBI): domain Eukaryota; kingdom Metazoa; phylum Chordata; class Aves; order Anseriformes; family Anatidae; genus Cygnus; species Cygnus atratus. Next base: position 127,357,672 of record NC_066362.1, on the reverse strand, counting down.
TGTTGTCCTCACTGGTACGGACCAAAGAGGACTGGATCCATGTGATTTCCTTAGTGCTGGGGACTTTTTTGTCCTTGGAGAATGGTTGAGATTTACTTCAAACATCTTTAATAAAAGAAAATGATGATAAACCATTCTCCAGGCAAGAGTTGTAAATACCACTGTGTATATTGGCTTTTAAAATAGAGACACTAGCCAGAATATCTCAGACTGTGCAATTTAGTGTCTTTTATCATTTCATCTTCCAGTTATGGGAGGAAAAGAAGTGATGTCTGGAAGATAAATTTTACATGAGGAAGAAAACCCCATGTTTCTAATATATTTAATATTTGAATGGTGTAATAGAAAGGCCAGTCTTAATATTTTTCCAAAAGGGGACTTAAAAACACAGAACCTCCTGCTTGTTGTTTGGTCTAGCACACCTGTTTTTTTTTTTTTGTTTTGTTTTTTGTTTTTTTTAAACATATAAGATTTCATGAGATTCAAATCTTTCCCTTCTTCAACATCAGAGAGATCAAAATTGTCATAGTCTAATAATCCCAGTATTTTTTCATGATACACTGGCTGGTAACAACGGGTTAAGCTGTGGGCTATTAAACATAAACTACAGTAATGCCTAATTCACAGCTGAATGGAGGATGCAGACTCTACAAGTTTCCGAGTTTAAATTATAACAATAATTTTGACGGGTCTTCAAGATCTTGTACTGAAACAGATGTTCATACTTTACTTCCATGTGTAGCATAGCTATTGAGCAAAATTGAATGGCAGAGCAGATGCAGTCGATATGTGATGTATGTGATTTGGTGACCTTGTAGAAGCAAGGAGGAAATCAGACTTCACAACTGGTTGTGGTCTGTTTGCTGTTTGTGGAAGGTTCAGACCAAGAGGTGAAGAAAATTGGGAGGTGTCATGGTTCTGGCTGGGATAGAGTTAATTTTCTTCACAGAGGCTTGTATGATGCAGTGTTTTGGATTTTTGATGAAAATAGTGTTGATAACACACGGATGTTTTAGTTATTGCAGAGCAGCGCTTGCACAGAGCCAAGGACTTTCCTTGTGCTGCCCTGCCAGCGAAGAGGCTGGGGGTGCACCAGGAGCTGGGAGGGGACACAGCCAGGACAGCTGGCCCCCAGACTGGCCAGAGGGATGTCCCATACCTCATGGCACCATGCTCAGCAATAAAACTGGAGGGAAAGAAAGAGGAAGGAGGGAACATTTGGAGTGATGGCGTTTGTTTTCCAAAGAAAATGTTATGCAGGACGATCCCTGCTCTCCTGGAAGTGACTGAACACCTGCATGCTGATGGGAAGGAGTGAATGAATTCCCTCTTTTGCTTTGCTGGTGCACACATGGCTTTCGCTTTACCTAGCAAACTGTCCTTGTCTCACTCCATGATTTCTCACACTTTTATGTTTCTGATTCTCGCCCTCATCCCACCTGGGGACAGTGAGCAAGCGGCCATGTGGGGCTGAGCTGCCTGCCAGTTTAAACCACCACAGTCCTTTTTGGTGCCCAACATGGGGCACAAAGGGATGAGATGATGACAGATTTGACTGGAGTGTGGAGTGTGCTAGACCAAATTTATAGATGCTATAGCTGTTTAGCTGCTAATTGGCAGGCTCCTGTGCTTGTCACAAGGCTTGCTTACCTTACTGTATGTTGGAGTCATGTGATGGTTAATGGCTGCTTTTGCTTTTGCCATTTACTCTGCTCCTTATCATCTCGCTTTGCTATGCCTGGGAACATTTTGATAACAGCTATGGCCATGAGCCTGGAGCCTGGGCTGGCCGACGGCCAGGGCATCACTGCTGTTCCTGTGCTGCTGTATTGGACAGCCTGGAACTCCAGGCTGAACGCCAGTCAGAGGGACTCTGACCTGTGGATGGGCCCACATGGGAGCATGTATACCCTGCAGCATCTCTAGCCATGGATAAGGCCACTCCAGAGCAAGTGCACCATGAAGCATCTGTGGCCACAGAGAAGTCCATGCTACAGGACGTACAACTTGCTGTGTCCATGGATAAGGCCATGCCAGAATACCTCAGTGTCTGTAGCCATGGATAAGACCATGACACAGCACGTGTCTGAAGGGACCTCTAAAGGGGCTGTGGCCAATGGAAAAGGCCATTCCAGAGAAGGTACACCTCAAAGTAACTGTGGCTGTGGGTAAGTCCATGCCACAAAAGGTATACCTCTGAAGAGGCTGTGGCCCGGTAAGTCCACACCAGAACAGGTAGACCTCAAAGTGTCTGTGGCCATGGATAAGTCCATGAAACAGTAGGTAGACCTCTGAAGAGGGTGTAGCTCATGGTTAAGTCCATGCTGGAGCAGGTACACCTCCAAGGGACTGTGGTCCATGGAGAAGCTCAGGCTGCAGCAGGGGCAAGGGGAGGAATTCATTTCAATGTTAAACCGTGGCCTGGTCCAAAAGGATAAGGAGTGGAGATTGTAATGAATATGCCTTTAAACTGTTGTAACCCATGATCTGAGTTGCATTTCATAGGAAGTCCTATAGCAGGAACCACTCAGACCAACAGAGGATGAGCCTTACTAGAAGCAGTGCAAGTTCAGGAGTGACCTGAGCTGAGCTGAGCTGGCTTTGGTGTCCAGTAACTCCACACAACACACCGCCTCTCCTGTCCTGAGCAACCACCATAACACATAGAAGCTGTGGTCCAGAGACTGAGGGAATGATATCTGTGTATTAATCAAAGGATGGTGACTAATGAGGAGGTATTGGAAAGCATGGAACCTGAGCATGACATACGTGGTATGGAATAAGGGATGGATATTGCCTTGGTTTTGGCTGGAATACAGTTAATTTTCTTCATAGAGGCTTGTTTGATGTAACAGGAGATTAGACGGCAAGCAGGATAGGATGAATGAAAGAAATGTCATCTCTGCCATGCAATCTGTGTGCAAAGTGCAACTCTCAAAATGGAAACCTGCTTTTCACATGACATGTAGAAAAACAAGGAGTACAGAAGCTCTGCACTTTTCTTTCACCTAATTAAAACACGGAAATAAGCCAGCCTTAGCAAAAAAAATAGTGCGTGGCTAATTAGCCCTCACTTAGAGACAGGAAAAATTGTCACAGGGCTGGCGAACTCAGCCCCACCTGTGTGTCCTCAGGAGGCCAAGGTGTGTGGAGGCTTGGAGGGGTGAGGTAAGGCCAACCAGCAGGACGCAGGTGGTACGTGCACTGGGATGGCCAGAAATGGATGCTGCTGAGGCACTGAAATATCCTTCACTTTATGAAATACACTTCATAGCATTTGAGTGCATAAATCATCATCCCAGGAGCAATTTGTCCCTCAGATCTGCCACATAAATCATGGCGAAGTGGCAGGAGTGGGGTGTTTACTTGGCTGTGGAGCATGAAGGGGACTCAGGCCTTTAGGCCTCACAGCACTTCAGGCCAAACCCCTTTCCTTCCACCATCCTCCTGTTTAAGTGCCAGCGCCGCAGGCAGCGACTTCCTTGGCTCCCAGTCTTCTTTTTTTTTTGTAGGACCATACTCGTCCTGACTAGTCCTCTGCTGTCACTTGCCCTCCCTCTTGACCTGGTCTTGGCCTGCTGGGCCATACCTGCCCCATTAGGAGTTCTTCAATCCCATCAGAGATGCCACTTGTCCATATGGTGCAGGTGGCCCCAAAGTGCTCCAGTTCCTCATCCCTGCATCCCACCCATGGAGGTGCCTTGAAGACCTCATGGTCGAGCACTGCAGCCCAACCAGCTTGCAGTTCGAAGGGGAGCTCAGTCCTGCCAATGGAAATACGCTTTTCTGAAGATTAGTGCAAACGTTTGAATAACAGTATGGGTCAGGAATTGACAGCTTCTCCCAATGGTTTGTGTGTTTTCTGACCCCACAGCATCACTTCTGGCTACAGAGCAACCAATACAGATTGTGCTTCTGGAGCACAGGTTTACCCAAAATCAGTTTTCTGACAAAAAAGCGCTCTCCTGCAACATCATCAACATGGATTTCATGACCACACAACAGAGACAGCTGAAAAAAAAAAAAAAAAAAAAAAAAAAAAAACATCCTATAAGGTCAAACACGTTATAGGCCTCAGCAGGGTTCATTTTCCTCCACATATCTTCCAAAATAATGTTGATTGATGGCTGACAAAGCATCTCTCCCTCTCCATCTGTACCCACATTTGTGGAGGCAGGGGTCCTTGCTCACAGAGCCATTTTGGGGTCTACATGTGGCAATGCATGTGGTTTAGTCAGCCATCCTCAACACAGGTGTAAAAATCCTGATTTAAGCCTAACTATGGCAAAGTAATTATTTCTGAGCCATGATGGCAGGCAGTCCCAATTATCTCTAAATAGGATATGAGGAGTGTGGGGGGAGAAAACTTTCTGTCAGGAGAATCTAAGCTAGAAGATGCTGAGGAAACCCCAGACACCAGCAAAATAAATAGGAGGCTTTCAGGGTGGGGAATTAGGTCGTGTTATTGCTCTTCAGTTTCCAGTAAGCCCGAGTCCCATGAAGAAGACAGGCAGAGGATGTTTCTTTTTGTGCTGTGCCGTGGTGGAAAGGGCCTCACCACAGCCCCTACCTCCTCTTGATGGATCAATTCTCCCAGAGGCGGCTCTGATGCTGTTGGCAGCACCCTTGCCCTGGTGGCTGCACCCACAAATGTCGGTGCCCAGCAGGGGAGCCTGAGCACCACATTTTAGTGCTTGCCAGCCACTGAGCTGGCAGCCTTTCCTTTGCATTGCCAAAGGAGATCCTGCTCGATCCCTGCCTTGTTTACTCGGCCGGCATTTAGTGTTTTTGGGCTTCCTCCCCATCAGCAGGCGGTGCTGCCAGGCAGCTGCATCTGCAAGAGCTATATGTAAAGATATTCAATGGGATTTCAGACTCATTAATAATGTTTTACAGTGTTATCTCAAAAAATATTTACAGCTTTCCTTAAACGTTACAACTAACTTTCTGATTTTAATATACATTTGTCCCTTGGGTTTTTCACCCATTAAGATAGATTAAGTGACTATTCTAATGTACAATAGCAGATTTTGCCCTGTGGTTTAGCGGCTGGCTGTGGTTGACTGATACCCAGCCCTCTGAATCCCTGCTGAGCATCTAAGCTCTATGAGCTGCAGTGAATGCATTTAATCTACATAAAAAGAACACAAATTGCATGTTAGCCTTTTTGAGCCTAGTAATCAGTTTTACAGTTTGCTCGGTACGTTTCTCCACAGTCCTGGTGGCTCCAAGGAGGTTCCAAGGATTCTTCGTCTTTTTTTTCCCCCCACCTCACGTGAAAGAAAAGTGTTTGCATTTTGATTGTGCTTATTCCATGACCCCCATAATTTAACCATTGTTCATATTTAGTGCCTACTGGAGTCCTGCGGGGCAGCTGATAACAATAATTTGTAATAAAGCGTACGCAAGCTTGATTTTTTTTGTTCTTGTTTTCCCTAATAATGCAAAATTAAATTTGTTAATTAAAACAGATGAAATCAAATAGGATTCTGGGGCTGCAAAAATACACAGATTATCCTGGCCTCGCATTTAGGATGATTATATCATTTGGCATGTATATAGTGCTTCAAAGCAGCATAGCAGTTAATCCTTACCCTACCACCCCTCTGAAGTGTGCTGCTATTCCTCAATTTGCAGCTGAGGATGCCCAAGCAAAGAGGTTAACGCCAGAATTATCCAAAGCCTGCACAGGCACAAGTGGCTCGCTGCAGGCTCCCACAGTAGTGGGATCTTCAAAAACTGGGAGATTATGGCAGAAGGCTGGGGGGGTGTCCTGAGCCTTGGCAGGGCAGAGGATTTGCGGGTGCAGAGCCAAAGTGGGGTGCAGGGCTTGGTTGGCATGCTCAGAGCCAGAGGCACTTGGTGCGTCTTGTCATGGCAGCAGCACACATAGACGAGGTGCAAATTAAATCACACATCTGCCAGCTGTTGCCCTGCTTAGCATGTGGATGAGAAGCTCGTCCCAAAATTACTGTAATCCTGAATGCATGCGTGCTCTTTAGAACTCGGGAAAAAAACAAAGCCAAACTAAAGAGTAGAGGAAAAAAAAAACATTAAAAATTCCATTTCGACCAAGCAGGTCTCTGGTAGAACGCAGTTTCAGCTAAATATTTTGTGGGGTAATGTTGATATCAGTGTTGGCAGATGAGAAAGTATTTTAACCTTCCATCTCAGCTCGATTCCAGCTCTGGTCATTTGGACATTTTTGTGTTGCTGTTCTCATACACAAATGTACTTTGGTGTGCAAGTGAAAACAAAAAGGAAATTAAACACACCAAAACATGATGTCTTGGCAGCTCTAAAATTTATTTTGGAGGAGAGTTTCCTTTTCTGGGGCACTGCAGCACGCTGGGCTCTGTGCTTGCACATAGTGACGCTTCTCCCCCCACTCCCCCCACCCAGTGCTGCAGAGTCTCAAACTGCACAGCCCTGGTTCCTGACCAGATCTGGTGGAGATAACATGTGAGACTGCGGGCGTGCACAGGCTGGGGTTTACATTGGCTGTGGCCAGCTTTCTCGGCATGACTCACTCGCTGTAAAAGTCCCTTTCCGCGCTGCGCCAGCGGAGCTGCAGCATCAGCTGCAGGAAGAAGCAAGCAGCGAGCAGGCTGTGAGCTGTCAGAGCCCACACCGTGGTAAGCGGCCAGCCCAGACAATAAGGCTCACGTTTATCCTGTTATCGGGGAATAAAAGGTGAGCCTGAAACTGTACCTCTATAGCTAACCTGCAGCGAAGGCCCAGCAGCAGGGTGCCAGCCCTGAAAAGAGGGAGTTTGGCCACTTCAGCTGGAGATGCAAGCTGGTGATGTGTGACACTGCCCTCCCAAAGGGACCAGGCTGCCCGTTGCTGATGTACAGCATCCTACCCAGCGGGGCCGAGATGTGGGGCATCTTGCTTAAGGGGACGGCCATCAAGCAGCCCACGATGCAAGTTTGGGAGGAACACCATGAGGGGTTAGAAGAGGAAGGCTGCTGATAGCAAACAAAGCTGGTGAGGCTAGGCATGTCTCAGACATACCGGGAAGTGGCTCATGGCCTATGCCAGCCATAAAAGAAAAGGTTGTTAGGATCTTCTTCAAATTCTCCCCCAAAATACTTACCTCCATGAGACAATAAATTCTGCCAGCTCCCAACAGTGAATGATGCAGGAAGCCATGAGGATGCTGAAAACAGATTACATCTTTTTTCCTTAAGAAAATCTTCAGGACATCTGGTGGACAACTATAAAATTTTCCTATTTTACGTTTTTATTACAGTTTGAGACTGTTAAGCTAAGCATCCCGTGCTTTAAAAAGAGCAAACTTCATGCCCAAAGTATATGGAAAATGAGAAGATCTACCAAGAAGTGTAGCTCTGTTTTGGTTAGTTGTCACTTGTAACTCAGTATGTTATAAATAATGGAAGAGGGAACACTGAAACACGAGCTCCAACAATTTTCACCAAGAATCCAACAAAGGAACAGACTATCGGTGTTGACAAGAATTGTTTGGTGGAGAATGATATTGCATATTGCTGAGCCTGTGAACATCAGCTTTACATAAACTCCTTCCATATGAGACGTTAATCAGGAAGGAGAGCTGAAGAATCTGAAAACAATCAACATTTCTCATTTCCAACCCCCAGTGTTTAGTATGGGGATTTTGTGGTATTCCTGTGTGTGGAAACGCAGGGATAGTCCGGGGTAGGCATGGACTCATCAGAAGTGGAGGAAACTTCTGAGAAAATAAACGTTGTAAACAGTCCCTGAGCTGAGAAACGTGCCCCACTGAGGCTGAACCAGCTGAAAGGGTTTGCTCGGGGTAGGAACAGTGAAATAAATGCCTGAGCTAGAGCAAACCTGACCTGAATGATCCCAGGACAGGTATTTCAGTGATAGAAATTAATAAAAGAAGGACTAGAAAGTGCCAGTGCATTTACCCTTGGAGGTTTAAAAGCATAAACACATGGGGGAAGCCAGCAGCAAAAAAGGCAGAGCTGCAGATGTATTCATGTAGTTGAGATAAACAGGGATTGCTACAGTTTCTACAAATTAACTTTTTGTAATAACTGAAAGCATTCACAGAGTTAATGTAATAGCTATAAGCAAAACATGTATAAAAATACTCACATGACTATATTTCATAGGCATATAAGTATATATGAAAACATGTAAGTATGGTTTGCATACTTTTTGGACCAGAATTTGGAATGGAAGAGTAAGTTTCCAAAAAGTAAGCAATTACATGTGGCAGTTTCTAAGCAAGAGTTCAGGTTTGCATTTTGAAATGACACTTTCATTTTCATAAATGCAAAATGTATTTTGGAAAAAAAAAAAAAAAGAAATAAGGACTGGGGGCGGGTTGCCCTATTTACCTTTGTATAGAGATCTAGTGGCGGAATACGGTTTGATTGAAAAATATATGCTGTTCCCAAGGGAACTGCCGCTTGAAAGGACTCACTAGCAGTGATTAGGCTGATCACAGAGCAAATGATCATTTGCTCTCAGCTTATGCTGGTATAAAGCCAGAGAAAGTCAACTGGCTTGAAGAACCTGCGCTATGGTCACTCTGCAAGCGTCTCCTCCTTGGGTAAAAAGGACCCAAACCAAATCTCTGCGACCAGAGCATCGTCTTCAGCTCAAAGCAGCACCTGGTGGAACATGGGGCCCCTCGCCTGGAGGGGTTCCCCTGGGGCAGGAGGGGATGCACTGCCACGGGGACGTAGGTCCTCAGGAGGAATCATGCTGCTTGTTTCCAAGTGGGAATGCTTGCCGGGGAGAGGGATGCTCATGGAGGCCACTGGGACAACTAGGAGCCTGCAGAGATGCCGATGGTTTGTTTTCAAAGCCAAGCGCTGACTGCTCCCCGCGGGGGATGTCAGGAGGCATCTAGAAGCAGGGCTGCAGGTTGGTGGGGCAACTCTGGGGTGAGGACCAGCAGCACAAACATGCCAGCCGCAGTGCTCAGTGCAAAGAGGCCAGCTCAGCTGCTGCCTCGTGAGGAGCTCCTGCCGTTCCCACTCACACCAGCCTGATTCCTCATGCTGCGAGGGGCTTCCCCCGCCGCTTGCCCCCAGTCCTCCCCCCGGGGCTGGGTCTGCCCTCTGCTTGCAGCTCTAGGAGAGGGTCAGACCTTCAGCACGCACAATTAGAGAACACACCGCTACGAGCGGCGCTCCAGATTATCTATACATTTTTAATGTCCATTTTTTCCCTTCTCTAAATGCTCTCGGGGGACATTTGTGTATGTGTGTCTGTTTTTTTAACTACATTTTTTTTTCCTGAGAAATGGATCTGAAAGATTAATGCAACGCCAAGCGATTTCTTTCACTTAAACAAAGTCACTCATATAAACTTTCACTCCCCACCTACTCTGGAGGAGTGAGTATTTATACATTGAATTCTCCAGGAATACCATGACTCCAGCGTGCCTACTGCTCACCAGAAATACAAATGCAGCACATATTCTTTCAAATAACACCGTGTATTTGCAGCTTTAAGGTACTTGAAGCTAGAACAATCCCAGAATTGGTGTGTTTAATCCCCCAAGTAAGCACAGCCACAGCCACTTAGGAGAGATGCATGTGTCTGTGCTCTGCACGATGAGGCTTGGGAGCAGAAGGAGAAGAGAAAACCCCACAGTAGCTGCCCAGCTTCCATCTCCCACTCCTGGGGCTGTCACCATGTACCTCCAGGGCTGTCACCACGTACCTCCCACCACGGTCTTTCTGATCGTGCACGGCCACAAAGATGTGCCACGTGCCTCCGACGCAGGTCTTGGCAATTTTGCTGCATACCACCTACTTTCTCCTCCCAGAAGTCTAAACTAAGTTTTCCTTTCCTTGACCCTTGGCCAACACTCACTGTCCTACCATAAATAATCCCCACCTTTGTTTAAACTGTTAAACTGTAGGTATTTATTGCCTGTCATCGTATTCACCCAGACTTTTCCTCTCACTGCTAAATATGCTGGTGATCTGCAGTCCCTCTTCACCAGTCTTGCCCTCCTGTCCGTCCTTCCTCCTACCCATCCCTCCCAACCTGGCCCCACAGGCAGGGCACAGGCAATGCTCATCCCACCCCAGGTGTAGGCTACAATGTCCCCTACAAGGCTGTCTTTGGGGAACAAAGAAGAGAATTGAATGAATTCTCTCCTTGACTGCTTTTGAGCGGGTTTGTTTCGATGGCTTGGTTGATTTTTTGGGTCTGCTTGCAGCGAATGGACCGGCAAAGGAGAAACCACGAAGGGTGTCTGAAGAAGCAGTGCGTGGTTCGGCCAATTTGCAGGGAAGTCAACCCTGTCCCTCGAAGGACGGAGAAGGACAGGCGCTGCAGCGGGCAGGCTCACAGAGACCACCGGATTGTCACCATTTTCACTTGATGAGGAGCAACTGATCCCAGGCAGCCCTGCTCCCAAACAATGCTATTATACCCAGGCTGCAGGACAGTCAAATTTCATTATCCTTTCTGCAAAACATATGGAGGAAACAAAATATTGGAGGATACTCCAGTGACAGCTAATGACATTACTGAAATTACTATAAATATCATCTTTAATCTAATCAAAAACAGTATATCAAAGGCATTAAAGCTGCAGATGCTTACTGTGCCAGGGGGGAGCCAAATGAAGCCTTACAGATGTGTCATACTGTGAAGTTATATTTGCATAATAGAAAATGAATGCTGGTTGCATCTCGGGTTTCTGCTGCTTTTTAAACGGGGGGGGGGGATGTGGACATTACATTTAACGAAGATCTTTTTAGGTAGCCTAAGGTTCAGGCAGACAAAGACAAACAAAAATATAAATCAGCTGCAGGCCTGACAAAAAAATAAATAAATCCCAATGAATGGACACTTTATCCCTTGCTAATTATTACCTGGACTGCTCTATCATGTATTTAATTAGCATCATTTCTCTTGAAAGCACATTTTGCTGAACTTATGCTGACTGTGGGGTGAGAACCACCAAAGTAACATCAATCAGTTAATTAACTGGTTAGCACGTTTCTTTCTTTCTTAATTCCTGATGTTGATTTTCAGTTAGCTGCTTTTAGGGTCTGAATTTTCAGGAGTTTTTTCTCTGGGCAACCGGAGGGAGTGATGTGTGAGAGGGGCCCTATCGACATGACCTTTGTGATATTATTTTGTGATCAGAGAGAGAGGATGCTTCTGTGTCCTTGCGGGGTCTCTAGCACCGCGACGAACACTTCTGGGAAATAAGATAACAGGTGTACTTTTATTAAATGCAGACAGAATCCTGCTTACTGCTGGAAAAATGAACGGGGACAGCTCGCCTCCCACTGCTGTGCTCAGATTTCCCCTGCGGTGCTGAAAGATGCTCCTGGATTTTGGCACAGCGTTACTTCCTGAGCCTGGATATTTCCAAAATGGAAGAGCTACAACAACTTCAGGCTTCTGGGATCTTGTACCATGACACATTGACCAACCTAGCTGACCTTACTGGAGGTTGCTGCCTCTTCCTCTGCTTGGCCACCCCTGCTCAGCACTGCCTCCCTCCAAAGAGTGCATAAACCTTGGCCATGTCCTTGATGGAGCCACTCTGGCTTTGGTCTTGCTCCAAGGTCCTCTTTGGTGGGATGAGAATAGCACTTGTTTCTGGTAAAGCATCCTCAGTTGGAACACTAGTAAGGGCGTAAAGGATCAGCCAAGTGTCCCCCAGCCACCCCATGCAGCTAGGCTAGGTGGAAGGTATGGAAGTACACATGGGTACAGCAGCTGTGTGCCTTGTCTCACACCAGTCAGCTTTCTGGAAGGATTTAGGGTTGTCCTAAACAGCCAATGCTGGGAATATGTGTTGTCACAGTTAAGGCAGAGAAGGGTGAAACGCTCCCAGTAGCTCAGTGGAGGGGCAGGGGTCACCCCAGTCACAGCACTGCACTGGGAAGGACAGCAGAGCTCTGTCTTCGTCTGGTGGCTGAGGCAGGGTTTCACTAGAGTGCACATGGGATTTTACCTGGCACGGGGCCCACATGTGGTCCCTACTGGAGAAAATGGATTTTGCCCTAAAAGATTATCTGCCTGGATTTATTTATGCTGTGATTTGCATGAAGATATTCATTTTAAAATTAGTCCCCCGAAAGCACCAGAAAAAGAAAGAGGATGACTGGAAAAAGGATTTCTGTTCAGCCATAATTTAAAGTGGAAAATAATGTTTGTACTGCTGCATGCCAAATATATTAGAAGGATTTGAGATCACAGTGCAGAGTAGGTTAATGGTGGTTTCATAATCTAATCTGCTGTTGAATTCTGATTTTAGCAACCATCTCCCCTCCCCTGGCTTAGAAGGTCTTTGCATTTCCCTAAACTCCAGCAGATCCAGGGAGCTCAGAATTGAGAGCTCGGTGGTTTCGGCTCGCTGTGCTGCTAAGCGTTGAGGCTTAAGCGCAGCGAACAATTTCTGCTGCAATTACCCCCAAAACTCTCCAGATCTTCAGGGCAGCAACCAAACCCCTCACAGGGCTTTGCACCCCAGCCCCTGGGCTGCTGCCTGCAAGCTGCCATGTGTGCTGCTGCTTCTGTCCTGCCTCCCACCAGCAGCACCTACCCTCTTCCCACATGTCTCCCCTGGGCACGCCAGCGATGGCACCTTGAAGCACAGCTCCTTTTCTCCACCTTCAGTAGTGTCATAACACAAAAAAGACAAGTCCTAGAAATGTGTGCCAAATTGCATGGCTCTCCGGAGCATCCCCTTCTCCCTGGGGCATGGGGTGGGAGCAGGCAGGGGGCTCTCGGTGCCCGCTTGCCCAGGGAGAACAGCAAGCAGAGAGGGTGATGTGCTAGTGGGGACCTCAGAGGGCCACGGGCCACCCAAACCCTCAGTGAGTCAGCCCAGCCCGGCATCAAGGCCTGCAAGCTGGTTTTCCTGCACGTCTCAAGGGGAAGCTGAGCACGCCGAGCTCCCCTTTGAGCCAAGCTGTTGTGTGCTGTATTGGGTTTTTCCAGCTGCGTCAAAGGACGCGAGTGACTGTGCCTTTCAAAGGATGCTTTTAACTCCTCTTGACCGAGAACACTGACAGGCACAACGTGGATTCAGTACTTCGATGTTTGTGGGGCAAGACTGGGGAAAGCAGAGGGCAATGTCCAACTGCTGGGAGGGAATATTTAGGGAAGATGGAGAAGCAGAAGCAGCCAGCAACTGGTACGCCTAACCTACAAATGTCAGCAGCGTTACAGAGCGAGGCGGGCTAAAAATAACCTCCAATTGTCTCCCAGCTATTCCAGCAGCAGCACAGTGAAAGCGCAAGGGCTTGAGAAAAATCACCAGCGGGGGGAAGAAGGATTCTGCATGTGGCTTTTTTTAAAGGCCTCCACTTTCAGAAATTTCCGATTAAAATGGGAAGCAAATGCCAGGCTCTCCGAGGTTTACATGCAAGTTAGGCTTGTTTAATTGTATTCACCCTATTTATTTTACCTCTGAAAGGCAGCGCAGGCTGGATTCCAGCTACTGCCTGGCATGCTGGAAGTGTAAAACATGGATATCTCTGCAGAATTGCATGAGAATATACTCCCCGGTTCAGGCTTTCTAGACTCAATACTTTAGATAAGAGTACTGAATACCCCTCCCTATAATTTGCATGCTTTCTTTTTGAGTAGTCTCCCAGCTCATTTACACCCTACAAACTATTCCTTTCGCTTTTCAGTGATCACTGAAACTCAGTCTATGGCAGCATTATATTAATCCATAATAATATTTCAGAATCATTTTTAAAGCACGATCCAGAAATCTGAACATGCTTTCATTATCTCCCCCTGTCTGAAGCCCTTGCTCTACAGAAGGTGCATAAAGGCTCCAGATGCAGTACGAGCCAGAATAATGCCATCGCTGCTCCATCCCTATGCGCTGACATTTGGTATGGCAAACCAGCCAAGCCAAAAGGAGAGGACCTGGCACACACAACATTTCGAACAAACTAGTAAAAATGCTTTTGAAAGACATGAAAACCAAATACCTCTCCAATAATATACAGGATTGATGCTTACCTACAAATGTTCCTGAGATGGAACATGCTGCTGGAGAATAGGATAGCTATTTTTTTCCATCACTACTGCAGAATTATCTGGTTTAAGGTCTTAATCCCACCTGGGAATAATGACACTAATGGTTCCCTCCCCTCTGGAATGGGAGATTTTCCAAAAGCTGAAGTTTTAAACAATTAAGCCTGGGAAGCATCATTTCTGGACCTACAACATTACTCCTCCACTTTGTTATATTCCCCTTTTCTACTCTGTGAGTGGGAAAAAAAAAAAAAACACCAGTGGGGTTCATGACATATACTTGCAACTTCTCTGGACCCCAGGGGTATATGCATTTCCACAGCAAAAGCAGAGCAAGAAGGGCCAAGTGTGCCTGCAGCCTGGGAGCTGCTGCTGCTGGTGCTGCTGCTCAGGAAAGGTCAGCTGGAGATGTGCAGGAGCATGCGATGGTGTGGAGGTGCCACGGGGGGATGCTGCACTGCAGGTGGGATGGTGGCAGGGGCTGGTGTCCCTCCAGGGCCAGTTCCTCAGCTGGTGTGGAGTCGTGATAGCTGCAATGAGCTTGCACCGGTGGAGATACCAGTCTCTGTCCCTCTAACACCACCTGGGCAGGTCAGGTAAGGAGGATGTGAATGACAATAAGAGGCACATAAGGGTCTCTTCCTCATGGGGAGGTGCTGGTAGGTACCTTCATAAATTTATCTTTACCAGGATTGTATCACATTTTAATGCACCACAGCAGCACGCTTAACGCATCCAAGTCTGGCAATGCAAGGACGATGCAGAATGGGTGGCAATAAATCACACATACGGGCACACTGGACAGAAGCGTCACGGAGCGCTACGAAGCTGTTAATCAGGTGTTTGAATCCCTCCTGGATTCACTGGGATCAGCCTCAAGATGGGCTCACACCATGGGAGCACAGCTAGACTTCAGCAGACCACCCGCTTTGGGCTTCAACCATTTAACAATTCTGTCTTGCAGGAGCTCCATATGTGGCTCGAACACACCAGATGGCCCCAAGTATACAGAGTCCTGAATGCTCCAGCACCTCTCCCACCCCGCGAAGCCACTGAACAACAGGCATGTAGTAAACACAGGACTGAATCCCCTCAGACACGAGCTAGTTATGGCAACGTTGAGTGCTCTCAGTTCAAGAGATCGGTCCTCCAGCTTGTGTGGCAAATGGATTTGTTTTATTCACTTACGCCCACTTCCCCAGTTCATTTAAATTACACCTCCCTGGGAACGCTGATGGCAGGAGGCTTCGGTGACCGAGAGCCAGAGCTGTTTGTATTTATATCATTGGTCTGAATCCAACAGAGACTGATAGGGAAAGAAAATATTAGCCATCTGCCCAACGCTTGATAGCCTTTCCAGCAGTAAAGCCAAGAATGGATTAGAGATGGAGGCTGTCTGAATCTGCCTTGCTAGGGCCAGCTTTCCAGTTTGGAGAGGGGCGGCCTTGCTGAAAGGAGCCGTCGGCCTCTTGCCACCCTTAGTACCCGCTGTCAGGGAGCTCCGGCACTGCCCCTTGACAGCTTTCACCAGCACCAACTTGTTACAAACATTGAAGGAAAAATACCGAAGAGGGGGAAATGTCTGTGTATGATCTACTGCTCTTTCTCGCGATGCATCACACTGTTTATGACCTGGCAGATGCCATGCAATGTCCAGCTTACAGAGGCACAGTTGGAAGGTAGGCCTTGCCTGTTACTATATTACTGTAATGTTCTTCCTTGCCAAAACAGAGGCCTGTATTTTAATACTTCCTACTAGCAATTGCATTTTACCGCATACTAAAATCCCTCAGCTGTAAAGATAATACTTGGCACAGTTTATAGCCTTGGAGGTGTGGGTAGTTCACACACTCAATCTGTCAGCTCCAGCAGCGGAGGCACAGGAGGCAGAAGGCTGCTGCCTCTGTTCGCATGGCATTGCTTCCCTTCGAGGCCTCAGATACAGCTGCCTCACTGGCTGGGACCCTTCTGGGGATAACCAGCTACCTTCGAGTCGGCTGCCAGGGATGAGAGACCAGTGGGGCCACATCTCACCACTTAAAACCTCTCCCCTTGGTCTAAGTATAATGCCTCAAGCCTGATGCAGAGGGTGGGCATGTCTGAGAACGGAGAGGTGCTCTGCACCCTCTGGAAGGTGCTGGGCTCACAGCAGAACCCAGCAGAGGGGCTGGATGAGGAGAAGATGGTGTTCCCGCACCTGGATGGATGGCATGGCCCACCTCCTTGGCTTGGCTGGAGACCACACTGCTCACCTGGGAAGCTGCAGGAGCTAGGGGAAGGGCAGCATGACCTGTATGGGCCGGGGGTTGGTCCCTTTTCTCCCTTGACATATATCCATGCCTACATGTGTGCTGGGACAAGTCCAGCCCTTTGCAACCTGCAGATAAAGTGTATGGAAGGAGATGTGGAACCAACCGGCTGTTTGACGGCACTTGCAAGCAAAGCAAATGGTAGCGGCTGTCGGGTGGCAATGTGTCCGTCTCTGCTCGGCCAAGCTGCTGTCCCACAGCAAGCAACATCCTCTGCTTTTTTCATGCCGTTCTCGTGGCACGGCATTCGTGCTGCCTTGCTTCCATTGTGTGTCCCCGAGTGAAAGGAGACAAACACACAAACGATGGACTTGCATCGTACCAGCTACCCTTTATCATGCACAGCAGCAATAAATGCATGGAGAATTAACATGCCTCAGGACAATTTGGGCGCTGTGCAAAGGTCACTCTCTTCAGACCCTAATTGCTCAGCAAAAGTGACATTTAAATTGTATATCATTAAAATCAAAACAAATTTATTTACCCCCCTCCCTTTATTGGGATCATTTTTGCATACATCACACATTTGATATATTGCATGTTATTGAGGTCAGAATGTGTTTGCATCATAAAATGATGTCGTGTGGAATCACGATGACATGGGGTACCAGGCGCCGAGTATTACTCAGTTACTGGCTCCCTGAGCTTTGTAGGATGGTATGGTGGCTGATGTAGGAAGGACGGGTAATACTGCAAGTAAAGGGGGCAAATAATACGGTGAACTCTTCTGCACAGTAAAAAGTACGTATATATAGCAACATGTATGTGCATCTGAGTCAATTCAGAACCATTTCTTCAGTGCTAGCATTGACATACATGTGTGTATTTGTATATATCTATATATCTTCCTTTCTGGCTGAGAAGACAGCATTCAAGGCAAAATCTTCCATGCGTTAAAAATAACATTATTTTCTAGGAACCGGATAGGCTGCTCATTTAACACGTCTAATGGGCATTTTCTCTCTTGCCTGCCATTAGACTTCAAACACTGCATTTTAGCTTCATCAGCCGTAAAACTACCCTCACCATGACAGTTGTTATCAGAGCACCTCCATGTTGCCATTTGCTGTAATACGACTAGTTGAAGGCAGACAAGCTAAAAGCAAGTTTAAATGACAGAATTATCTCAGGTATCCTCAGTGTTCTCTGTTTCACTTATGTGCTTTCATTTCTCTTGTTCACCTAGTTTTTACTTACCTTTCTAATGTACTTCAGGACACTTGGAGTTGTGTACCATATAAGAGAGGCTGAAGGAGATCGAGCCTGTCTTCCTAACTGAAGATGAAACAAATCCGACCACGTGCTTCTCCAAGTGTTTAGCCCCCTTCTTCTACACAGAGGCTGTGGAGGACCAAGGAATTGTATGCTCTCCTAAAGCATGCGGAAAATGTTTATTTGCTGTTTTACAAGGCCTGAACCAAAGCCTACTGGCCTCTTTCCAGTCCATTGAATTTTTTTCTTTCTTTTTCTTTCTTTTTTTTTCTTTCTTTTTTTTTTTTTTTAATTATTATTAAAGCTGGGAGAATGCTTTTGGTGAATAATGAATTTGTCAAAAAATGCAGTGTTGAAGAAGCAACTTGCAGAATTGAGTCAAATGTGGTAAACAGATTTAGCTGGGGAAAAAAGAAAACATTCATAAAAACTGAGACACTGTTTTTCTTTGGAAATGATATATTTGTTTCACATGTGATATCTTTTTAACAGCTACAAAAAGGGGTCTAGATTGGTTAGACTCTGTAGTCAAATCTCTTATTTATTTATTTATTTATTTATTTATTTAATTTCAGACCGGCCACTAAACCAGTGCACTATATATGAGTTTCTTACTGCTTTCCAACCCATCTTCTCTGTTCATATCACTTTTGCTTGCTTCTGGCTGTCTGTCTTCATAATTTTCAGTGCTCCGCCCCAGCACTTACTCAGCTGAACAGACTATAAACTACTAATCTCCAAATTTATTGCAAGCAAAAGATGCCACGATTGGCTGGCAGCAACCCCGTACATTGTAGGTTATGCAAAATATCCCATGACAGTTGTTAGCAAACACTGGTGGGTTGCTGTGCTTTCATATATTGATCTGAAAACTCACTATAGGGAAGACTAGAGGTAAAATCTGTAACCTGTGGGAGATTTGCCAACAGGCCAAAGTATTGGTTCCTCTTCCCCATGTATAGGGAACCATGAAGAAACAAAATGGACTATGGTGTATCATCAATAATGGACCCTTCAAAGCGTAACCCTCCAATCCTTCAATGTTGCCACCCGCTAAACCTCCAGTACAGTGCTCCATGCCTCTGTGGTTGATCGGGATTCCCTCTGATGAAAGCAACTCAGGTCAGCGAGGGCTGCATTTTCCCTGCAGCAAGCAAGCCTTGGAGCTGCCTGCCTGGGTGGTTTCAACTGACTGCAGCTGGCTTCTCCTCTGGCGGCTTGCTCTCCACCAGGTTGCTGCTGGAAAGCCTGTTGGGTCTGTTTGACCTACTTGCCTCCTGCCTAGTGCCCTTCTGAGCTGCCTCATTTCCTCCCTGCAAGTGTCACAGAGGCAGCCTGAAACCTATCCATTGTGCTTCCGAGGACTTCCCACCTATTTTATCTATCATTAAAACTTAATGCAGACTTCCTTTCAGAAATAAAATAAAATAATAGGGACAGAACACTCCTTTTCCTTTAATGATGCTGTCTGATTTTACCAACCATGCCCAGACACTTGGTTTCACAGCTATGAATCAGGAACTCAAATGCCCATACCAAACATGCATGGGAGTTTCCCTGGAACATTGCTCTTTCTTCCTTTCTTTCTTCTTCTTTTTTTTTCCTGCACAGCAGGAGTGAATAGCATAATAGTGGATATTGGAAATAAACTCTTGAGCAGTGGAAGGGCCATCGTTAGCACTGACAAAAGCAGCTTTTGAGGCTGAGCCAAGATCAAATAAATGAGAACTGGTAGGAGAAGCTGTCGTGTTTATGAACAGTTTATGAATGTGAGGTTCAAGTTACCACTTTTTTTGAATCAATTAACTTTTGTGATCCTTTGTATAGATGGGCCCAAGCTGAGGGTTTCCCTTTGAGTTAAGCAGAGATACCTTTGTCCTGAATTGTTAATTAATTCTCATTGGGTAGAGCAAGAGGCTTCCCCTAATTTAATTCCGAACCGTTTAATTGCAGTCCTCACTGCCATTCCCCCCCCCTCTTTCAAAGGACTTCTACGCTCTGACTTTGACTTCCCCACTGAAAGCACCTGACGTGCCAAACCCACCCCAGGAGGACAGGGACACACTTATCTGAAAACACGGCAGGAAAGATCTGGACTGCTCTTTTCAAAGGGAGATTTGTCATGACATACCTGCCTCCAGAGCCAAAATGCGCACTGACCACAAGGACCCTACTTTCACCTTCATCGATGGAAGAATTTAATTAATCTTTCCATATTGGCAGCTGAACAATATTTCCTGAAGAGAAAAATAAACGTTAATTTCCAGAGGTAATTAGCAGGCAGTGAATGAGACTAAAGGGCTTTCATCAAAATTACCAATCAGCTCAAATTTGAAGAGATTCTCTCCTCCTCATTGCTTCTTCATCTCATTCAGCCAGTCCTGCTGAATTAGTGCCTAATAGAGTCTCAGACATATTCATATCCTGTCAAATTCCCATCCTCCCAAGGAACTGTCCCTTTCAAATGGTAATACAGAGGGCGGATGATGCGCTCTCGTTGCTATTTTGGATTTAGCAGCTGGCTGCTTGCTCCAGTGGTAGCTGTGGAAACTTAAATACGGGATGTGCGTGTGGATACGTGTATGTGTAAACACCTACTCTTCTGCAAATTATACCCTGTATCTCAAATGGCATTCTCTTAATAGCTCCTTGCAAGCTAATTCACTTTTTATAGACCACCCCGGCTGCAGGAGGAGAAAGCGCAACAGCTTTACAACAGCCAGGGGCAGCTTCTCAGCCCGGGGCTCCGTTTGGCAGCTCTTCTCTCAAACAAGTTCCTGCTCAGCAGATGACCATGGCTATCATCCATCCTGGAGCGCTGGTGGCCCTCACCAAGATGAGTTTAGGGAAGGCTCTCTTCAGGCCATCCTCCCCTTAGCCAGCTGCAGCACAGCTCTGGAGGGTTACTCATTACTGCATGGATGGCTCCAGATCTTCCCAACGCAGCTCAACACACATCCAGCGGGGTGCCTCGGGGTGGCTGGTCTCGGGATGGGTCTCCATGGAGAGAAAGTGCAAGTCCTCCCATGTCAACGCAACATAAATGGTTACCTCCTTCTGCTTTGTTAAATAAGTTGGGCCTGTGCCAATGAACCATGGGGCTTGTAGGGAGATTTCCACCACCTTCAGCTGGCCCTGGCCCTATCATCTGGAAATCCTGGGGGATCCCGTAGGGACAACAAGCAAGGAGAATTTTTATTGAAATCTTTCTGTGTTCCTTACCAGGGCCCGTCTGGAGACAGCACTAGGTGGGCACTGAGCATGACCTCTGTTAACAATATACACTACATGAAAGCTAATAATTCTGGCTAAAGCATATTCAAAATTGGATGCTGGAAGCAAAACTAATGCATTATTCACTGCTTGTTGGGAATACAAGAACACAGAGATAGACATCTGAGCCTTGGGCCTTTTCTGAGATGTACTGTACGCTGGCTTAGCGTGCTTATGGCATTACAGTGACTCTCACCGCTATAGATTTTTCATTACTAATATTATTTAAAATCTTACCCTGTGATCAAATAAAAACAAAAATGTATGCGTATTCAACTTTGCTTTCAAACTGTATACAGTGATGAGAGAGGTTTTGAATGCTGTATTCATTTCCTTGTTGTAAAATGTGCCTTTCCTCTACCTTTAAATTAAATCAGACAAATATTTGGTGAAAGCCATTGGGTGAAAAAGTGCAGAAATTAACGATTTCTTGGTAGGTAACAGAAGACAATCCTGAACAGAATCGTCAGACCACCTTCAACACAAAATGCAGACCCTGCTAACATAGTGCGTCTCAAACACAAAGACTACAAAAGAAGGACAAAAACCATGTTATTTTTACTTGCTCAAGATACGTGAATAAAACTCTTTGTTAGAGCACTTCAGCAGTCATTGCAACAGCAGCACTGTAGAAAACTGGATTGGGATTCACCTAATTGTACGTAGACCACCTGCACTATTGATACCTGACTCTGAACTAACCACCCTCTGGCCATTTTGTGGTCAACAGAGAAACACAGACACCTGGGGGAGTGATTTATCTCTTCCTAAAGTAGATGTCTAAGAAAGGTCAAATGAATTGCATCCTAAAAGTGCCTATTTCTCTCCACTGACCATAAAGGTTGAAAAGAGTGGCTAGCTCAGATGGAAATTAATACGTTGTAGGCATGAAAGCCTGTGGGTTGGTGAGGAGGTGGGGGATGTTAAAGTGCACCCCTATAGCCCTGTTGGCCAGCAAAAAAGTCTGCAGAGACCTCATCCTCCTCTTCCCGAGAGACAGACTTCCAGGTTTTTCATCAGATGAGAATTTTTTTGGCTGAGGTGTTTTGCTGTACATTAGCTCAGATGGTACCATATACCCAGACCTGCCCCATGGTATCATGTAGGACAAACAGGCAAACTTATTTTGCAGTTGCCAGTACAGAGAAGAACGTCGCACAGTTTGGGGCACCAGCAGTTCCAGCAAACAAGCTGGACTTACAGCACTGGTTGCAGAAGCAGCTTGGCTGGATCCCAGTGATAGTTTTACAAGGTATGTCTTGTCATCGGTGATAGTTTTACAAGGTATGTCTTGTCAAAACGGTTTTGAGGCCAAGAACTGATCCTAGCTGGTCTTGAAGTGAGACTGCACACTGGCTTCAGTAGCAAATCTTTTATGGGGCAAATTCTCTTTATGATTTTACCAGCATCTCTTGGGGGATTGATATAGGACCCACCTTTCCCCGGCTGGAAAATGGATCAAACTATAAAAGTAGCATAATTATGTATTACTTCTACCCAAAATTCTCACTTGTCATTATGTTCTCTGCGGTGTATCCCTTTAAAAAGCCACAGACTTACCTGTGATATCCTTGATCAGCAATAATTGCTTGATCCTGAAGCAATAATTGCTTTCAGGATAATCAAATTACAGTAT
The DNA here is from genome assembly GCF_013377495.2 of Cygnus atratus. Classification (NCBI taxonomy): domain Eukaryota; kingdom Metazoa; phylum Chordata; class Aves; order Anseriformes; family Anatidae; genus Cygnus; species Cygnus atratus. The sequence goes on along the minus strand of NC_066362.1, from coordinate 127,335,250 downwards.
GATTTCTAATGAACACTCATACATTTAATTGAAAGGAGAAATAATTGCGAGGAGCATTACCTGAAGTTGCTGTGCTTGATTTCAATATTATTGAGTTTATATTTTTCTTTGTTTGATCCCCATAAACAATGGTTAAGAAGCCAGCACTTCAGTTTCAGATGACCTCAGAAAAAGTCAATTTGTAAGAGTAAAAGCAAAAGCAAAATACTTTCAGATCCATTATCATGTGCTCTTGTTATAAAGTAATCAAAAAAATACAGCTATGTCAGGCTGACAATCACTCTCATAGTAGGTACTACGGTCACATTACAAGCAACAAAGCTGAGCTTGGTGATTTGTTATAATGTCACTAAAACCTCTTGATATATTTAGCAAGTGGTAATGGTAAAGGTTATAATTCCTTTGAGGGGCAATAGTGATGAAATAAACCACGGGGGTCAAGTGGATTATGACCTCATGAAAACTCAAATAATGGAGATGGAGCTTTATAAACTTCCTTATAATAGATAATGCCTTAAACAATTCTGAAGCTGCTCAGTGCTCAATTCAGACTTGCCACAGGCTTCCTACTGTCTATATATTATTAGAGGAAAACTGAAAATTACTTCTGTCAGTACAAACCTTCCTTGCAGCTGCTCTGAATTCCCATTTCGTGTATGACAAGCACCCTTGCAGTGCTCTGGAAGTTCACAACAGACAGTGCAGATGCGCCGGTCTACCAGTTCTCCCTACCTTCCATTTACAGCGTGGGTGCTCATACCGAATTTGTGAATCCAATTTTAAGCTTGCAATGCATCCTGGACTGTTACTTTAATAACCACACCTGGCAGCATTTATTTTGCTACTGCACAGCATTGTCATGGGATCAAAGCATTGCTACGAGATGGAGAAATAGGGGAAGATGAATGGTACAGCTGACTGTTTTACATGCTTCGCAAAAGGAAACAGTGATAGCCCATTGGTACGCTTATTAGCACAGGCAATACATAAAGTTCATGCCAAGTCACTCTATATTTCTCTTAACCACCTGACTTTGCAAGGAAGCTCACACCGAGGTTCACGAGTGCCCCTTGCCAGAGCTCCTGCTGAGATTCAGTACAGCAGGTGGAGGAACCTGACAGGCAAACGGTGACTCTCCTTATGTAGCTGAGTATGTTTTACTGCCTGAACGCTGTGAAAACAGCAAAGGGGATCATTCCCCTAGAGAATTACGTCCGGGGTCCCTTGACTAAGTCATGCACATGCGGTTTGGGCTCCTTCATCAGCCTACCCGTATGCCAACCTACCTTGTCAGAGCAACATCTTCTCTGGAGAAATTGCACAGGTAAAGCAGACATGTTGAGTTGTACCTGTTGAGATTTATACGCAAATTAATAAAAAAATGCTTTCTTGGAAGCAGAGGGAAGCATTTGAGGCTGTGCTATCTCAACTTGAAAGGCAGGGCAGAAGAGGGGGAGACAGGAAGCTGGCACAGTGCTTACCCGCTTGTGTAGCAGCATCGGTGTTGGCAGGCCTGTGAGAGCATCAGTCCGAGACGTGAACGGGGCAATCAGCCAGCACCGACAGAGGCATTTTTGATTGATTTTAAATTAAGGTCACTGTCCCCAGGCCACAGCTAGATTTGATTATTTCTGTCACGTTTTGGAAGGGTGAGAGAAACTTGTCTGCAGCCATCTCTTTGGTGACTTGATGTATAATGATGGTTTTTCCACTAAGTTTTCACGCATCCAACTTCCACAGCGTGCCGTGCATTGGTGCAGCGCTGCCACTCTCCCGCTGAGATGAGTCTCCTACGAGAGCTGGATTATGGGCAACAGGTTTACACTATGAGGAGCTTATGGCTTCAGCACCAACAGCACCTCTTCACTCTTCCTCAGGAGTGTGAGACAACAGACCTGTGATTTTGTACCTGTCTGTGTTCTGTTCTGTGGGTGATGCTGTGCATAATGATGGTGTTTAACCATCAGGAAGCTTCCAGCTTCCTTCCCAGGTCTTGATGGAAAGGCTGTACCTAATCCGGGCACTGTGTGATAGCTGACAAGCCCCAGACACTTACTGCTCTGCTCTTCCAAACAAGAACCCCTCTGAAATGCAGCTGCTTAACACTGGTTTTATTATTCAGCCCATGGGGTTGTGATCAGTTTTGGGCCCCTCGCTACAAGAAGGACATCGAGGTGCTCGAGCGAGTCCAGAGAAGGGGGACAAAGCTGGTGAGGGGTCTGGAGAACAAGGCTTACGAGGAGCGGCTGAGGGAGCTGGGGTTGTTCAGCCTGGAGAAGAGGAGGCTCGGGGGTGACCTTATCGCTCTCTACAGGTACCTTAAAGGAGGCTGTAGCAAGGTGGGGGTTGGTCTATTCTCCCACGTGCCTGGTGACAGGACGAGGGGGAAGGGGCTAAAGTTACGCCGGGGAGGTTTAGGTTGGATATTAGGAAGAACTTCTTTACTGAAAGGGTTGTTAGGCATTGGAATGGGCTGCCCAGGGAAGTGGTTGAGTCACCATCCCTGGAGGTCTTTAAGAGACGTTTAGATGTAGAGCTTAGTGATATGGTTTAGTGGAGGACTTGTTAGTGTTAGGTCAGAGGTTGGACTCGGTGATCTTGGAGGTCTCTTCCAACCTAGACGATTCTGTGATTTTGCAAGCACCACGTCCAGCCTCTCCTTGGACACCCCCAGGGACGGTGACGCCACCACCTCCCTGGGCAACGCGTCCCAGTGCCTGACCGCCCTGTCCGACCAGAAACGTCCCCCGGTTACCCCGGGCGCCATGCCGCGGGGCGTTGCGCCTCCTCAGACCAAGCAGCGGACCCGCGCTGTCAGACCCGCCTTCCCCTCCCCGCTCCCCCTCAGCGGCTAGCCCCGCCCCACCCGCGCGGAGCCCCGCCCACCCCCCGCGGAGCCCCGCCCACTCTGCCTTTAGCCCCGCCCCCCCGCGGCCGGCCCCGCCCCGCCCCTCCCCGCCCGGCCCGCGGGGGAGCGTGTCGGGACGCGGTGCCGGCGGCCGGGCCGGGCCGGGCCGGGCCGGGCGGGGCGGGCGGAGGCGGAGGCGGAGGCGGGCGGCGGCTGCGCCCTGGCCGCGGCGGCACCAGCGGGGCCGCGGGGCGCGGAGCCCGGCCGGGGGCTCCCGCAGCCTGCAGCGGCGGCCGGAGGTAGGTGCGGGGCGGCGGCGGCGGCGGGGCGGGCGGCGGCGCGGGCGCTCCGGGGGTCCCGCTCCCCGTCGTCCCCCCGCTTTGTGGCGCCCCCGGGAGCGGCGGGCGGCGGCTCCGGGCCGCGAGCATTGTTCCCGGCGGCGCCGCGGCTTTGTGCCGGGCTGCGGGGCGTCCCGGCCGGCGGTGACAGCGGGGGGCGAGCCCCCGGGGCCGGGCAGAGCCCCGCGGAGCGGTGCGCGGCGCCCGGCGGCGGGGCCGTGCCGGGGAGGAGCGGGCAGGGCTCGCCCCCGGGTCCCGCAGGTATTTTCCGTCTCAGCTCTACGAGCAAACGTTGTTATTGCATTATTATTATTATCGTTATTTTTTTTTTTTTCTCCGCGGGGACCTTCCACGTCGTTTATCGCTGGCAAATGGACTGAGCATTTGGAGCGAAGGGTTCCTCGCGAATGCGCCGCTGATCGGAGTGTCCTGGGCACGCCGTTAGCATCGGGTGGAAAATCAGCGCGATCCCTTTTTTTTTTTTTGCCTTTTTTTTTCCTCTTTTTTTTTTTTTTTTTTTTTTTTTTTTCCCTCCCCGTATGTAGATTTGGAAAAGCCTTCCCTGCCTGCCGCGACTCCGCCGGCGGCCCTGATCAATCCGCTATAAGGTACAGCGCCCGCTGCCCTGCGCAGCCCTGCGCTGCCCCATCTACGCACCCTCGCTCCGCTGTCCTTGGGGCCGCCGAGCTCTTTGGTGGCGTTTCCGCGACCAGCTCCGGCAGCCGGACTCTGGTCGAGCCGCTAAAATCCCCTTCACCTTGAGATACGGCTTTGGAGAGGGGACGACCGCTCGCATCGACTCGAGGGCGATGCTGGGCTTCTGCCCCCACCGAAACCCCAGAGGGGCTCCAGCAGCGAGAGCTGCCCGGGGCTGGCCAGGAGCTGCAGCGGGGGTGGCTTTGGCAGGGTGCCGGTGGCTTCCCACCGCAGGTACGAGCGGTGGGTCGCCTTATGGAGCAGGTAGCACCGGGCACCCCGCCGCTTCAGCGGCTGTGGAAACTCGCAGCCGAGCTGAGCAGAGCAGAGCTGAGCCTGCAGCAGCGCGAATTGCAGGGGAAAAAAAATGCACCCGCCCGTAACAAAGGCGGTTGGCTGCTCTCCTGCTTGAGGAACTCATTTCTCGAAAAAAATCCAGCTTCTGGTTCTGCTTCTGCTGCGGATTGGCAGCCGGGCTTAGGGAAAGCTTTAAAGTTGCCCTGCCTCCTCTCCCCTCCTCTCTGCCCGTGGCCCACGGGGGGCTCGGCTCACCTGGGGGGCACAGCTGGAAGCTGCCTGAGCTGGTGGCAACCAGTGTCAGCAGCCCTTGACCCTGTCCCTCTCCTAACCCAGCTGTCCTGAGCTGCTAATGCCATCACTTTGCCACCCTCGTGTCAGTGAGGATGGGCTGAGTGCCACCGGCTCTCCGGGACGGGGTCGGTCCATCGCCTGAGGTTTGGAGCATCCCCAGCGTGCCAGAGGCCTGGCATGATTTGGAAATGCAGATCGTGGCTAGAGGGTGAATCCTAGCAGTGCCACAGGGAAGTGGCCAGAAAATGGCACCTCGGGCGGCGCTGCGCAGCCAGCTGTGTGCGAGTCGACAGCGAGTCGAGGTGGGAGGGTGCAGCTCCCTTGGCGTAACAACAGGATTCTTATTTTAGCGTGGAAGACGGCCAAAGATAAGGAGTGGTTGTCATCCGGCTGCTCGGAGGACTTGCAACAAAAAAATAAGGCTTTGTAGAAATAGAAATGTTTTCGTGTAGGTAGTTTAAAAAAAGAAGAAACAACAAAAAACAGATAACCTTGCGAGTGATGGACTCGCCACATCAAGCTGGCAGTACAAGATTTCTCCCATAAAAACCAGGATGATTCTAATTAAGCCCAGACCCCCTCAAGTGACACATGGCTTTATTTATTTCAGATGTTTCTAGGTCCTAGAGATGGGGCCAAATGTGAAGAGTTTGATGTGGCAGAGAGTTTAACCCCAATTACTTCTACATAAATCACGTGATTGTTACGGTAGCCAAGTACACGTGATGGGTGCCCCAGAGCTACCGAGTCAAAAAAAGGTATATACCTACTTAAAAATTGCCATTTAAAAGCCTTTACTACAGTAATCACCTTTGCTACACCTGAGCCTACTCGTTTGCTGTGGCAGCCCTGCTTGGTCCTTCGAGAGCCTCTGAGGCTGGCGGGTGGGCTGGATCTCCGCGGGCAGGAGGATGCGCGTGCCCGCCGGCCTGCGTGCACCACAGGCAGCTGAAATGGTGGCTTTGCAGAGCCGGCAGCCAGGGAAAGGGAAGCAAAATGGGAGCTGACAAACGTTCTCCTTGCAAAACTGGGGTGGATAAATGATTTATGGGAGTGCTCGCTTTTTTTATTTTGAGCGGAAGGAGTCGGGTGAGGATGCGTGGTGCCAGCCATGAATTGCTTTGTTTTGAGGTCGGGCTGTGCTGGGTCACGCCTCCAGAAACGGCATCTACAGAGTAACAGTACAGCAAATATTTTGTAGCCTTGCTTAGACTCCATATACTATCTTTTGTTTTCCTTTTGTTCAAAGCCCTTCTTGTTAGTTGTCCCAGAAGACTCCAGATTTCCAAAAGGAGGCAGCTTTATGAGAAGTCCTAGGCTACAAAGGAGCATCGCTAACCTTTCTCAGGTCTCAGGAATTTCCATTCCTGATTTTTTCCAGTGTTGTCCATCCTTCCCAGGGCACTAAACAACTCAGTATCTTGGCTGCTTTGCAGAGGAGACGCTTCGTCAAGTGATGTAGTGCTGCCCGTTAGCTGTGGCTTTCTCTGTTTTATAAGTAGATCTATCCAGGCTGTCCTGTAATGTACAGCAGCCACGTAGTGAGGCTGTAGTATGGGCTGGGTGAGTTTACGGGATTGCATCCGTGGGATTTGGTGATATGGGAGGAGAAAGGTGGGAGCAGTGGAAGGCAGACCAGTGCATGGACAAGTGGCTTGGGGATGCTCTGCTGCTCCACGTTCAAGGGCTGGCACCGAGTGCAAGTAGCTGGAGCCTGCTATTTCTGCGATGTTTTTGTTGGGTGGTTAATAGGGTACATAGATGTTTGAAAATGCTTCTCTGAGGCTTTGCATTTACGGTTGAGTGCTCTCAAGAGGCAACCCAAGAGCCTGGAACAGGCCTCTTGTCCTTTTCACCCTCCAGAGAATGGTGCCTGTTGGCTTTGAGAAGGAGATTTTGGGATTTTACTCCCGCCTCTCTCACAGCAAGGTCAAAGATCTCAAACAAGTCCTCCCAGGACTGACCACGTCCATGGCTTCTCCTCCAAGTCTGGAGTAGGGCATTACTGAACTGAGGCAGTGTCGCAGAAGTGCTTCAATTTGTCATGTCCTTATTATCTTGCTATTACCTCTGAGCTGGCACTTGGGGGTGAACCCTAACGGGCCGAAGAGGAGAAGGAAGTTCACCTCTCCACCTCTCTGAGCCTTGGTGCGGCTGCTGAGGGCAGGCACCCCCTGGACATCCGAGGGTGTAGCTCCCCATTCAGGTAGTGCAGGCTGGCTTTGGAGAGCACTCTCTCCTCCAACACCTGTGTTTGCTTCAACCTTTTCATTATGTTTCTGCCTTTATTGTGACATGGAAACAAAGAGGCCGGAGAAACGCGGTGGCTACCAGGAGGGCCAGGAGAACAATGGCTCTCACGTGCTCTGGCAGACTGTTCCTCACAGCAAAGCCAGGTTATTTGGAGGAGTGCAGGTCTTGCATTCCAGCGAAAAATAATTCATTAACGGCCAGAGAATAATCACTTCGCTCCAAAAAGGCGCTCCAGCTGCATTGCACCAACTGTTCTTTTTCAGCCTCTGAATCCGTAATGACAGTAGTAGCTAATTTCTCTTTTCTGTGTTTTTCTAACTGCAGTGTCCTATTTTCTCCGAGTTTATTGAGAAAATAATAGAAGTCATTACATAGCTACTTGTCACCTTTCAGAGAAGAAAACTTCTCCCTGGTTGAATGGCCAAGTTAGTTATTTGGTGACTGACTGGAACAATAGCAACTTTTTGTAGCTCATCAGTTATTCATCTATGCTTAGTGAATAAACTAATTAGCTAGAGGAGCATTACTTAACGTACAGTCCGTGAATATCAGAAGATGGTGAATAAAACAGTTGCAAACAGTATAACAATTGCACGTGTGAATTCTGTTGCATGCCAGCAGAAAAGACAGAATGCAGGGTCAGGAGTGACAAAGTGAGAGATGTGTATTCATTATAAATTTTTTTTAATGTTTGATCACCTTTGAAAGCTTAAGTGACAATACTGCATGAAATGGGCCTTGTTTTCCTTTTTTTTTTTTTTAAAAAAAAAAAAAAAAAGAATTAGGTTGTACTTTGGTTGAAGGAAAGATACCGAGGAGTGTTGAACTGAATAGTGCAAAAGGTCAATGAGAATAGAAATATGGAAAGCTAAGTAAAATGTATTTTTGTGTATGCATGATGCACATCTTTCTGGTGGCTGGTGATGGATCACTTGCTGCAGAGCTGGATTCGCACAAGGCCACTGCAATGCAAACAGGAAGGGCAACACGTTGTTTTTTTTAATCAGGATTTTCCTAACCAAGCAGTCAGGCATCACCAGCAGAATAATAGATGTCCTCATCTCTGGCCTTGGTGGTGGGGCTGGAGATGGGAAGGCAGCTGTGTCCTGCAGCGAGGTGGGAAGAGGACTGCTGCCCTGCGGTGAGTCAGGCCTCACCTGGGCTGGGCCTTGCTCTCCGGGCTGCGGGACACTGAGGGAATGCCAGGAGCCAGTAGGAACTTATGTACAAAATACACCTTATTGGGTTTTGGTTTTGTTGTTTTAAATCTTGTGTACTTTTCAGGGAAGAAGAAGAGAATTACCATGCCTTGTTTGGAAGAATCTTGTTACTGTCTTGTGCAACTCTCTTTGGGGTCCTCAAAGAAAGTTATGGCAGGGACCAAGTCCTGTTTAAGATGCCTGACTTTTGGGGGGAGAACTTTCCAGAAGTCCCACTGGAAAGCAGTTGGATCACAGGGCTCCACGAGAAAGATTAACGTGGGTCTGCAGCCCTGGAGGGTCTTCTAGTGGGACAGCAAAGGCTACTCTCTACCTAGGGTAGAGCACGTGGTGCATAGATGCGTGTACATGGGCACATAGTTCCACACAAACTCATGTTAGCCTGTCCTAGAAGGACCAAAGGCAAAGAAGATCCTTGCTGTTGTAGCCTTGAGGTGCTGTTAACTCATCTCCAGTCTCTGGAGGCGGTGTGGATGGTGTTATCTTTCTCCGTTTTGGTACGGGAGGACCTCTGTGGTGAGGGTGGATTCACAAGGCTTCTGTCACAGGAGAAAATGGGTTCCTTGTTAACAGCTCCCCTGCACTGGGTGTGCAGGGTGCATTGGAAGGTGGTGTTCTGTGATGGGGCTGGTGGTGCCAAGCTCAGTATCTCATATCTCACCCAGGCATTTTACCTAAGCAGCTGTTCAGATTAATGAAGACTGCTTGGCCAAGCTCCAGTTGCGCTGGAGCTGAAGTGATGCTGGTAGGTGGAAGAAAGCGGTGGTGAGGAGTTGCATCCCCGCTCACTGAGGGAACACATCAGCCTTTGGTTTGGGTTTGCCATGTAGATCCTTAATTTATCTTTTTCAGATGCTCAATTAGCAGCTGTGGGTCCTTCCCATATGTGTCTAGCTGTGAAGCCATCGCTTGCGTTTTAGGATACGTTCTGGCTGTCACCGTAACTTCCTGTCTTCTAAAGCGGATCATTAAAATTGATGGCCCTAAGCGCTGTTAAATGTCACAGAAAAGAAAGTGAAAGCAGAGCACGGCTGCGTGCCACGATCTTCACATTCATAGCGTGCAACCACAGAGCCGACAACGTCCTGGAGCGACTTAGCACGGCCTCCCAGCCCCCATCCAAAAGGCAGCTGACCCCAAAACAGTTCAGTCAGAAGCCCAGGTGAATGTCTTTGATCAGGAACAGGCTCCCGGACATCTTAGCCATGCTGTGGTTGCTGGAGAGGCTGGTCAACACTCCTGCTTCCTGTTTGCTTTCTGGTGGAACTGAAGAGCTCTTGGCTTTGAAGCACAAAGGTCCAAATAGTTTAGGACCCGGTGCTTCTGAAACTGCTTTTCTTGGGGAGAGGTGCCATTGAACTTTGAGGAGCTGAGGTTCTAAAGTGAGCGGCCTCTCCTTTTTGAAAAGGAAGGGGGTGTTTCTATTAGAGTTTCCTGTTTGTAACTTTGGTTACAGAATACGAAGTGGTCAGAGGTGGGAGAGCTACTGTGTAGGTCAGCGTTATCTTTTTGTCTTTTCATATTTGTGTATGTGGTGCACGTATATGGATTATTTTCATATTTATATTATTTAAGCATTTTGATTTGTGCAGCCAAATTTTGCAGTTCTATTTAAGGCTGCTGTTTTAAGGAAGTCTAAGTAAGGTTTCCTGTCAGGAGTGGCTTAGATATAGCTGATCCTGCTGTGGCGCAGAAGGATGGCTCAGCCAACTTCTCAAGGTCCTTTTTGGGTCCTTTTCTATGGTTCTAGGCAGTTATCAAACAAAAAAGAAATTCACAGTAAGTTGTGCCAGTTATGCTGACATGATTTTGCTATAGCATTTAACATGGATACTTGTTTGCAAAGGAAATAATAGCTAATTGTGGCATAGTTACTGCTGCTGACTTTGACAAATGTTTCTTAAAATTACAGAGGAAAACAACTGATGTTACATTTTTAGACTAACATCATGATATGGCCATGATTAATTTTTCCAGGAGCTGTGTGGTTTTTATATCTGCTTAAGTGTATTAACATTTTAAAAGGTCAAAGGTAAGCTTTAAAATGGATGCCAAATTAAGATGGATGGCAGGAAAATGACATTTAGTTCTTGTTGCTGCATATTGTTTGAATTTGACCAAAGGCAAAAACAAAACAAAGAACAACCCTCCCCCCATCCATCCATCCAGATGGACAGACAGACACCCACCACCTGACTTCCCAGCATACCTGCCCCTGGAAAGCCTTATTGGTGTAGGCAAATCCTTACCCTGACAAAATCAGTAGTTGAATGTCTTCATTTCCAGAGAGTTGAAGTACCCCTGTGCAAAGTCTCTCATTTAACTAAAGTGAGTGGGCTCTAAATAAATCTAGCTGAAATATTTATATTGGGAAAATACAGCTCATGTGAACCATAACCATGCTATCGTTTCCTGCCCTTGCTGTGTTTGAGATGACAGTTTCACCAGGGAAGGGACTGTGCCTTCATGTGTATCCATGCAGCTCCTGGCACATGGAGTCCTTCCAAAAACAAAAACCAGATTACAGTGGGAATGGCTTTCAGTGGGACCCACAAGAGGGCACAGCTGACAGCAGGGCACAAGAGGAGCTGCTCTCCAAACACACCGGTGCTCAGCAGCCTTGATTTTTGGAGAAAAAACTTGATGGAAGGACAGGATCTGATTCATGTCCATCACTTCCACTCTTGTCCTGAAATTAGGATTAGGACCTAGGCTGCAATGCACTGTGTCTTGGGAATTACAACCACCCTGAGGGACCCAGTGCCTGTTTTTGTTATTCCCCAAGGCACGTTCACTCCCATCACTACGTGGCACTTGCTAGCCCAAGGTTATCAGAGTGGAGAAAAGGAAAAAAGGAAACCAAAATGTCTTCCCATCATTCTTCCCGCTGGTGCTGGTGGTTCGTCAGCCAGGCAGCAGCCACGGCGAGTGCTGCCTCAGCCCTGCATGCTGTCCTGGAGAGATGTGGCTGAGGTTAGGCGAAGGAATGGTCAAATCCCCTTCCCACTCCCCTTTTTTTTTTTACCCTCCCAATAATAGTAAGTATTCCTAAGCATCTGTTTCAGGGTGCTGAAAATGTTTGTCCAAGGTTCTGGCCCAAAAAAATAAGTAAAAAGGGGAAAAAATGTAAAATGTTCCAAGTGCTTTGTTCCAGTGTGAAAATGTATTTTCATTTCAGGCTGAATTGATTCCTTCAAGGCCTTGCTACCCTCTGAGTGGAGCAAACAAAACACTTCTATTTTTTCATTTTACCAAGAAAAAAAAAAATAGTTCTTCGATTGCTCAACTCAAACATTTCTTTTTTTTTTTTTTTTTTTCCTCAGCCAGCCTGGCCACCGTAGCAAACAATTTCATTATTTGCATAGCTCTAATTGCAGTGATTAAACAAACACAGCAAATGCTGACCCTTCACAGAGCCTCATCACAACCCCACGGCCGACTTAGCCTGTATTTTTTCATCAGAGAGGGAGACTGGAATGGTTTTGTGTTAGACTGAAAAGAAATTACCAACATTTTTTTTTTTAATCCAAACTGTTACACTGTCGGTTTAGAGCAAGAATAATTTCACTCAATCTCTTGCTAGCAGATTCAGGGGTATCACCACAGCGTGAACCTGATACAGTTTAAAAGAAATCAGGTTTCAAATATCTTGTTCGTGTGTTACTCCCGAGTTGCAGCCTTTGCTGCTGCTATTAGAATAACGCGTGGGATTGATATTCTGCTAGCAATACTGATGTTAACGTGAAGCACTCAGAAACAAACATATCCACTTTTATTTTTCATTGTGAAGATGTCAGGTGCCCTAATACAGGGCTAAGTAAAATCTTATCTGGCTGCAGTTCCATCAAATAGGAGCAAACAAATTTTTGGACATTTTTTAATGACATTTATTTATAGCAGGTAGAGCACAGGCGGCTGCTATTTCTCAGCATGCTGGAAGAATGTTCTCCAGATGGTGCTTACTGTTTATGCTTTTATTCAGTTCACTTGAACACAGCAGCACTCTACACAAAACATGGAAAATTGGAAAATAAAAACAATTATTTTTTTACAAAGTGCCATGTTATTTGCTGAAATGTCTTATTTGACCGATGAGAGATGCTTCAGGGCAGCACGGGGGATCACGCCTTTCACACAAACACTCACCCACATCGCCAAATGGGTAACAGGCTAGAGGGGGAGCCGCTGTTCTCCCCCAAAAGGTGGGTTCTGGCATGGCCCTGTATTTGTGCCTGTTCTGCCTCCCCTTCCCATGGGGAGGTGAGTAAATTTAGGAAAGGGGTTGTCGCCGCGCTGCTGTGGTTGTGTTTTCTCAGCCCAGGGTGGGAGAAAGGTGAGATGAAGCCGTCTCTGAGCCCTGGTTGTGCCATCATTTCCATCGGCTTCCAATCTCTGCAAAAAAAATAAAGTAATAAGGCCTTTGCTGGTCCATATGAAAGCAATAACAAAACTCAGAACTGACATCTGAAAGGACCAGCCTGGTCCATGCTTTCTGCTTGTTACCGTGGTGAAAGCGTATATCCACATACCATCCCGTGGTGGGCATGCTCTTGTGGTCTGTGTTACATGGCTCCTACAGGGCTGCTTGCACTGAACATTTTTTAGACTGGAAGTTGTAAATAAAAGAACCTGGAATCTTTTTTTTTTTTCCTTAATAATACTTGGAATGGTTTTCAATGTCTTACAAAAAAAAATGCTCAAAGTGACTTCCAACAAGCAAGAGAAAAAAAAAAAAAAGCCTGCCATCAACTATTTCTGGCTTCTGTTAACAAACAGAACAAAAACCCAACAACAGTCTCATAGCACTTCAGGACTGTTTTTCAACTAGCGACAACCCTATCCTGTTTAAACTTTCAATTTGGACACAATTATTATTTCTTTGTAAATACACGCCTTCAGTTTCCTTCAAAATACAGTTTGAAGCCAGCAATACTTTTAGTAAAATTGGACTTCAAGAAATGAATGTATAAGCTGTTGTTCAACCGGTTTTCAGGATTTCTTAGCTTAATGGTGGGGCAGTGCTGCACGGTACTTCGATTTCTCTCTTGCCTGTTACCCAAGAGACAGCCCTTTTCCAACCCGAATTCTTGCTACATCAGCTACATGCTGTTTATCTTCCCTTGCTCCCTTGGCAGTTATTATTTCTTAATGTGTTAATTGTAGTTCCTGGACCCCAGTGTGTGAGCATGTGTAATGCTCGCTGTAATGATGTGGACGCGTTCTGTAGTTCCTGGAATTGCAGAGAGAAAACGTTATATACGTCCTGGGCACAGGGCATCCAGTAAGGGAAACCAATTACAAGAATTCAAACAGCATAAAAGGAATAAAATGGGTAATTGGGAGGAGTACGCGTTGGGTCTTTTTTTTTTTTGCTTATTCAATTATGATTCTTCCTAGTGCTCTCGCTTTGTGTGATATATTTTTTTTTTAATTAAAACTTGAATTATGTCACTTGCTTTCCACCTTTTAACAATATTTCACTGTAAATTCATTCCTAATAGCAAGTAGTCAGGGGTAAGGAATGGCTTTGCTGAACGATGGGGACTGTTAATTATTAAAAAGAAACCTACGGATTTAAAACAAATTAGAACTCATTAAACCTAGGTCTGCTTCCACACAGACCAGCTGACATGAAAAAGCACATCCACGGGCATGGAAAATCTCCCTTTTTAGCTGACGCATCCCTCATAGAGGTGCGCCTGTGCTGGCAGGGGGTCTGTTTGCTATTTTGGCTCATGTCAGAGATCCCGATCTCTGACCTCAGTTCACAACCTATGGCTCTCCTGCATCGTTCCCATTTTCCTTCCAGCTCTCATGTTAGGCTCAGGGCCACCCAAGGCCATGCACAGAGCAGCCCCACCTTGCTCCTGGAGGTGCTACTGGCCACCAGCAGCTGCAGCCCCCTGGGCTGGCTGTGTGGGTGACCTGGGCCCTGAGCGGTCTGGGTTGGACTGGCTGCTCTGGGTTTAGCAAAAGGGGGAAACACAGGAAAGCTCCATTTCTCTTTCTTTCATTCTTTTGGAGAGGAGGGAGATGTTTGACTTCTACCATGGGGCACTCTTGCCATGACCATGCCAACAGAGTTTGTAGGCTATATCTACTTATTCATGTTTAGACAGGTTGGGGTGGGGTGGGTTGGATTGGGTTGGATTGTTCTGTTTTGGTTTTTGTTTGCTGTCCAAATTTGGCTGTGACCCTTCAGTTGTTTGTTCTTAGAGGCTTTCTGTGAGACCTTATAGAAAATCCCATGGGTTGAGTTCGTTGTTGGACACCATGTACATGTGTAACTACATAATGTTTTAACCTAATTTTCTGATTTTTTTTTAGAGGGAATGGGTGAGTGTGTCCACAGGAAAATTCTAGTAAGGAGAGCAAAAGGTGGCCTGTGACGAGCGTTTGGGAATTTAATTTTACATTCATGGGCATATGGAGTTTGCACCCCAGGATTTGCTGTCTTGCTGAGACATCCCCCAGCTTGTCTCTAGTGTTACTGGGAGTGACACACTCACATCGGGAGAAGCAGCACCCATCCTGCTGGCTAGAAATCAGCAATAACATTTTGACATCTGCGCAACAGTTTAAAATGAATTATTCAGCACATAGATCGTGCTGTTGGAGCAGCCAGCACATCTCTGCCCATTTACTACTGTCAGTCCTTGGTGGAGATATCACTGGTGCCAGTGGGAAGGGAGCACATGGGCTGGGGGTAGATTTTGGCCCATAGCCTGGAACAGCATTTGACAGCACCCCTGCAGAATATGATAGGAATAATCTGCTTCACCACCGGCAAAGACCCAGAGACAATGCCGGTCTGCTGCTTCTCTTGGAGTATTTTAAATAAGTGATGGAAAAAAAGGCCTTAAAAATTAAATCTTTAGTAGTTTGGGCTGCTCATGTTATGCTTTAGAGGGTGAAACCTGTGCGTAAATGTGGTGAAATTAGTGCCTTTCATGTGCCTCTCCAGAAACACCGAGCATCTCGTGCCCGCGGGGAGCAGGCCCAGAGCATGGCCCAGCAGCAGGCCCGGGCCGGCCCCCTGCTTCTCCCCAGTCAGAGGGCTGGGTTGAAGTGCTAATTCCTCTCAGCAAAGAAAATTCATGAGATTCACAGTGTAACAGCATCTCATTTGGAAAAACGATTCAAACTGCTATGAGAACACGCTTTGGGGAACTGCAGGTGGGGGGGCTGGGAGCAAGCACAGATCAGCTGAACAACAGCAGAGACCAGGGCTGCTCAAGGCAGGCGTTCAGGAGAAGAGGTGGGCATTTAGCTTGGATTTAGCTTCCTAATTCAGCACAGTCCTCTGAATTAAAGCAGTGTGTGTGTTGTGAGAGCCTGTCATCTGTTATTTCACACGATGCCTGTTCCCTGTAGCTGCATTTTAAATATAAATGCAGAACGCAGGATGGAAGCGTTCATTGCTGTGGGTTATTGGCGTTTCATCGCCTTCCCTTAAGAACTATGCTATAGCTGCCCACTGATCATTTATTCAGTAGGCAAAAATTTGGGAGCAGTGTGCAGCAAAATCATCTGCCTGTCATTGTCTATGTTCTTGTCCTTGTCTGTTGCCCATGTGCGGGTGGCAGAGCCCTGGCACAGGCTGCCCAGAGAGGCTGTGGGGTCTCGTCCTTGGAGACCTTCAAAAGCCGCCTGGGCCTGGGCCTGTGCAGCCTGCTCTGGGTGTCCCTGCTTGGGCAGGGCTTGGAGCAGGTGAGCCCAGAGGTCCCTGCCAGCCTCAGCCACGCTGTGAGCCTGTAATTCTTCAACAGGCTGACTAAAAGAACAGCTTTCCACAGTTTCTACTGTATCTTCTGTACATATGTAACAAATAATACCCTCCTGTGTAAGTAGCTGTACTTGGAAAGGAAAGACATACGTACTATCCAGGTGACTATAAAACAAATGGCTAGCGTGCATTAAAGTTCTTGTGGAGGAAGGCGTATCTATTGAGAAAAGACACTTAAGCACCTAATGAAAGTTAAGCAGATCCTTATGTCTACTGAAGTCAGTAGCATTTAAGCACTACTGTATCTTTCATGAAATAGGGACATATGTACTGATAGCAGCACAATAGCTGTAAGGCTGGAGCTAAAGGTTTTTGAATCCCTGTGTGTGTGTGTAGCTTTACTCTCAGCATCCCTGAGGGCTCTGCAGTTAACTGGCAGAAATTAAATCATGATAAATACCTTGCAGCTCTTGATACCCTGGTGCAGGTCTTCGGCTGGAGGTGGGGCGATGCATACCCATCTGCTATTTGGCACTAGTAGTCCTGCAGCCAGTGTTTCCAGAGGTGCGAGCTGGTGCTTGGTCATGCAGCCAGCACGTGGGTACGTGTGTGCCGTATTTCTGTAGTCTGTGCTAGCTTTTTGTGCATCTGCCATCACCAAAGTGCCTGCACCTTCTTGCCATCTTTGATCTACTCACCGTCACTGCGCTCCCTGGAGGCAGAGGAATATTATCCCCCCTTGGCAGAGAGCAAGAAGAGGCACAGAGAGATGTCAGGTCGGATTTTAAAAGTTATTTTCACATCCAGATACGTGGAGACACCTCGGGGGGGATTTTTCCAGACCTTGTGTCTGTGTATTACAGGCCATGTCTGCCTACGAACCCGGCTTGCTCGACCTTACGTGGGAGGTTCGTGGCGGGGGACGTGAAGGTGCATTTCCCCGCTTGAGAAACCTACCTGGCTACTGTGTGGGAGGAGGTGAGGGACAAGGGACGTGCAGAGGACCGAAAGAAAAGGCACGAGGGTAAACAGCCAAAGTAATGTATGTATGAGGGCGAGGAGCGCTGCGTGCTTTTGTCGCCACTCCATTGGAAGGATGTGTGCAGCCTGTGAGTATCCATTAATTAGTGATGCGGTTGCTCCGTGCTGGTGTCAACAAAACCTTAATAGTACATGATACCAGTCTGTGATTACTTCCTTTTTTTCACATCCCCTCGTGAAGATGCGTGTCTCTCAGTGAGTGCAGTTGTGCCCTGCGTACAATGTATGTCACTGTGGCTGATTATGTAGGAAAGGGACTGTAAAATTGTTCAGCAGCTAGTTACCTCCCATGTTGTTTTTCCTTATAAAAGTATCTTAGATATGCAGTACTTTCTTGCACACACAAAATAATCAACACTTTTCTTTCTTTTGGAGAAACATGCTAATTCTTAAAATGGCTCCTGCCCAGGCATTGCTGGCTACACTTAGTGCCTGCAGTGCGATGGGTTAGCAACAACAACAGCAAAGGCTCTCCTTCATTTCCTTTATATGCACATCGTGCAGCTTTTCAAACAGTGCATCAAACAACACCGACTGGAAATTTCCAGGCCCATTTCCTGTCTGGTGCATGCTCATAAAGCAGGATTGTCTGTACAGTACGTAGCTGCAGTACTGCAGAAAGTCAATAAAGAGCTGACCACCTCACCTCTATCAAAAGCAGTTGAGAAACCCTGCCTCATCTGCCTTATTAAAACCACACTTGACTCCTGCAGAGAGACATAGCTGGAAACCTGGAAGAGAAGGAATAAAAGGAGGCTGAGCTTGCAGTGAGTATTCTCCATCTAGGTCCTGCAGTAAGGTTAAAGAGTGTTTATTGTAAAATGAACCAAAAAGGCAGATTCATTAAAATGTTGCATAAATGTGGGCATTTTGCTGGAACTTCTGACTCTCCCACATACGGTATGACACAGAGATAAGACGATTCGTTATTGCAGCAATGAGTAGATTTAAATAGCTCCCTAATGGATTTGTATTTTCAATTTAGGGATGTATATGCATATATACGTGCACGTGTGTATGTACTTATTATTTGTAAGAAAGGGCATGTTGTAGAAATAGATATGAGAGGTAGGATTTATGCTGCAAAACGTATTTTAGTGTGCTTGAAAGGCTGCTTATTTTTTTATTCCTTATATAAGAGTAATCGATTGAATGTTTGCCAAGCTTTCAGTAGGATCCATCAGGAGACCCCACCCCCACCTTCTCAGGGCCTGCTAGCTTTTTCTCACCTTAAAATGAAAAAAAGAAAGAACTTTAACAGAAAGATCATTGCTTTAGCTTAATATTGTAAGATTTCAGAGATTGAATTTTCTGATAGTAATGAAATGAACCCTGAGTTGTGCCATGAATTTGATTGCAGCTAATTTGATTTTTCAGATGCTCAACAAAGCTAGCCCATTAGCTTTAGCCTCACATACTTTGGATTTGTACAAAGCGGTATTTATATATATATATGTATATATAATATGAAAATCTCTCTGGTAACTCAGTTGTTTGTAACAATTAGTGTCAGTAAGTAGTTACTAACTATAGCGCTGTTGTAAGCAGTATCCGGTGCGTTGCTGACCATTAATCGTGCTGTGTTTATTGCTTTCGTAGCACAGGGTTGGTTTGTCTTTTCACAAGGAAAAACAGTGCTGAACATTTCAGCAAAGAGACATACACAAGCTCTGTCCTGCAGCTTTTTCCAGTTCAGATCTTAATGAGACCAGTCATATGAATAGGAGCGACTCGTGTCAGAAAGGATTTTTTGGCCGAAATTCACAATTTCTATTTATTTGATGTGCCTCCGCAGGCTGCAGAGTGAAGTGCTCCTGTTGTCAGTGTTTGCCAAGAGGGAATAATCACGGGGTGGGGCATCCCCCAAGACGGTCCCAGTGTCTTGCCTTTTCTCTTTACACTGTTTACTCTTGTTCAGCAGTTAATAAGGTGATGGAAGATAGCCTTTTATATGTATATATATAATATATAAGCAACTTCAGATAAGAAAGTATTTGGTGATGTCAGAAAACTAATGGCATAAGGCCACAGATAACCAGGAATAGCGTTGAAGAGTTGATCGTGTCGGGGGGAAACAGAAGGAGGGTTCTGCAGCTGGGGGAGATTGGTCACTGTGGGAAAAATTAAGGAGGATGCTGTTTACAGGACGGGGGATTAAGAGGAACCAGGGAGGGAGGAGGTGAGCCGCGGGGCCACGCAAGTTGGGAGCGATGCCGAAAGTTTTCCAGGCGATGGCCAAAAGTTGAGCTGCAGAGGAGACAACTGCCATGAGCTGCTCATCGCCCAGGGAGCTGCAAAAGGTGATCCTTGATGCAAAAGGGGCTGCACTGCCACTACCTTGGGATAATTTGGAGGCGTCATGTCTGACATTTCTCAGGCAGTGCTAGCTAGAAAGGAAACAATTTTACACATCAGCAATTTCTTATGATTAATAATATTATCCTGCCTTAATTGAAAAATGGGCTGGGGCCCTTATGAAAAAAATTAAGCTGCAGGAATTAGTATCTAACCTCTTTATGATGAATGTATATTTTTACACGCTGCATATTACTGTCTGTGCTTTTAGAAATAATGCAGTGTATTGTAATAAAAAATCGTCCTGTGTTGTTTGTAGTTGCGTGGCACCGTGCTGTCTGGCTGACTTGACTTTAAGAGCCCAAATGCTCGGGTAGAGTCAGTGTGAGGATGCCGAAATCCTTTTAGAGGGAATTTATGTACAAATAGGAGAGTGATGTGCAGGCTCCGGGCTTTGCTATCAGTTGTTATTGCTGAGAGATATTCACAGGCAGCTAATGCCAGACATAGCATTAGCGATAGTCAGCGTCAGTGCCTTTGTGGAAAGTCGGTAATAAAATAAGAGAGGGCTCCTGTTTGCGTGATTTTTAAACATCAGTGAATCATTTTACACAGCAAGTCAATTGCTGCTGGGATGAGTTTGTGCAAGGGTCTTTGTGAACCACTTTCTCTACCTAAACAAAGCTGGAGAGGGAGCAAAAAAGCTGCTGCCGAAGGAGGGGAGGTCTGCTGTGCCCGGCGAGGAGCTTCAGCCGCCTTCTCCTCGGAGGACCACAGCTTCAGCAGCCCCCGGGGAGAGCGGCTCTGAAAGCACAGAAATGTGCGAGACGCAAGCGTAGCACCTCGAAGTGCAGACGCCCTAATCCCCCCACCCAGAGCTTGTAGATACTCCCATTAGCTTCAGTGCTGCCAACCCAAACACTGGAGCGTAATGAGTCAAATCTCCCTGGAAACCGTGCGGTGAAGAACCTGTGCGTCTGGAGTCACTGGTGCTGCTGTGTGTCTCCGGCAGACAGGCGCGAGAAGCTCTCCTCCTCCTCCACCTCCTCCTCCTCCTTCACGTCCTCCTCTTCCTCCTCCCTCTCCTCCTCCTCCTCCTCCTCCTCCTCCTCCCTGGGGGAGCTGCGATGGCCGCGCTGCGCAGGGAGAGCTGTAAGGAGGAGGAAAGGCCGGGCTGGGAGCGAGGTGGAGGATCGGCGGGTGCAGGATGCTCGCCTGAGGACTCAGCCAGGATCAAAGGTCTGTTTGGCTACCTTCTCCTTTGTGTTTCGGCCAGTGTCCCTGTTAACACAGACAATGGGGAAGTCTGTGTTAAAGTGCTTCCTTCCATCCCTCCGTCCTTCTCCCCCCTCCCGCCCCCGTGTTCTTCGTCCCTGGAGGAAACGCTCATCTCTGCCAAGATCCTGCCTCGCAAAAGTAAACAACGTGAAATTACAATAAAATGTTGTGATTTGCTGGGCCTGACGCTCGGGAGCTGCACAACAGAGAATTATAAAAAGGATCGTCTATAGATAGCCTCCGTGAGAGAGAAAATGTCTTTCATCTTGAGCGGGTTTCAGAACCGAGCACGAGGACAGGGTGGAAGAAGAAGAAGGGATTTCTTCCCCAAACCGTAAGGTCCTTAGGAGGTTTACAGTGCAGCATCTGTCGACGGCTCGCTGACACATCGGTGGTTGGCCGTCGCACAGTACTGCCAATATATGGGGCTCTGCCCTTGTGTGCCCATACGTGCTGTCGTTGCTTGATGTTTTAGGACCCGATAGTGCGCTGCAAGCCCCCCCAGATGAATAACATGAGCTGAAACTTGTTTCCTCCAGGGTTCTTCCAAATAGTTCAAACTGCAGCAACCCTAAATGGAGGTGTAATCCCCGGGAGATGAGCTGCCTTGGACGCTTGCCAGTTTAGCAGGCTGGGTAATCTGCACTGTCATCAAGATTTGCGGATTAGCTTTAGTGAAGCTAGTTGGCTTTGACATTTCATTAGGGAAGTTTTCGGTAGTTTTTCATCCCTGGTCTTTCTGCTGTAAAATATAGATGATGTAGTTTTGTTATCCTTACACCTTTTAACATTTGTGCAAGTCGATACCGGGACTGCAAACATCTCTTATCCACTGAGGATTTTTTAAATCATTGCTTGTTTAGGAAAGGCTAACTGGGTCAAAGGCTAATTTTGTAAAGGATCTGCTTTCCCCAGTGCTAACCAATAAATTTTCATCTGGGTAATGTAAGTTACCAAAATGTTACCTCCCAAAGAAGGGATAAAAGCAAACGCTACTTATCCTATAGCCTGCAAGTATTTCGAAAAGTGAACCAGAGTATCAGTAAAATGGCCACTCATCAAGGTCTCACAAGAACCTTAGAGGACATTTATTTAAAAATCAAAATGCTAAGTTTAGAGGAAAGAACTGTGCGTGTGAGAAGGCCGCATGTAGCAGTGACAGCGTTGTAAATTGTCTGGAGGGTTCAAGGGACCGGGGAAGGACGCTGTGTCCTGAAGTCACTTGTTCCCAGCAGAGACGTCTCCGCTGATAAGAGCCAGTTGTTGTTTGCGATGACAATGATCGAGGAGGACAAGGTAAAGGCTCACCCCGTGAGCTCCTGCAGCGTTTTTCAGAAACCAGGATGTAGCCTGCCTTATTTATCATAGCTAGAAGCGTGCCAAGGTTTTTTGCCTGCTGTAGAGCATGGGTGCTTGTCCTTGGAGCTTCTTTTGCAATCTCCCTAATGCCTTCCCAACCTGTTCTCCACAAATGCACCCACGGGTGTGATACTTTTGGGGAAGCCAGGAGGGGTTCATCACACCAGGCCTGCGAGGGGTCAGCAGGGACAGCAGGCTCCACCTTGCAGCAGGGGTCTGGGAGGAGGAGAGAGGTCCTTGTCCTTTGGCCATGCTGCCTTCTCGTTTCTGCCTTGCTCCCCTTTGCTGGTACCGGCTGGCATCCCGTGCCTTCCTGCCTGCCTGTGCTTCTGTTGCAAAGCCTCTGAAGCTGTGAGTGAAAAGTAAAATTCAGGTAAAAAATTATTTACCTTGCTCTACTCAGACTAAAAAATACAAGTAGAGTTTACATAAATGTTGGACAGAATTTTTTAGAGCTCCAGCAATTATCCATCATTTATGTCATGGTAAACTGAATGTGAAGAGACCTTTGTAGATCTGGAATAACAAGTAGTTGAATTGAACCGCTGCAGAGTATTTCTGTGAGAATTTATTTTAGTGAGAGGGGCACGTACAATCAGCAGAAATGCATCCTACATAAAGGGCTAAACACCTTGCAAATGTAGAGGTCTTGATTTGGGATAAAGCAGCATTTCCTGCAATGTGCATTCCTGCAGTCCAAAAGATGGAGAAAGAGAGTATAAGTGTGCGTGTGTGTGTGCACGTGCAGGTACATACTGTTCCTGTTGAAGGCAAACATCAATTTTGATGATCTGAATATTGATATAGCAGTTTAGAAATAGTCTGTCCAGGGAAGGTGTTTGCACTGTTGTATTTACCAGCCCAATGAAATCAGACAACCTTTCAATCCATAAATCACAGTACAGTATTTGCCAATCCAATTTCTACGGTTGCACTGAGCAAGCAACGCTATCCAAAGAACGTTATTTAATCAAAGTAATAAAACCGAAAAACTGTATTGATTCTCCTTTGGGTTTTTCAGGTTCTTGTTAATTTTGGCCTTAGAATATATGTTGATGTTTTTCAGCTTCCATTTTAGTTAGTTACTTTATTTCTAAGATTGGAGGCTTTTTGCTAAATCATGGTAACCCTTTGCTGTAAAGCTTGGGACGTTCTCCTTGGTGTTTACAGGTTGAGTGTAACACACCTTTTCTAACCATTTTTGCTGTTTTGCTGATTTGAGAATTTGAGAATTTGAAGCACAAAGTGGGTTTACGCAGGCCACATGAATTTCTGGCTTCAAGGCAACGATATGAAATTTTGAATGGCTTAGTAAAGTAGAAAAGTAAAAACCATGCATTTAAAGTTGGTTTTCAGTCATCTCAAGGTAGTTTATGGTGTAAGAACGACTCCAGTGCAATATTCTCTTCTTCCAGTAGACAAAATCCAAGGGGATTTTATGTGGGAGTGACTACAGACAGAAAGTAGCGTATTTTTTTCAGGAGCCTTAAACATTGCCTTTGATATATTTTCAGTCAGTGCAACCTCGTCTCCTGTTATTTTAGCTGACAACAGTGCCCTGGGACTCCAGTTAGACGCTTGCTGCCACTGTCCGACCACTTCCTTCAGACCTTCACACCCAGACCTTGGGGAGCCCAAGGAGGGCTGTGGAAGAGCGCGTGGGTCTGCCCGAGGAAGCCTTTTTGCCTGACCTGCCTTTTTTGTAGTGTGGCCAAGACGCCACAATTCTTCTCCAACTTTCAAAGTTATGGTAATTCATCACTTCCTCAGTTGTGGCCAGAGGTATTTTTCATCCGTCTTCGGCAGCTGTTGGAGAAAGACAGTAGACATCTCACAGTGAGGCTTGGTTCTGCAAGCTAAGGGCGTTGCATCAATCAGTGGCCCTTTATTTTCACTCCCTTTGTATCTTCCCCAGTAAACTCAAATTTCCATCCCCTCTGTTTCAGGTGTTCTTTACAGCTTCGTGCATCTTATCCCTTGTGTCAGCAGCTCTAGTTTTTTTTTTCCTCAGTTCCCCTCTTCATCTTCCCTACAGCAGTCACACTTTTTTTTTTTTGGACATTTTCCTGCCCAGAGGTCCCTGTGTAGGGCCCCGCACCATCTCACTCTTTGCAGCAGGCACCGTGTGTCCCCAGAGCTGGGTCCTCCTGGTCTCACTGTTGGTGGCAGGTCTCCATGTGCTCCCACTTCCTTCCACTGCAGCCACTCCTGGGGATAAATCATGAGGAACATCAACGGAGTGGTCTCTCCTGGGAGGATGTGCGAAGGATGAGATGAGTGGTGGTGTTTGGTGACTGCTATCAAGTGGTCCTTTGATCTGGAGACAACCCAGAGGTCCTTGCAGTTCTGCGATGCAGATGTCAGGAGCTCTTCATCTTATCCCCCTTCCCTCTCTTTCTGCCCCTTGCTTCAGTTTTTTGGGACGTGCTTCTGACCCCGTGGGCCAGGTGTCCTGGCTGCTCACTGAGGTAGCTGCGCTCCTGGAGTCCATCCAGTACGCCTCTCCGAAGCTGTTCCGCAGAAGTCCCACCACATTGAAGGCAGAGCTTCACAGCCTGTGGGGCCTAATATTAGGGCTAAATGCATTTTTCCCTCAGGATCAGCAGCAGACTTCTGAGGTGGTTGAGGAGAAGAAACTGGTCACGCTTACCTGCAAGAATCCCAAACCTGTATGCAATCCTTTTTTCCAGCCATATTTGCAAGGAAAGGGGTGCAAGTGATTTCAAATCATCTGAAGGATGATGTGGCAACCTGACCTTGTAAATGTGCTGAAAAACGGTTGTGTGCAGACACTTGTGCTCGCTGGTCAGCATGGTTGTCATCCCTGGCTTAAAAACAGCTCTTGTTTTTTCTTTGTTTTACCCCCCAAATTTACTCCCCGACGGAAGCTGTGCCTGTCGCATGTTTAAAACAGATTTTCTTCACTGTGCGTATGGAGGAAGGTAGAGGAAGTGATAAATCTCTAAAACCAGTGTGATAAAACAAATCATCTCTAAGGGCCAGACACTGAGCCTTTCCCTCACTCAGTGCCTTGGTCTGTGGCTGCCCCACCGACGGTAAGGTGACCACTGCTTCAGCGGGACGAAAGTGCCAGAAGATGGCTCTCGTCATCGGGCAGGGATGCCAGGGAGTGAAGCTGTACGTCACCAAATCCAGCGAGTGACTGGGGTGCCATCTGCCAGCGACAAATAGATTTGGGGAACTGGAGGAAGAAAATCCACCGTGGTTGGAAGAAAATAAATAACAACTTTGGGGGGGTTGAGAATTTATGGCTTTTCTTCCCGCTAATGATCTGAAGAAAATCCATCATCCTTCCTCCCCGGTTTTGACACGGGAAATACTTTGTAGTTAGTTATTTCCTGCACTCCCTGTTAGCATCAGATCGATAACAGGGTCAAACTACCAACTACACGCTCGCCCCTTTCTTTCCCCGTGCTGCTGCTGCTTGGAGCTGGGGAGCAGCTGGCTGCAGATCTCAGCGGTGCGGCTTCTGCAGCCTCATGTGTCCGTGACGCCGATGCCCTGCGAACTGCGGGACAGCGGTTCAGTTTCTCTCCTAGAAGCTCTGGGCCACCTCTGGGCAGGCACCGAAGGGCTCCAGCGGAGGCTGGAGAAGAAACAGCGGATGCTTTCTGCTTGCCATCGTCCCCCCGCTGCCGCAGACCATCTGCGAATCTCCGAGGCGTGCTCGTCTCCTGAGTCACATCCGTGTCACCCACCGGGCAGCGTGGTGCTGGGGGAGGTTGTTCTCGCATCACAGGGATATTTTTGGGCTTTCTTCTCATTGTGACCTTTCAGCCTCCTACCACATTTCCTGTGAGAATGGGAGCTTGTCCTTTCCTAAACAACGTCTTGGTTTCTTCGGGCATTTTCCAAGACAATATGCATGAAAGGCAAGCTAGGACTGCTGGAAAAACTGTTAGGTGCCTCTCCTGTCTTCTGAACATTACCTGCTTGAATATTTCTGTCCTGATAGACGGGTTTGAGAGTAGACATCAAAACAGGTTTCCTTCTCCCCCACCTTCTGTCATGACCACTGCATGGCCAAGAAATGCCACCTCTCCAGCAGTCGGGCACGCGGGCAGCCCTGCTCCCTGAATGGCAAGTGGACCACCAGCAACCACGTTCTTGATTTTAAACGATGCCATTGAAGAAAATTTCATCCTAATGTTCTAATGCTCTCAGTTCTTTTTTCTATACCTGAAATTGCCAATTAAACAAAATCATTTCTGGTGAGCCAAAAAAAAAAAAAAGTCCTAGCCCCTTTTGAATTAAATTGTAAGCAGGTCTGTTTTCCTCTTGGCTCGGTCAAAAGACTTTTATTTGATAATGTTCAGATTTTTACCCACCAAACACCATAATTCTTTTGGTTTTAATTAAAGATTTTTTTTCCTTTGCACTAGACTGATGCTAAACTGGATTCACTAAATCTTCTTATGCTGTAAGTAGCAGTGACCCAGATAAACACATTTAAAAATTCAACTACTGCAACTACACTGTGTTGCCTTTGTAATATGCAGCGAGAGAAATCTAAAATAATTCTATAAATTTACAAGGGCAGCATGCAGCTTCAAATCATTAAAAGTAGATTCATAGACTAATTTAATTCTTCTAAATTACATGCACAAATCTGCAGGAAAAAAAAAAAGCGTTACTTGGTTTGGAGTCAGATGCTTGAAAGTTACAAAGAGGCCCGTGAAAAAATTACTTTTTCCTTCTGCATCCGTCCTTTTGCAGCGTAACAGAGGCCTTTTGGAAAAGAGGGGCTCGTGTATTTATGAATAGATCCTACTGCAGCCACACAGAGCCATGAACACAGGTAACCACAAAGAGGCTGCATTGCTTTGCTTCTCAGCGCCCAAGCTCGCAGCGCTGGTGGTGTTTTGGTGTCAGGGCTGGATCCAGCCCAGCCAAGCTCACCGCCCGCCCAAAGGCATGGCCTGGGGGAGACGCCATTGACAGACATGGATCAAGACATGGATGTGAAGACATCTTCATTGACTGTATCGAGATGAGGACATCAAGACTCCTCCATTGAATGGATCAAGACATGGACATCAAGACTCCTCCATTGAATGGATCAAGACATGGACATCAAGACTCCTCCATTGACTGTATCGAGACATGGACATCAAGACTTCTCCATTGAATGAATCAAGACATGGACATCAAGACTCCTCCATTGACTGTATCGAGACATGGACATCAAGACTTCTCCATTGAATGAATCAAGACATGGACATCAAGACTCCTCCATTGACTGTATCGAGACATGGACATCAAGACTTCTCCATTGAATGAATCAAGACATGGACATCAAGACTCCTCCATTGACTGTATCGAGACATGGACGTCAAGACTTCTCCATTGAATGGATCAAGACATGGACATCAAGACTCCTCCATTGACTGTATCGAGACATGGACGTCAAGACTTCTCCATTGAATGGATCAAGACATGGACATTGCCAAAGCGCCTTGTTTGCCTAGGTTTAAGCAAACCCTTTCCAAGGCCCCAAAAATTGTGGTTCAACAGTGAGTGACAGGATGCTACGGTGGTTTCAGATGTTAATTTTGTGTGTTTTCTGCCAGATCAGGGGATGGAGGCAGCGTTGGGACAGCCGCCGGTGCCATGGCCTGCCAGCTGGCCACTCAATCCCTGCTGGTCCCCGGGTGCTGGCGGGGAGGGCTGGGGGGCGTCTCGCACCCTATAACTTGCCCAAACGCGGACGTTCACATTTCTTTTGTTTTTGTGAATTTTTAGACCACAGAGTCAGCTGTGTTTACACATGGAAGAAATATATGCTATCGGGGACAATCGGATAATAAACAGCCTTTAATTAGCACAAAAGATGCAATACGACCTAATCCCTCAGTGCCTGTTTAGACAGCCAAACCTAAACAGCAGGGTCCGTCGCCCCACCACACTGCTCTGGGGAGGCCGGGGGGAACCCCAGGCTGCTGCTGCCATCCCAGTACCCACAGCTGGGTGATGGTGAGGGGCTCAACCCAGACCAGGGACCGCATCCTGATCCGGGGATGGTTTGCAGTGGATGAAGATGCTGCCCCCTGTATTCAGTGGGTGCTCAATGGCTTGGGTTTTGAGCAGTTTTTTCTTTTTTTTTGGATTCCTCATAGGTAGATCCAGGCTGTTGAAAGCTGCAAATACAGAAAGGAAGCCAGGGAAAGGAACTTATAACTAACTGCTATAGTTGTTGGTACAAAAGTTCAGCTTTAATCACTACAAGGACAGGTAGGCTTTACTGGATGTACATCCCACTGGTTGACTTCTCTGGAGATTTCCCCCCACATTTAATTAATTTTTGGTAGCAGCATGCTCCCTTGCTTCCTCTGGTTAGCATTAAGTGATAAAACTGCAAATGTCAAATGAATCATCAGTAGCACCCATTGATTTTCCAAGCTTAATCCCAGCACAGAAGACCCTGGGGTGGCAGCGGTACCCCTCGCTGGCAGCTGCCACCCAGACAGGCTTCAGTGGGGCTGACTAGCCCCACAGCCACCCCCAGCACGCCAGACCCAGGGAGACACAATGAGCTAGGGCATGGTTTGGCCATGGAAACTCTTATTTTGTGTGTGGTTTGCTTGGCATCCCCAGAGGAAGAGCCCATGAGGATCTGTTCCTCTGCAGCACAGCATCGCCTCAGCAGGCACCAAGGTGGCCTGCAGGATGAAGACTGACAGCAAAACAATTTGCTCCAGAGCTGCACCAGTGTGCTGAGCCATCCCTGTCCCTCTGGGCGTCTTTCTGTGCTGCCTGCTGAGGCTGAGCAGCACGGCTGAACGCCAAACCTCCCAGCCAGGCTATCAGAGTGGTCCGGCGACGTTCCCAGAGGACTTACAGTCGATGATGATGGATTGCACTGATCCATTAATGCAGCGGTCTCATCTGGGAAAGATGTAATTGCCACTCCATGTCCCACCGTTTCTGTAAGTTTTTCAGCACATGTAATAGCGCACGCCGCGATGAGAAGGGCTGGTGACGAATGCTGCAGTAAATATGTCAGGGGCTCCGCGCCCCATGGCAGCACGCTCCCATCCTGCTGCCAGCCAGCCGTCAGTGAGGTGGGGAAGCGATAATCACAAAATCTGGTGTGACGTTCATTGTGATGGATGCGTTCTCCAAAGGTTTGATGGAAAAGCATGGGCAGTACCGATCTTGTTTCCTCTTGCAATGGACATCTGCAAAATAGGTTTGCGTTGGCTGGTTCCTGGTGTCAGGGAAATAATATTTACTTTTAGACCTCGATGGGAAGGGATGAAGAGGAAATCTGGGGGAGCACAGCTGCAAGGAGCAGCAAGCGGGGCGTGCACCTCCCTGGAGCCATGCTGCTGTAGTCCAGCCAGTGGAAACCTGCTGAAAATCAGTGAGGTCTTCTCATTGCACACATCCACGGAGCAGGGTGGCATCCCATGCTGGTGTTGTCTTGCATTCAGAGGGCTGGCATCTCACGCATGATGGCAGGACCGAGGGAACGGGTCATCTCTGCCTCTCCACATCAGACCAGGAAAGGCTCAGTGCAGCCACCGGGGTGAAAGGCAGCGTGTAAACGGGTGTGAAAGGGAGAGGGAACAATGCCTTTTTCCTCACATCGCAGGAATCCTATGTTTTTCTGTCTTTTAAACAAAATGCCCGTGGCTGCTCACAAATTCTTGCAAGGATGAAAATAAGGGGCTGTTTTTTCTTGAAAGTTTTTCCAAACGCGTAGTTTTAGATGGGGTGGCACAAGAACAGGGCGAGTTTGAAATCTGACGTGGGTGTGCTTTCTGCTTGAGGATCAGTGCCAGCATGATGCTGATGAAATGCTGGGGTTGGTGAAGGGGTCGGTTTGCTCCCCAAACAGCACCGTGGTACTCATGCACCTTGGCACCTGACCATGCCCCTGAGTGAGACCCTGTCCCACAGGAGGAGAGAAGCTGGTGGCTCCATGGTGGATTCCCTGTGCTAGGTCTTCTCATTTTGGGCCTGGATTCAGGTGCTGGTTTTTGACATGCAGGGCTTCGAGGCTGTGCTGCTTATGCTTTCCTGTAGAGCATGACAATATCTGTGTTGCTGATACCCATCAAAGCCACAGGTGGGAATAGGGGGTTGCCATTTTGTGGTAGCTGGGTGGCATGAGTGCCTGTACGTAGCCATGGGCACCTTCTTACCTGTGGTCTTAGGCAGGAACATTTGTACGTCACCAGTAAGGGTCAGCATGCTGTGGAGGGTTCGATTTTTACTTGGTGCTGCTTTTCTTCTGATTCTTTGTTTATTGAAGGCAGGCTGTGTGTTGGGGCAGTGAGAGGTCATGTGAAAGTCTGGCTTTTGGTTGATGTGAGTTTCCCAAGTGTCGGGATTAGCAGTTCCAACACCCACGATGTCAAACTGTAGTCACAAACTGACTTCTGTACATTCATCCCTGTGGCCTCGAGAAAGTCCAGAGAGGGCCAGGCACGTGGAGGTGCTGGGGTGGATGGGGTGCCCGTGGTGCTGCTGGCACCTCCCTTCCTTCTGAGCTGCTGGACCCGTGGAGGGTTGCTCTGGTGGGCATCGCTGGTCAGGAGGCACCTGAAGATGTTGAAACATCGTGGTGCAGTGGGGCCAGGGTTGTGTGTTTCACCTGCAGAAGAACCATAGCAGCTTAAAAATGGATTTTGATTTGATCTGGTTGGCTGAGACAGGGTGACTGGTGCATGTGGGAGTCCCCATCACATGTAGCCAGGAGTGATACGGTCACCTCAGCCAGAAGGGAGAGGCAACGGGGGCAGCCTTCGCCACGCCAGTTCTTGCTGCGGTAATGGGAAAGATCAAGTGAATGCAAGAAAAACATCTGAGCCTGGGATCGGGGAACTGCGTCAGGACAGAACAGCGAGCCGAGGGTTTCTGAGTGGGGAACAATCCTCTGCCGAGGAGCTAATGAGGCTTTGAAGTTGTTTAACTGACATCAAACTCTGAAATCCTTTGCAAGAACTGCAATGCTTTGAGGACTGTTTAATAAAGCTCTTAACTGGGAAAGGAGCAAATATTTTATCAGGCTGAGTGCTTTTTGTTGCGGGTTTGGGGGGAAGCGGGACGGGCAATTACATTTAATTGGTATCCTTCCCCTCCTGTTATCATTGGGGTATCGATTGCTGGGAAAACAGAATGCATGTTTTCTAAAATTTACTGTAAAGTAACGGCTCTCTTGTTTGTTTTGTTTAGCTCTGTGCTCTCAAAACAGCTCATTTTTCTTTGCTTTGCTGGCAAATACAATGTTTTGATTGAAAACGATACCAAATAATCAGTTAAAGGGGATATTTAATGTCAGGAAAAATTGTTTAAAATATTTTTTCCCATAGGAAAATCATGCAGTTCGCTTTTCAAGCCTAAGAAGCCTCTTAAAGCCAGCACGAGCCTCCATTCTCCCTGCGGCCTCGCTCCAAAAGCAAACACGTGGGCGCAGCGCGTGTGTAGGCACCGTGTGGGCCAAGGTATGGTGAACCTCAGGAGTTCCGGTGCAAGCGCTGTCCCATCCAGTTTATCACTTTTAATTTACAATTTTTGAGGCTGCTGCCATCTCGCCACCCCTGCAGGGTGCTGGGGGAGCAGCCAAAGGTGCGCGATGGGGCCAGGAGGCTGGGGGGAAGCAAGGCAGGACTTCCTGGCAGCAAGCATCCCCTGGGAGCACGCATCCGTCCTGTCTGGCTCCCAGGGCGCTGGCAGCGTGTGGGGCACCGAGGCGCCCACCCCAGCGCGGCGCCGCAGCCACTGATGTCCTGGACCCTGGGGAATGCGTGGCGGCGGCGTGGAAGGGGAGCTGTGGCAAAGGGATGCTCCCGCAGCCCTTCTCTGGACAGAAATGGGGACCGTGGAAGCCGCAAGAGCCTGCGAGGTCGAAGGGATGTCACCGGCCTCGGCAGCACGTGACTCAGCAGTAATTACAGCTGGCAAATTTATATTTGTCCTTCGTGTGTCAGGTTTAATGCATCAGATCGCCGTGCGCTGTCTGAGGGTGGGTTGGGCTTGCTGCAGGCTAAGCAGGCTGCTGCTGTCAGGGCGTTTCTGTAGTACGCTAAGGGGGGGGCGAAATAAACCACATCTGGAAAGGTTTTCTTCTCAGAAACTTGGTGCAAGGTCCTTCCCACCACGACAGCCTAGAGGTAGAAGGGATGTGCACTGCAATGTGCGGTGGATGTGAGAGACATGAGCAGCTGGGAATAGCAAGATCAATCTCAAATAATTTCAGAAGGGTCGTGCTTTCAAAGAGCCGGTCTGTACCCAGTCCTATACACTGTGTCACTGGTGGTCATGCTGAGAGTGGGAGGCCTTCAGCAGAGAGTTACACGTGGTTATCAGAATATCCTGCGTGGAGCAGGGGGAGGGAAAATGCACCTGGCAGTGCAGCAGTGCGCCATCTCCATTACGCTTTGGACACGCCACAGTTTTGGCTGTGCAGGGAGTTTTTTTGCAAGGCCTTTCAGTTGGGTGTAAAAATTCACTACAGGTTGAAGTTTGTCAGGCCAACGCTCTGTTCATCCCCCAGCACTTACTGTCTGTCTCGTGTATGTTGCCCTTGGGAGTGAAGGCACCAGTTTCAGGTCTGTGACAGGATTTTTTTTTTTAAATCGGCCTGATTTGTTTTAAAATGAGCAGAAAGTGAGTTCTCTCCTCCCCAGAACAGATTGTGAACTACGGGCTGTTGACAACAGCAGTGCAGTTGGCAAATCTATTACCCTCACCCAGCTCATGCGCAGGCCCGCTCGGTATTTCTCAGCTGAACTCCTTAAAAGACTGAGGCATGATCAGGCAGTCAAAGCGCTGCCTCGCAGAGCGATCACGCTTCATGCCTAAGTGGTGCATGGCCTTGTCGCGGCGCCATCCATTACAGGCCATTTTGTGCTGCCGTAATGATTTGCTTTCCCTCCGGCTCCCCCAGGGCTGAGCAGCCTGGATGGGAGCCGTGACACAAACAGGCTTGTGTCCTGGAGGGATCCATCACGCAGCGGTGGCGCTGGGGAAATAAAAGAGTACCTGTTGCAGTAGCCGCCTCGCATCCTTCTTGCTCCTCGCGCGTCTCCTGGCGTTGTCTGATGAGATGCTTTTATTTCACCTGCCCCTCGACAGCGCCCAGCTCACTGCCCGCCACAAGAAGTAAGGGGCCAGCACAGAGGCACGGGGAGCAAAGGCTGCGGGCATCATGCATCGAGCCCCTTTCTGGAGGTGACAGGGCTGTGTTTGGGGTCTGTCTGTCAGCTGGCAGGAGGACGAAGGGCCGGTTGCCTTAACAGACACCCTGCGGGGGTCTCCTCCTCTCCGAGGGGGTCACCACCAGCCTTCCCAGTGCCTCTGCACCCAGCCAACACGGCAACTCCAGCAGTGAAAGGTGGGGATGTGTTAGCGTGCTGTCGGCTGCGTTGACAACAATGGGAAGCCTTTGCTCCTGTAGGGAGGGCTGCAGTGATACAAAACAAAAGTCACGGGATGCAAGATGATTTATAGGTCCTTGCTCTGTCAGTACGTGCCCTGGTTGCCCCCTTGCTTATTTACCACAGACAGATGCAGCGAGATGGGATGGGCTTTGGCTGCTGAGGACAGGCAGGTCCAGCTTGAGGTCCTTATACAATCCAATTCTCACCCACAAACGCTAAAAACAAGCGGGCTGCGTGCATGGTCTGAGGGTGCACCAGGGCACATGGTGGCGGGGTGGCAGGGGACTGGGGCTCTCAGGAGCTGGTGCTGTGCTCCTGAAGGTCAACATTGAGGACAGGGCTTCTGGCAGGAAGATCAATGGCAGCAAGCAGTGAATTTTGGCAAAGTATTGAAGTCCAAATCTGGCCATACGTTTCTCCCCAGGCTGTTCCATTAGGTCAAGAAATCGAACCGGGCTACGTTGGAGCACCAGGACCATTGCATGAGTTGCATCTGCAGAGGCAGTGTGGAGTGCTGCGGTCCCACACAACAGCCCTGAGAAAAGTTTGCGGCACGGCCATCAGCAGGGGATAAAAAAAACATGCCAGAGTTATCGCCGCCCTTTTAATGGCATTTCTGTATAGCTAACATATCATTTCCTGTAGAGTTACACACATCATTGCCTAGTGCCATGAACTTAACTCTTATCAGCACCCCGGTGGGAAAACCCCAGATATTTACAATAGCTTTCTTTTCAGAGTTGCAAGCTTATTTTCAATTAAAACAAACAGCAAATTAAATATTAAATAGATAAGTAGGGAAAGGAAAATTAATTGATTTTCCGACACTGCGGTGGGGTAGACAGAGGAAACTTAAGGCAATTTCACTGACTTGTATTACCTCCCTTTGCATTTATTAGGTACATGAAACTAAGTTCTAAAAACTGGGTAACTCTTAATGTTTCACGCGCGGCGAAGCAGCAGTCGTCAAAGAAAAAAGCAGCACATGTTTCAGGTTGGTTTATATTAAAGGGGAAATGTGGTACAGCTCTCTCTGTTAATACCAAGGTTGGAAAACGCAGTTCAGTTAGAGTCCTTTCCACGCCGGCGTGTGTTTTTGTACCCTGTGCTCGCTGCGCATCGCGTAACAAGGGAGTCAGGGAGCCACAGGACAGCTCACTGGGCAGCTTCAAACTGTCTCTCGGCCCCACAGCTCCAATGTTGTTGGAGAACAACATTTGGCCATGCCTTAAAGTTAAAAAAAAAAAAAAAAAAGGCAACAAGGGAAAGCAGGCATCTCTTCAAGGTGTCTGATGGTGATAGATGAGCTCTTCTTTCCCTCATCTAGATATTTCCTCTGCCCTGTCGCTTTTTAAAGCAGCAATGGGGGATTTTATTATGTTTTATACTTTCATCCTCTGCGGTTATCTGTCTCTCTCTCCGTGGGTCTGTACAGCATGCTAATCCCTCAAGGCTCTTACACAGCATAATTTTCATCTTAATTTTTCTATTTCTCAATGTTAAACGGCTTTGCCAGGGGAGTAGAAGGTCATTTCCTGTCCCCACCAGATCATTCGTTTTCTGTGAAAACACAGAGATCTCATGCTTTGCAAACAAACAGAAAAAATCAGAAATAGCCAGTGTAATTTGCAAAACACTCGTCCGTGCTGCAGAATCGAGAGGACCAGTGGTGCTACTGTAAGTTGCAGAGGCTGCAGGGTTTGTGAATGGTTCTTTTGAAGAAAGAGGTTGTAGCAGAAGTATGAAATGGCTTTTTAATTCATTAACAAAACCAACAGTGTTTATTTCTTCAACTTGAATCTGGTGAGCACTCTCCTCATTGTCTTTATTTTTAGAAACGTTAGCTCTTTATTTTTCCAAACAAGACCGGCATGATTTTTTTTTTTTTTGGTACCACTACTTGTCACTTTCTGAATAAGTGATTTTATTTTTCTACTGCCTTTCTGTGCTTGGGAATCTCTGCCTG
The DNA here is from genome assembly GCF_013377495.2 of Cygnus atratus. Lineage (NCBI taxonomy): Eukaryota > Metazoa > Chordata > Aves > Anseriformes > Anatidae > Cygnus > Cygnus atratus. Next base: position 127,300,231 of record NC_066362.1, on the reverse strand, counting down.
CCTGCAGTCTGTTTCAGCCAACGCTGAAAAAGGAAACAAACAAAAAACCTCAGCCCTGTACTTGTGAATATTTTCTTCAGAACATTTCATGAGATGAGAAAAATCATGAATTATTCTCCCTAAGCCAGCAGCAGCAGGGGAAAATGAATGACTCATCTGTTTACTTTTAAAAATCCTTTTTAAAAAATCAGATGTGCCTGATGATAAATTATCAGAATTTTGCTCAACCAGCCCCGGCTATTAACTCCCGACATTGCTGGAGTCTCGCGCTCGCCGTGGCATCGTGCTGCCAAGCCCAGGGATTTACAAGTCTCGGGAGAGACGCTGAGATTTCCTGCTCCCCTGCCTTGGCCATGCTTTAGCCTTTGTTCGTGGGCTTGGTTTTTTTGTCTGTCCCCGTTTCGCTTGCAGGTTCTGGTGCCGCTCCTGCAGCCATCTACATGAGTGAGTAATTTATGTGAGTAGCAGAGCCAGTGGAGCTATTCGGGTGTATTCGGACAGGGATATATCCCAAGGCCCGGGCTCCTCACACCCATTTCAGTGTCCTGCTGCCTTCCGTCTCGTCTCGCCCGAGCCGGGGCTGAGCCAGTGCGGTGGTGACAGCGTGCAGTTCGCTCTTGGGTAGCAGGATGCAATTGCGTGCAGGTGAAAAATGTAAATTTGGGGTGCTTTTGGTGCTTCCCCATGGTAACAGAGTTAAAAATGGACAAGTTTCCATGGTGATTATTACCGCAGGATGCGCTGCTCACTTCAGGAGTGGCACAGGCGGCGTGGCGGTCCTCCAGGCAAAGTCTGCAGGCGTAAATTATTTACCCTTCTAAATAAATGAATGCACAGCATCATTATTATTTTTTTTTTTTTTTGGAGTGGGGGGCAGGGTGTTCATCTTTGTAGGAAATAAGCTGCAAATTTCACTGCCATCACAAATAGGAACAATCTCTGCCCTTTTTTTCCATTGACATTTGCTTGGTTTAGATGAAAGCGTGGGCTGGCAAAGTAGATTTGAAGTCGTTTTGATTTTTATTCCCGGTGTCTTTTATTGAACTAGGCGTCTGGTTCGAGCGACTGCCCGCATTGAGCGGGGCAGGTGCTGGGTTTTGGCTGGGTTTTGCTCTGGGCTTCTTCCCATCGGGGGGAGCGCAGCCGGGCTGCTTCGTGACCCGTCGGAGGTGCCACACCGATGGCCTGACCCATGCTGGTGAATCCCTGCAGGACAAACAAGGACCCTCTGCCCACGGCGGAACATTTCGGAGCTGTGTATTTTTAGAAATGTTTGTTTTTGTGCTTTTGCTGAGTTAAAGCAGTGCGCTGTCTCTGGGCTCTGCCGTACGCTGTCATTACGTGAAGCTTTGTTTAAAACTGTAAAAACGCAGCGCCTGAGCCCTTGGGTTAGCCTGCCTGCAGGAGGGGTGGTGTCTTGACTGCAGTCAGCCCTGGAGTCCTTTTAAATTATCTGTGTTTACGGCTAAATATAAGTTCCTCAAAACTCTTTGTACAGCACTCAGGGATGTCTGTATACACAGCATCTATGTATATATTACTGTAGTGCATTGTGGAGCCGTTACCCTGAAGCGTGGAAACGTTTAACGGCCTTCCTTTGGCGACAGGGTCTTTCAAGGCAGTCGCAAATATTATGTTAAGGAGGAGATTTATGCAGTGCCTAAACCATGTTTCTGCCTCACAGGCCAAGCTATGTCGGTGCCGGTGCCCCTGGCAGCCCCGAGGCACGGTGGGTCCCGCTGACGGCGATGTGAGCGCGGCGCCTGCGGAGCCCCGAAGCCCTGCGACATGGAGGAGCTGTACAAGGAGACCCCGAACCTGCCCATGGACGTCACCAGCCCGCCGGCGGCCATGGCCAACAACAAGCTGGAGAACGGGGTGGCCCAGCTGATCACGGCCGAGGCCTGGAACATCAACTCGGCCGACCTGATGAAGAAGGCCCTGTCCCCGCTGGTGACCGTCCCCGCGCCCTCCATCCTGACACCGCCGGCCGAGTCGCAGAGCGGGGTGGCGCTGAAGGTGGCGGCCACCGTGCTGCAGCCCATCTGCCTGGGGGACAGCCCCGTCGTCCTGCCCATCCACCTGCAGGTGGCCGGCAGCGCCGCCCCGCAGATGCCGGCCGGCAACGCCACCCCCTACGTCATGACCACGCAGGGCCCCGTCCCGCTGCCCGTCCTCCTGGAGCAGCACGTCTTCCAGCACCTCAACTCGCCCCTGGTGCTGCCCCCCGGTGCCGCCTGCCCCGCCAGCCCCCTGCACGGCGGCCTCTTCCCGGGCTCCTCGGCCCCTGTCGGCCAGCCCCAGCTCCTGGACCCCAAGCCCGCTGGCCCAGGCCAGGAGCCCGTGCTGCCGCCCGTCTTTCAGACGCCGGGCTTCGCCGCCGTCCTGCAGGACCTCTTCCCCTCGGGGCAGGGCGCCCTGGGCTCGGCCCCCTGCCAGCCACCCCCTGACTACACCGCCCTCCCGCCCCAGGCCTTCAGCTCGCCCCTGTCCCCGCTGGTGCCCCCCGCCACGCTGCTGGTGCCCTACCCCGTCATCGTGCCCCTGCCCGTGCCCGTGCCCATCCCCATCCCCGTCCCTATCCCTGTGCCCCACGGCACCGAGTCCAAGGTGGCCCCCGACCCGCCCAAGCCCCCGCTCTTCACCCCGCAGCCCTGCAAGGGCACCCAGACCCCCCTGGAGAAGGAGGAGACGAAGCCCTTCGACCTCGTCCACCAGCGGGACTTCTCCCAGCTGAGCCGCCACACCGTCATCAAGATGGGCAGCGAGAACGAGGCGCTGGACCTCTCCATGAAAGGGCCGCCCGCGCCACGTGCCGGCGAGGCCGCGCCGCCACCACCGTCCCCCGAGGACGGGGCGCTGGACCTGTCCCTCGCCTCCTGCCGCAAGCCGGGGGGGCCCCAAGGGGAGGCGGCCGGCACCAGCCCCACAGCCGAGGGCAGCCCCCCGGCCCTGCCGGCCGCCCCCTTCACCCCCTCCAAAGCGCCGGAGGCCGCGGGCAAGGCGGAGGTGAGGGCGGCGGGGCCCGGGCCGGGCGAGCTCCTGCGGCCGCCGCAGAAGTGGCTGGTGGAGCCGGCGGGGCGAGCGGCCTGCGAGCCCAAGGCCGGCGGCAACAACATCGAGATCGTCAGCACCTCGCAGACAGCCAAAGTCATCGTCTCCGTCAAGGACGCCGTGCCCACCATCTTCTGCGGCAAGATCAAGGGCCTGTCGGGAGTGTCCACCAAAAACTTTTCCTTCAAAAGGGACATGCCCCAGGACTCGGTGCTGCAGTGCTACGACGTGAAGAGCCAGCCCGAGCCCCGGGACAACGCCGAGGCGCTTAGGAAACCTGTAAAGAACAGGAGCGTAAAGCTAAAGAAAATGAACTCGCCCGAAATACACATTCTTCCAATCAAGAAGCAACGGCTCGCTGCCTTTTTTCCGAGAAAGTAAATTATGGGTTTTTAGAATTTTAAGATTATTATGGAAAAAAAATAATAAAAAAGATGCACTTGGTTTTAAACTCATTTAAAACTTTAAACTATCTTTGTAAGTTATTTTTGGGGGAAGGGGGAGAGGAGCAGATGTAGAGTCCCTATAAGCTGGGTTTCTTTCCTTTTTTTTTTTTGTTATTGAATTTTGACTTTTCATGGGAAACTGAATAAAAAGCAACCTATTTTTCAAGCAGATTGCACATTTTGCAGCTTTAATGGAGTAACGGATGAGTCAGAGGGGTAAGAGCTATTTTCACTGCCATAAAGTGCTTTGATGATGTAATTCTTCATAACGGTTAGAATGGAAATTTCAAAATAAATGTTTGTACGTGCTGATCGGCTGCGCTATCTCTGTCATTTCTGAAGTGCTTTCGCCACGCGGAAGAGGTCTGGCAAAAGTCTGTAAACCGTAAAGCACTGCAGCTCACTTGTGATGGCCCTAAAATGTTAACATCGCCAGGCTACGAAAAATTATCTTGTCCCAGGGCACGGTCGGAGAGCGCTTCTGAGCAGCCAGTGACGGTGCGCCCGGACGAGCTTCGGAAAAGCCAGAGCGAGGGTTAGCGCGCGGAACAGCCCAGCGCAGGCCAAACGCCAGCTTCAGCGCCAGAGATGCAGCTTTAAAATGCTAAGTAACACTAGCAGTTATGTAAAAGAGAAAATCCTAAAATTTGGGGGAATTTGGTTGCCGCGGGGGGAAGGGTGGTGGTAAGGAAAAGTCACATAATTTTTCCCAGCCTGACTATAGATACATGGAGAAGTTGTTTATTGTTAGTTTTACAATTTTCTTTGATGGCTGAAGTCAATGCACATCCAAGAGCAGACTATGTAACTTTATTACCTGACAGTGTACAAGCCACCCACGTCAATGGAGAAATGTGAATGTACAATTCAAATAAACGTTCTGGTAGGTGACGGTTTTGCACTTTGTGTGTGGAAATCAGCTGGAGACGCCTTCTTGTACGTTGGCTGTTAAATTCAGGTGGCTCACGTCTAGAAACCCATCCCCAGGGAAGAAGGGCTGCGAGAGCAGGAGATCAATTCTGGGGGGGGGGGGGGGGACACTGCCCGTGCGTGGCTATACCTGGTGGGTAGAAAAACTCTTCATTATTATTTCAAATGCCATGGTCCCAGAACAGTGTTGTCTAAGCAAAAGGAGCAGTTGTAAACCCATCATCTGGGCAACGCAGCACACTAAGCGTGCCTTCCCTCACCCCTCAGCAGCCGAACTACTTCCAAGCCCCCTCCTGAGCAGCTTTGGGAAGGCCGTTGCAGTAGTTCTTGCAATAAGTTGGCCAAAGCAGCAGCTTCTGGCTTAGAAATCCCGTCCTCAGGCGCTGGCGTCATCCCAAAATCTGTTGAAACTTGTGAGGAAGGTGCCAATTCACTATCCAAAAAACGCCCCCGGCTTCGGAAGTCAGGAAGGGCATTCTGCTGCTCTCTTTCTGGGCTGAGGTATTGCAGCCCTCTTGCTTAATATGAAAAATCAGGAATTTTCACATGGCAGGGATGCTACACAGCATCAAACTCTGTCATACTCTCGCTTTTTAAATATTTTTAAAGCCTTTGTTTTTCCCCAAAGCTGGCAGAACCGGAGACGTTCAGAAGAGCTTAAAGCGCTGATGGATTCATTAATGTTTTGTCATCTGACAGCAGTTTTTTAAATAATTTCATTCTTAATTGAAAATGCTCTGCTACTTTGTTTTGTTCCTTCCAAGAAACTGCGCTGATGAAATGTGTCACTTCATGGCTGCTGCAGTGCGGAGGCTGAGGATTTCTAAATCCCTTGGGACGGCCATCCCCGCTGTCCCTGCCCCGCTGCCTCCGCGGGGCCGGGCTCAGGGCATCGAGATCTTCTGATAGTGGATTTTTTTTTCCAGGGCTATGCCAGGGCAGCGCCCGTCAGCGATGCTGGCTGCAGGTGCTGAGGCTTTTTGCCACAGGGGGCCTGGAGACTCCCCACTGGAAAGGTGCCCGCCGACCGGGCTGGGCTCATCCATCCACGCAGGTACCATTCGCCTCCCACCATCACTCGCGTGTGAAGCACGAGTCCTACATCCCCTCAGCACGGGGGAGAGGCAGCCACAGAACGAGGCACTTAATGACACCAAGATCGAGCACCTCCACCTCCTCCTCCTCCTCCTCGCTGCTAGCAGCGATTACAGGTTTTGTGTATCAGGCCATTAGTTTCCTCCACGGCTACACTTCAACTGCTTCTGAAACTTCTGCATGAGGAGAAGGCTGGGGAGCTGCGCTTGTGATATATGGAGCCTCCGTTTCTGGTGGCTGTTAATGGAGACGTTAATGCCTCGCGTGACGTGGAAGGGAAAGTCATTAAGCTGTAATGGCAGGAGGAGGATGTTTTACAACGATGGGTGTATGCCAGGTAGAGAGAGAGGAGCAGCACAGCCCCTCAAGGGCAACCTGTGCTGGCTCCAAGCTTCCTTTGACTGGGGCTTTGCGTGTGGGTTTTATTAGGGATGAGGGAAGAGGGGTGGGTTCCCTTCCCATCCATTTGCTCTCAGGTGAAGGAAGGTGAAGGAACCCAAAGATGCCTAATTTGAGGAGGAAGCTGCCAGCTGCACAGAACGCACCCCCGGGACACACAGCATCAGCAGCAGGAGGGAAGGCGAGCACGGGGTGCAGCAAGCACAGCACTTTCTTGGGCTGAAGGCAGCTGAGACACAAGAGCAGGGGGAGAGGCTGAACATCACGTCACACGCACAACACGGCACGCATAAACCACACGCCAGATAAACCACACTGTCCTGCACATCCCTGCAGAGGTTTGACCCGCAGGAGATCACCGAATTCATTCAATCCTTGCACACTTGAAGCTCAAATGGGAAACTTGACGGGCGCAGAGGTGGCTGCTGAGCACCCACGGGAGCGCTTCGGGCAGGCCGTGCCCCTCCGCTCGCGCAGAGGCACCTCAGGACAGCGATCTGACAACACGCCACTCGCTAGCAGCCCTGACCAAGAATCTCAGACAATGAAAATAGCATAAATCAACATTACACAATATCCTGGTACCAGATGTTTTGGTTTCTCTCTGTGCTCAAGTTTATAAAAACATGCTGAAGTGCTCGGGCAAAGGCCTTCTTGTCAGCTGGCTGGGATGGGGTCCTGTCTTCCTGCCTCCAGCCAGCCTGCCACCACTACAGTAGTGATGTGAATTTGTGAAATTTGCTTTTTTACTCACCTTTCACTTCTTTCAGTGGTTCCCCCCGTGCTTATTGAAAGTTTCATTTCTCCTAGACGATGCCACAAACTTGCTAATGCTGAAGTTTGCTGAATTCAGAGTACCCTGCGGCTGTCCTACGCACACAAACAAATCCCCTAATTCCAGTGCAGAAAACATGTTTTTCCACAGTTGTTAAAATCCTGGTATCCCACCCCTGCTAGGAAAATCCATTCTGTTGTTGAACCATCTGAAACATTTCTACACGTTTGGGGAGAAAAATTACTAACCACTAAAATATTTAGCACTGTTTCGTGGCCATATCCCCCAAGCTCTCCTGTAATAACAGCGTAAGATCTCAGTACTGAAATTACTGGGGTACTTTCAAACAAAGTGGGGAGAATTAAAAGCAAATGGCAGGATACGGGCTAATAGAGTGTTTAGAAGGGAGCTCTGCTTCCCAGGTAAAGCACTAGCTTTCACCGTAAAGAAGTCCATGTTTGCAGGAAGCACTGGTAATGCAAACCGCATCCCCGTCAGCCTGTGCCCGGCCCCCCCTTGGCTCCTGGGATTACTAATGTTCCCCAGCCCACAGCTGTCTGAGAACGGCTACATTTTCTGCATTGTTTTAATATCATCCTTCCCACCACATCCTCCTTGCCAGCGTTCCCATCCTTCTCTGCTTAAGAACCGGGGATGATGGGCAACGTTTTGTCCAAGTCTGGCACCTCACGGACCAAAGCTACCAAAGGGTGCGTCACTGCGACACGGAACAAGGAGCTCCCTCCCGCTGGATCTTAGGTACTGCGAGAAAATCCCTAGAAGTGCAAAGAAAGCCCTAGAAGTCCCATCAGTAGGCACGGGAAAGCATTTAATGGTGGGAGCTGCTGCTACAGAAGTCATTTCCCGTCTGTTGAGACCTGATCAAAGGGAAAAGAATGAAACGCCACCTGCACTCCAAGTTGTAAAGGTATCGAGTGGATTTTTCATCCTTTAAGTGAAGGATTCAAAGTAAGTACCTTGAAAGCTTGGTCCACTTCTTGGAGACATGAGAGTGTCCTTGGAGACCTGCACGGCTCAGCCACGAAGGCACGAAGCTGCCCCACTGGATGGCAAAGCCTGATGAAAGGCTGCTGTCTGCCTTTCACCACCTGGAGCACTGTCACGCATCTCTCGCTTAAAGCGTGCAACAAAGAGGATCTAGGGGCAGAAATATTCTCAGTGCATTGAATTTTGGGGGCAGATACTCTGGCCCATCTGGACTCTTGAGTAAGACCCCTTGTGCGGCAGACCATGGTACTTTGCCAGACGCCTGTGGTTTAGTGAAATGTGCCCCTTCTGAATGCCAGGTAGGTCTTTCCGAAGGGTTCGAGTAAGGGATTGTTCCATTTTACTGAAAACAAACAGCACTTTCGATGGGAAACTAGTTCGCATGCTGGAGTTAAGCAGGATGGGCACTGGGGCTCCCGTGATAGATACCAGGAATCGTGTCAATAAAACCCAGGGAGTCAGGAGAGCTACTGATCTCGTAAAGCAGATGTTGGTGTCTGGTCAGATCACTCCTACCCTGAACGCAGTCAACTAGACCTATGTGGACTACAGTGAGAGACAGTCTAGACATAATTAGGATATGAAGACATGAAGTTACATGAAATTAAACCCCATCCTGTACTCCTCTGCAGGTGTGACTTGAAAAGAAATCACATCAAGAGCAAATTTGTAGCAGCGGCTCATTCAATTAGGAAGAAGCAATGAAAGGACAGAAAGAGAGGAAGCCCCACGAATTGCGTAGGGAATGCCAAGGACTCGGCCCATGTTTTCAGATGAAATCTTCTCAAGAAATCTTTGGCATGTGATGTTACTGACAGGCCCGTGGGTTTTCCTTTAATCAAACACCACAGCACTCATGCTAAAGAGACAAATTATGATTTGCAACCGGTGAACAGCAAAACAAAGGGAGAAAACTGTCCATTTTGACACAAGATAAAATATTTCATACCCCTTCCATGGCTCAAAATGTTAACCTCTAACTCTCCTCCTTGAAATCCCAGGTCAAGTAGTCAAAAGACATTAGCTATGACTCAGCAATCAGTGCATCCAAATCTGAAACATGGTAAGCCAGTACCTCCACCTGGTTTCCTCCTTTTCCTCCAATTTTCCATTACTTCATTCTTCATATATTTTCCTTCCCATGTTTATTGCACACAATCCGTATCACTCATCCCAGCCTTCCATTTCTGTTTTCTTTCAAAACATTTAAACTTTCCCCAACCTGTTCATTTCCCGTAGCCAAACACAAACCCAAAGACAGTTTACAATTAATACACTACGATGAACGCAAAGATATATGGAAGTAATACGTTCCCTTTGGCTGAGCTGAGCACTCCTTGCTCTGGTCCCTTGCAAATATACAGAGAACACAAAGCAGCATTAAGTTAAAACAAACCAAGACAAAAAACCCACACCCACAAAAAAGCCACCACTGCCCACTGAGCCTGATTAGCAAAAGTTGTCATCTCAGGCGCAGCCCCAATACTATTTCGGTGAGTTGCTTAGGTGGTCCAAAGGCATCTCTGGGTTTGCAGTGGTGAAACAGAAGCAAAACAGATCCCCCATGGAGAAGGGAAAGCAGCTCTCTGTAGAGCAAGCAAGGGAGGGCAAGGACGGAGTGCTCCTCCTGTGAATCAGAGTCTACGCAGGACACAAAACTGGCAGCACGCGAGACTGAAGATCTTGCCTAGCCTGCGGCATGGGCACCAGAACAAGAGAAGAGTCAACTGAGTCCAAATTTAAGCTAGCTGTTGCAGCATGATGGATATGATTTAGTTCTGTGCTCCCCTTACCCCAGTTTCACGTGAATTGGATCTCCAAGGAGGCCTCCGTATTTCTTCTAGGCCTAGGAGATCCAAGTAGCCTCCTTGGGACATGCACCTCAAAGCAATGACCTATCAAGTAGCTCACCCCTAAAGCACAAGCATAAACCAAAGCTAGACTAGAACTGAGAATTTATTTAATTTTGCTCTCCCCACTACTGTGTTCATGCAAGCACATGCAATTAAAAGACAGCCTGACAAATGGAAAGCACTTTGCAGACCACACCTTGAGCAACACTGCCTCGGGTGAGAGGCCTCTGCTTCTAACAGAGCACCATCAGCATTCCCAGGCAAGGAAAGAAATCAGTAGCAACAGTACATTACGCTGGGATTATGCAGTCAAGATGCAGAGCCCTTTCCTTATTTTTCAAAACATGCAGGAGCAAGAAGCACACGCAAAGACCCTTCCCTCAAAATAAAGGCTCTCCGGTAAGAGGAAGACCTGCTTGGCTGCACTGGTTTGTGGAGATGGTAGTTGAGGGAAGAATTGTTCAGACCTGTCTGAAAACTCCACTCAGATCTCAACAGCGTTAATCGCTTGGAGGAACAGAGCACTTGCCATAACTAACGGGAAAAAAATCCACATGAGAAAATGAGAAATCTAGTAAAATCCCAGCCTTTTGCACCTGAAAAACAGACTGAGGTGCACCACCATTCACTGAGGTTTTCCCAGTGCCTTGCCAATCTGCCTCAGCTTCCACCTGGGAGGGTAGATGAGTCTTTGTCTTTCCCATTCTTGACCTCACTGCTGAGACTGCCAGCACAGGGTAATGGCAATTATCATGGTGGTTTTGTGGTGTATTCATTTCCTTCCAGCTGTCATAACTAGAAAGGAATCACTGGCAGGAGTGTGTTTCTGCCAGCTTCAAGCTGTACATCTGTTCACATTTGTCTGTTCACACAACACGGGATGCGAGCTCCCTTTCCTCCTGCACTGGCATCTGTTTGCTCACACGATTTGTCCTGGAAGGGCTTTGATTTCGGAGGCTGAAAAGTGAATCTCGGTGGATGAAAATGTCTTCACGTATTTTAACAAGAAAAGAGGTGCCGGTGTGCAGCCTTCACTATCAGCACTAAACAGTTCCATGGCAGATAATGAAAGCTGAAATAAAACTAGCAGCAGTCCATAAAGCTAAGGGGAGAAGCAGTTCAGGAAGGACTCCTTAGATTGTACAGCAGGGCTGGGAGATTCCGAAGCTGGTGGGAGCTAATTCTGATTCAGATGGGACAAATTACAGCTAATCAAAATGATCTGCTAGGACAAGGATGGATGATTCATGTAAGTGAGGGAGTTAAAAGCCTATTGGACCACTGTAATGGCATACTTTAAGCATATACAGGTCTCCCATCATCTCCACAGCCACAGCAGTAAGAATTTATTTAGGGCAAACAGTCAGAGGAGAATCTTTTAAAATATATGTGTTTGCTGTTTTAAAATTAAGAATCTCTGGGGTTTCCACTGTAAAAATGAATAAATAAATCACGACATAAAATGTCTCAAAGTTGCTGACTCAAAACACAGTGAGCTTACAACAGACTTCAGATTTTAAGATAAAGCCTCAAAATGGCTCTGCGTGATCTTAGAAACAACAGGAACACAGACGGTTTGGGAACAGGATCCCACGATCTATGGACTAGTCAGTAAGCTTTACGGAGCAAAAGATTACAATCAAGGCTTGAGAAAAAAGCAGCAACCATTTCACCAGAGAAATGGATGTGAATCAGTTTCTGCCTCCCTGCATCACTTAGGCAATTCCAAGCAAGCACTTTTTACTCACTCCAATAGTTTTACATGCAATAAAAAAAGGAAGGAGGAATATATGACCTCTGAAATTGATCTCAAGGGGTCTTTTTTCCTTTTTTTTTTTTTTTTTTTTCAAACCAAGCCAGCCTCTCTCTATATAGCTTCAATTCAGCTTAAGCAGCAATAGAAACACAAAGATGCCTGTAACTTTTAGACCAGGTTCACACATCTAATGTTGGAACTAAACATTCATTTAACTTTATTATGCGAACAGCTAATCAATCAAAGAAAAAAAAATACTGCTATCCACTTCTAAAATCCGTTTTAGTCACATGACACTGCATTAAAACAGACTGCACTCCTCAACTCCTACTTAGAACAGAGCAGATAGGGGACAGACCTAGAAACACTTTCTTCACTTTGCTTTCTCTACAACTTTCTACACAATTGTTACCTCCAGTTACTATTTGAAGTCTACAGGAGAACAAGCTTTAAAAATCATACAGTTTTAGAGCAACTGGCATAAAAGTCACTTAAGTGGTGTAGACAAAAAATGGGAAGATTTTCCATCCTTTCAGCCAACACTTACAATGCAACGTTGCTGTCTTTCATTGTCATTCCTGCAACAGTCCTACAACATGTACACAGCTACAACAAACTTGTCAGAAGTGCTGTAGCGTCAACCGTGATGTGCAATCGCCCCGCCATGCAGTGTTCTTCAATTTCCATATTGCATGAGTCTTCTGCAACAAGGGCTGTGAGAGCTGCCAGCCCTCCTGGAGCAGCTGCGTTTTAATTTTACGTAGAAGAGATCTTACCGTGCACTGATGAGTCACAGCACTGCCTCGCGAGAGACTACAAGATACAGAACCAGATAAGCAGATGAATCCCTGTTGATAGAAAAGCAACTCAGAAGAACAAAGACAATACACCATGTTGTCTTTTATACTGAATATGCACCAAAAAGATAATTCGCTATCTTTTGGGAGAACAGATGCAAAACGCCTCTGGACTGTTGTTATTTCAAAGTTCCATAACTTGCCTGTGAAGTATCTAAGGTTACCATTAATCCAATTAACATTACTTCTCAAACGCAGGCAGATCACTGCAGAGAGGCATCAAAACAACAGACTTCTCTAAAATATTAACAGTAAAACCTAAAGTATATGAAGTTTAAACCTACTGGTATTAACTGCTTTTAAAAAAATAGTTCAGGTCTTCATCTGAACGCAGGACAAACTCACTTTTTAGGAGTCTCTTCCCCTTAGTGATTTCTATGAGAATTCTGTAAACTCTAAGCAGCAATACACTATATTCAAAACTAAATAGTTGAATATATTCCTGAATAGTTATTTTGAAAGCACAGACCAACCCAAATTCAAATATTAATTGCTTCAGACAAACTATGTTGGAACAATTTTATCCTTCTGATTAAAGCTTCCTCACATCAGATGTTGTCACAAACTGCCAGGTACGTCAGCTACCCTTGCCTACGCAGATGGTGCTTACACATAAAACAAAACAGACAACAATGAACAAACTATTTTATTGCTGTTTATAGATAAGAACATCCCATTGAAAATAAAGAATGAAAAATATATTCTGCTGCAACATTCTGAACGCATGAATCTCACACTGTAGCGCATGGTGAAATCCTGGTACTGTAACTTCACAGTAATCCCTATGCACCTGGGTGCACACAAAGCCTCGAACAAATATTTATACCCATCATAGTACCATGTACAAAAAGTTCATTCCATAAAAGCCAAACAGAAATTTTAAACATCTTTGTTTCTCCTATGCCAATGGCAATTTAAAAAATTAGAGCTGTTTTCAGTTAAATTGTATGAGCAGTACTTCTTTTAAGCTAAAGAACTCTGAAATTCAGCATAAGAAAGCATTGAAGAAGTAAGGTTTGAACACTATACTCAACACGTGGAGCATTATGTTTTCCTCACAGTGTAACTGTAACTTTCATATGGTTTTACCAATAATCAAGTCAATATTTTCCGAACACAAAGAGAAAATATGCTCTTTCTCCAATCAATGCTCTGACCTTTTCTTACTATAAAGAGCGTGCTTGTATTATTCATCTAAGCATACATGCACCACAAAAGATATGCAAAACAAATCAACAGAGATAACCTTTAGTGTCAAATGTCTAATGATGGAATAATAAAAACAATCCTCGAAGCCCAAATGATTGCTAAATTAAAATTGCATTGCAGTCACTTAAACTAACAAAATTCTCGGACACTTGTAAGCTACAAAAAATGTTATTTTGCAGCAGTATCTCTGCTGAAACCTGAGGAGTATCAGAGTATTGGTACAACAAGGCATTTTCAGAAAAAGGATTCGTAAAAAATACATTTTTACTATATAGTTTCATATAAAAAGGCAATAAGAAATATAATAAAACCTACCAATTTAGGACTACATCTTCCTTAGCAAATAGTTTTCATCACTTGCACTATTACATACAGTACATTCAGTTTCCTACACAGAAAGTACATTTTCTTATCCCTGATGTACATTACAATTGGCAGTGACAACAAACTGGTTCATTATCACCACTGGTTCTTGTAGCTTACACAAACAGCACCAATTTTACCCTAAACAGGCTTATCAATTACATAGTAGCACTTCCTGAAAGGAAGTATAAGCCCAAAACATCAGAACCAAACAAGTGTTTTCAGAAATACACCAGAATACATGGCTCAGAGTTAAGTGATGAATAACCAGGAGTATTGCATAGTACAGGGATTTTGCCTGTAGGAGTAAATCCACCCTTTGATTGTTTGTCACCTTCTGACTCCAAGAATGGACAACAAATTAAACAGGTGCTAATGAATACGAAAGTAGTACATGACCAAAATTACTGGTAAAAAACAAACAAGAAATTGTACAGTTCTCTCTGGCACAGTGCAAAGTACATATTAAAGACTGAACACATATGTACAGTGTGTACGTGTATTTTCATATATATATATATAGTATGCATTTCCCTGACACATACACATGTATATATAAAAGCATGAACGCACGTATCCATGCTGAACTTAGCAAAAAGATGGAATGTTTATAACGTGGATGCATTGTTCCAGTCAAATCTGTCGGTCCCCGAACTGGCTGTTTATACAGCCAATATGATCTTCCATAAAACAGAACTAATATCACCGGCATAAATTGACAATACACCGTACATTTGTCCTTGTAACTTTCCAAAGGACTGATAATCACACTTTATAAAAGCTTATATTTGTATTAAACCCTCTTCTACACAACGCTTCCCTCCCCACACTTCCCTCCCCCCCCGAACTGTTCATATGGCTATTCCCTTTATGGAAATCTATGAAGAAAAACCTAGCTGAGTATGACTCTGCTGGAGGACCAGACACAGTATTTACTCCTGAGATGAGACCTTCTCTTTTACATTTTCCTCGCAATGCGAAAGTTTACAGCCACCCCTGTAAAAATTATTAACACCTGATGCTGTTTTTGTTTTTTCCTTTGGGATTCAGCTGTTTTGGTTCCGAATACAAATGCACTGGGGCCGAAGTCTGCAACAGAGGATAAATGTGCTTTTCAGCACTGTTACCCAACCTGCTCCCCAGCCAGCGTGACCAACAGTCCAGTCCTTCCCTGCAAACTTTTTGAAACAGTTCACAAAATACTAGTATGTAATACAGATTTTCTTCTTCCCCTCTTTATCCTAGACGTGTTTTTCACATTTTGAGAGAACCTTCAAAAAATACAGATGATTTATGCAACAAAACACTTTTAAATAAAGGTGATGGCTGTTAACCTGAGAGCTTAGTGTGATATGAACGCACACTTTGTGGTATCCCCATTGGCTAGTACTTTCCTTGTTTAAGTCTTTCAATGTGGTAGCACAACTTTAGGGCAGGCCCCAGCTTCAGTCCCATATATTTCATTATCATATCACTTCTCAGTAACAGTAGTGCCTTCCCATCAATTTCCTGCAGAAGGAAGAGAACAAACACAACAATACACAACTGCTTTAACAATCTGCATGGTAACACTGAAAAGTACATTGCATTTGTTTATACTTTAGTAAAAATGTATCTACCATTCATAAGGCAGTAACTTAGTGCAGTACTTTGATAATTACACATGGCCACTGAAGGGAAATTTATTTCAGTATTTTTACTGTAAGATTAATGTATGTGAGATGCTAAACAAAATTACAGTAAGTAAAAAAACGACCAAACAGCCTTCAAAATTAGGTACCCGCTGGGAGAAAGAAGAAAAAAAAAAAAAGAATGGGTCAAGGAAAGAAAAAAAGCTGCAAAGGAAAGTCTGTGCAGTTGGAGATTAAATGATCCGAGCACTGAGGCCTTGCACTGAACCTTGAACACAGCTGTGGGAGGGTTCTGGCGTGTGCATGCAAATAGTCACGCAGAGGAAGGGGTTACAAACCATCTGAATCTGTGAAATAAGACAGATCTACATCCAGGTTAAAGCAGACAGATTGTTAGGATCAAGACCGAGGACAACTTAGGCAGATTGCAACTGCCTGGTTGAGAAGCTGCTGAAATATAGCAGTCCCAAGCTCTTAGTAGCATTACATACCGTAGACAGGCAATTAGTTCCCTAAAACACCATAAAGAAAACCACTCTGTCTTATTTTTTTTTAAACATAAACCCAACAAAGCAACTGACATTTGGTCTTGCTATACAACTAAGAATAACTAACACATAACACAGGAAGTTCTGTAAAAAGTTACTTTGAATTTTCCTTTCAATTCAGCTTAATGTGAAATTTATCTGTTAGTAAGAGCCAGTGCAGAACAAGGGTGAAATACCACTAAAGAGAAAGCCAACCTCTTTTTGGAGGGCCACATATAAAATGAAATAATAAAGCAGCCCTTTGCTGAGCTACCTGCCATAAAAAAGCACAATGAGGAGGAAAAGGGGAGACCAAAAGCAACATAAACCAACGCTTAAGAGTTTCTCTCTCTAAATACAACATCTTGTTAGATCCTAGGAAACTCTATGCATTGCTAGCAAAACAGACAAATTAAACATTTCAATTCAACCTCTGAATTTTAGTATTAATGACCAAGTGCAAAGGTAACCAGGTAAAGCTCCTCTACTTTGGGATAATCCGTCTACAAAACAGACCGTCTTAGAGAGGTGTCACCTATGTAAGCCCCATACTGTACGTGAGAATGTCATCTTCTCCAGAGGTACCAGGGGTGAGAGGGCACCTTGGATGCTGGCCGTTAGAAGTTAGGAGTTCCAGTATCATGCTGCTTTGCATGAGCTGGAAAGCAATGGGTATTTGCTTATGTCTAGCAGGGCCGGAACACAGAGAAAACATACTGCAGGAGGAGTTTCAGGCAGAAAAACATTTTTTCAGCCTCCTTCTATTATACAAGTGAGTAGAGTCTGTTCTACCTTCACTTGCAAATACAGTGACAGAAAAGAAAGCTGTATTCTAAGAGATCAATGTGATACACAAAATCTACTAGAACAGAATGGATATGCATCATACATGTCTCCTAAAGAGTTCTGCATGTGGAGCTAGAGCCTGCGGATCAGCTTCTTTCACAAAACGCATTACTTCCTCTATTGACCAGGTGGAAGGATCCTTATTCAACATTCTTGAAGGTTCCCTCTTTAGCGAATTCAGGTCCGGTCCAGTTGTGGAACTTGCAGCTTTCAGGATAAAAATATTGTGAAAGGAGGAAGTATCACTAGTCTTTACAGGGATAACACATTTAATTTTACATAAGACATTCTTACTATTAACAACAGGCTTTTATTATTCATTCTTTGCCATATATTAAGATGAAGGACGTTTTATTTTCCTCCAAGTAATACTGTACTGTTCCATTTGTCTTTAAATACCTTATACAACTGCAGATATTTACAGCAGCGTAAACATTAGCAGTATGACATACCTAGAGGGATTACTTTTACTCCTATTTGGTTCCTGGGTCCTAAGATGCTGGTATTTGGGAATGTGGCAAACACAAGTTGAACTGTGCAGACAGAGGGACAGGAGGAAACCCCATCCCCGTATTTCAGCAATACGGTAATGGCTGATAAGTTGCATGCAAGTGAGTTACATGCAACTAGAACTGCCCAGTCTAGTTAGAGGAAAGTGCAGCAGGCAAGACCCCTCTGGCTTGCACCACCGTATTAGTTCTAATAGACTTAAGTTCTGCATTTGAAGTTACGTTAACAAGCCTGACATGCTTGGCAACAGCACATCTCAATCCATGTGCAACCTATTTTCTATGGCAAAGAACTTCCTTATTCATAACTCACGGACTTTGTATGTTAATAAAAGCTGTTATATGCTTTGGAAAGCCTAGGCATAGAGCATACCTTCAATCCTCCTCTGTATTCGATTCCTACTGACTTCATAGAAACTGCTGTTCCCAGCAGAGCTCAAGGAGAGCCGGCGCAGGACAGGGGCTGAATTTGAGGTAGCAGTTACTGGCTGAAAGGAATTTCTGTAATATGCTGTGCTCCCTGAAGAACGATATTCAGTGGAATTTCGACAGGTCGGGCTTGAAGGATTTACTGAATTAAGTGCAGAATCCATAGAGTCCTCAGAAAAGCGATGTTCTTTGGAAGTGCTGTTTTCTTCTATAGGTAATGTTTCCGCTACAGGAAAAACAACAACACATCGATCTGTTCAAAATGGACTCTGTAACTGTGTTATTTAAATCCTTGCTATGTTCTCCTGAAGATAACTATAGGTTCCAAGCCTGACAATGAATCTCCTGTGAGGTAAGCACTACTGCAGAACAGTTGCCCTTTTCCTCAAGTTATCACTGGGCTCTTACTATATAAAATAAATAAATAAATAAAGATCTAACATGTACAGTTTGAGACAGTATTCCATAAATCATTTCACATATATTTGTTAAATATTACGAACAGGGCAGGGACATAAGGATTGTTTTTTAATTTTAAATTGTCTGATGTTAGTATTAATGCATACGCAATCTCAGCAAGCATTTTCATGATCTTTTTTTTAATATAAACAAAAACTCTCATGTTAACTAACAATTGTTTAATTTGTTCTAAACAGTAGAGGGAATCACTGACTTCATGAACAAGTGGACGATTATCATCTGTAGATCCCAACATGTCCAGAGACACTGGCCATCGCTAAAAATTGAACAAATTACACGCAAAGCTACAGAAGGCAGTGAATCCCAGATACATGCACACTAACACAATACACCCTGACCACAATGCTGTATCTATGTGTAGTTAAAGACCAGTGAGCACACCACTCCATTCTCTAGCCCTCATATGACTCATCTCCATTTGCACCAGGCCAACATTTAGCCTGAGAAAGAAGTTGGAAGCATGATGTAAAAATCTGTATGAAACAAATGCTGCTTTGGCAGGAGAGCTAAGAGCTGGAAAATATAGCTAACAGGTTCACAGAAGTGTAAACCCCACACTACCATCTTGAAAATTACTCTTAGCAAAGTTATAAAACATATGCTAGTGAAGTAGCATATTCTTCGGGATAACTGGTATAATCTGCGAAAACAAGTTCCTAAAATATACTTCTTATTACTCTTCTTATATGGCAACTTTCAACCATTTGTTGGGAATATACCAGAATTAAAACTAAAGGAAGAGCATTTTTCTTAAACAAACAAGAAAGAAAAATCAACCAACCAAACCAAACCAAAATAAAAACCAAACAAAAACCAACAACACCAGACTGAGCTTCTCGAGCATGTTTAACTTGCTCCATGAGGCCTTAGGTTCTCTCCTGAAACCTGCTTAAAAGTGAAGTTTAGTGAAGAACATTAAGTGTATTTTGCAGTAATGGTCTTCACGCAACATAATCCCAAAGGGGGGCAAGGACAATTAGAGAATCAGCTCCCTGCTTAGAGAATTCAGCAAAGCAAGATCTACAAGATGATGTAACATCTTTCACTAAACTTGATAGTTGTGGCATAAAGAAGCCTCTAAGTACACAAGCCCCAAAACCACCACTGCAAACTTTATAGTTTGTTAGATCTGTATCAAAAAAGCACAGCAGCGGATACCGAGGTTTTCAAAGAAAACAAACCCCTTTACATTTGTCAGCTTGAAGTAGCTGCAGCAACTTGCCAAAATGAAACCAAAAGCCATCTTTCTATACAATTTCCAAGAGAATAACAGATGCAGTCAATGATAAGCACTACAAAACTAAAGGAAACCAAGAGAACATTAGATCAGTAGAGAACGAGAACACTAACAGGAATCTCAGTCAAAGACCAAAAGGCAGAGTTGGTATTTCAATTAGCTACAGCAAAGCAACACGAAGGTGTCTAAGGTTCAACTGAACACACAGATACAGATTTCAGAAGTCTTCAAAGGTATGATGAAATAAGGAGGCAATGGAGTATTTAAGCATGTATCAGCCAACTCCATGCAATGTCCTAAGCAGGAACACTTTTATGGTAATCAAGCAGAGGTCCCAAATATGGGATTTAAATAATTGCTTCAAGCAATCCTTTCTGTGATTTCTGAAGACACAGATTTTAAAAACTGACTGTATTACAAAATGATTTAATTGTATTTACTCCAATTATATGCCAGACTTCACTCTGATGCTACATATCCTAAAGTAAACAATCGTAAATAGGGATGGCAAAGATCGACTCTGCTTTCTTTCCCAAGATACTAGCATTTGACTTTATCTTAATGTAAACCCTCAGTCTCACACACAAGGTGGGAATGCTGGCATATTGCAGGGGGCGATCATCTTGTACAGCAGGTGTTTGTGCCTGGCAGCTACACCATCCAATCCACTTCCTTTCCATCCATCCAGCTTCTCTACAAACAAAACCCAACTGCAGTCTTGTTGAAGAAGTGGTCAACTGGTTTGACAGCTGATTCAGAATTGATGTCTGACAAACAGAGCCTTGCCAATAATGGAGCAATGAATGACGCTTTTCCTACCTCAACATTTTGACCAGATGTGTTTAACAATGGTATGGAAAGCAAACAGTTCTTTTTTTCCTGTTTCATGGGAGGTTCCACTGCAGAATGCCTGATCTGTGGACAAATTAATAAAAAGCTAATAAAAGGCCTTATGGCCTTATGTTTCAATTGTAAGGATGACAATAGAGTGTTTAGGACTGAAGGCCTTAGCAGGAATTGGACGTTTTGTTTTCTTGAAGCTCCTCTGGGAATAAGAAGTCAGTTGTTCTGCCATACATAACTGCATGATGTAATTGGCTGCAGTGCTAAGAACACTCTGTTTTCAAGGGGAGGGAGGCCGAGTTATTTCTCTTTCCTCTCTCTTATCTTTCAAAACTTTAAGAAGAAACTGTTAGTGAGCAGAAAAGACAGCAAAATCTGCAAAACATATCCCTGAGCAGATCAGAAGGAAAACGAGCTGTTTGAAAGACCCTTTCCCACAATTATTCCATTTTGCGTTCAAATGATATTTCAAAACAACTCTTTCAAGACGACTATGTCTCAATAGAGCCAGAACTTTTCAGGGGCAGATCTTTCTTGCTAACCAACCCATGACTGACCGCTATGAAATTACCTCCAGATTTTCAGCAGAGGACATTGCCCTAATGGGAAACACACAACACTAGAGAATACTTTGCCTCTTGAAACACACAGAGTACAAACTCAAACTTCTGAAACCATGGCAAAACTTTCTTTATTTTTGTTTTCAACCCAGGTAACTGCACTTTGTAATGAATTACTGATTTTAGAATGCATTTTAAGGAATATACTGACTTCATCTATAAAAGGGATCCAGTATTAAACTACTCAACAAGGCATAAAAAGCAGTATGTGCATGCTGGCTTTCTTTGAGGGAGATTTCTTACAAGAGAATACAGCTCTAAGTCAAATGCTTGTTTTGTCCAATTAAAACAACTCTATTTCAGTAGAATTAAATGCTCTACACTTCTTCCTGAAGTTACCTACAAGAAATACCTGATTTAATTGCATAGATATTGTACAACTAACCCAGTATTTCTTTAGGAAAGATACAGTTCTGCATTGACTGTTAATTTCTGTATTGTTGCTGTTACTGTACATTTATATAAAATATTTGAAATGGCAACTTATTAAACTATCACTTTGAACATTTTAATTTGATATCCTTTTCTGCTTTAACTGTAGTCCTATGACTTTCTAATCCGCACATAAAAAGAGACCCTTCTGCCCACGCTGAGGCTAATAACTACAAAATGACCCCAGAACCTCAAAAAAAAAAAAAAAAGGGAATATGAAGAAGTAAAGAGCTAGTCTCTTATCTCGCTTCAAAAAAGCCTTTGGCAATATTATCCAAATATACTGCAGCAACAGAAAGTATGTATCAGATGGGATGAGTCACATCAACAAGTTACCATGGCTTAACTAGTGAAGTAGCAAAAGCAGAATAAAACTACTCTTTCACAGATCTCTCACTGAGGTTTAAACCAGCATGCTTTACTTCACATCCGAGGCAGACTAAGAGCGGGTGCATGCTCAGTTACTGCAGCTCGGTTGTGGGGCAGGCAAAGGCACTATTTGTCCTGGAGCCAGAGCAGCCTAACAGCTAGCTGCCACGGAGAGGCTGTTCTGCTCCCCTTGCCATGGCTGCATTTTATCCAACTCTTCCCTGTGCTCATCTGAGTCCACACTGAGTCCGTCCTGAGAAGTAAACTGCACAGACTTGGCTTCAACAAAATGTTTTCTGTGCTTTGGGTCACAGGCTCAGCTTGCCACCCAGTCAGGGAGATGTGGGACCTGCTACAAGGACAAGGAGGTGAAGAAAGCAGGATCAGCACAGCTTTCAGTGGCAGCTAGCCATAACTGGAGCTTAATCATATCATCAAAATGCACCCTTACTCACCTGTTGGCTCGAGCCCAGAGTTATTAGAGTTGCTTCTAATTTATCTCCTAATGCATTTCAAGGCAATCGGTTTTCTACTAAATAGCCATACATGAAGCAGGAGGCTTCATACATCACCTATTTGCCTGAGTGACTTCATGAAAAATGCAAGCACGTTCAAGAGAAGGACTTCTTGAACTTGCAGTAGATCTTCCACACGCACAAAATCTGTGCCACTGATCAATAATTAACACACTCCTGCCCTGGCCTGTCAAGGGCTACAGACAAACTAGATACATATGCTGTACTCAGTCTTTTTTGACTGGAAGTAGTGAAATCACAAGTGACCCTCATATATAACACCAATACAACTTAATTACCTTCAGATGGATGAGCATCACTCCTGGGAAGTTTAGGGGAAAGGGGAGCAGTATATGGTGGAGAGTCCTGAGAGTATCGTTTTGCACTTCTGTTTTCAGGTATTTCTTCTTTTGCTGTGAAGAGGAAAGTCACCACCTATTTATTCTCGCATAAAACGCTCACAGGGAAAGTAAAAGGACAAAAGCAAAAACATACATCAGTCATTCACCAGGTTACAGATCAGTTTCCTATGTCACACAAACTCAGTCATTTCAATACAAACCTTCAAAGATGAAGTAACAGCTTAGTTTATATTGTCATCATCCAAACTACCTTGACCTTGGCTACTTTTCTGACAAGTGTTAAAACAAATGACTTTCATCTGACAGACTGAAACAAATACAATTTCTCCATTGGAAAAAAAAAAAAGAAGAAGAAGAAGAAGAAGATTTTATTTTCTAAAGCAGCTCCTAGAAGTCAGACTTGGCTACCAGACAGCTGTGAGGAAGCTTCATACCCAACATGAATCTTCTGAAATTGCACTGATGTCAAAGTTTTCTCAGTTACAGCTCCTGATAACCCTCGGGCTGGGATTTGTAATACCAGGCACTGCAAACCACCTGATGGGAGATCTTGTGCAAGTCGTTTCCCTCTCTCTCTACACTTCTGGTGTAGCAGACAAAGATACTGGCCTCATATAAAATATCACAAGCAGCCACCTGCAAAACCCACCTTCTCTACTAGAAGACTAGACTGTATGTTGAGGAATTTAAAATTTTGGAGCTGCCACTGAGCAAGATGAATGAAGAGGGAAGAAAAGACTTCTTACTGTTGTGGGATGAGCTGAACTGTATCACCTGTCAGAGCAAGCCCCTTCTTATAAGACAGCGAGTGTCTTTCTATAAGTTTATTTTATGATTCAAACATAAATTGAACAGATGAAATGTGAAGTTTTGAGCTTGTTCTTTTAGTAGCAACCCAGTGATACATACAACATACATATGTTTCCTGGTTTGACTGCAAGGAAGAATTTGCTGAACGAAATGATTTCTGCACATGTGGTGTGAGCTATCTCAACCTGTCAAAGCACTTGCACTCTGGAACAAATTCACTAAAAACTGAACAGTACTCATTTCAACCAATTCAAGTTATAGCAAGGCAGATTAAAAAGTTAAATTTCACGAAGTCACCACACTTCTCAAAAACAACAGTACTTGAAAATAAGATCTGCTTAATAGTACCTGGTTTGTTCCTATCATATTCCGTAGGGCTATGTGCACATCCCATGTAAGGGCTGAAGGGCTGGCTACTGAAAAGATTATCACACTGCAGACTGTGGCAGAGTTTTTCCAAGAAACGTAGGACAAACGATGCACTGTTTACAGAAGGAAGATTGATGGCATGCTTCTCCCCATCAAAGGAAGCTGTGAATAAGAAGATGATGTCAAACATCCCCCAAGCATCATGAAGTATAATAAAACACCGTCAAGTAAAGGAGAAGACTTTTAGCTTTGATTTAAACAATGCAAGACATGAGAGGAGTAAACAATCATTCTGATATTTAACAAATTTATCTCCAAAGGACTGATTCTACCTTCTGTTGGATCCATGCCACTTTAAATTTGCTCTATGGGAACTTACTTTAATAAAATAACTCTGAATTCAGCATAACAAAACTTTCAAGTCGTCCCTCATCATCGAAACCTTACGGGTAACTTCTACCGTCTGCTTTACAAAGCAGTAACCTCTGCACCACCTATTTGCAGGAGAAAACATAGAAAAGACCCATTGCAGTACTTGCTGGGAAAAAAAAAAATCAGGAAGCAAGAGAGCTTAATTTTTTTTCCCTTTTTTTTTTTTTTTTTTTTAACGTTTCTAACCAAACTGAGCTTACTTGGGGTATTATGCTGGCATCCATTGCCACTGAAATTCTGACTGCAGAAACTGTTTTGCCATTTGATGTTTTACCATTGGAGAAATCTATCCTGCTGTCAACGCTGCAGCCGTCAAGCTCCCATTTATTTCAACAGGAGCAAGGTGGCGGAGACACCACAACAACAGACTCAAAATGAGCAATTACAAGGAGATTGGACATGTGCCAACGTCTTTTATTTGTTGACCTCCCTCCTTGTCCCCCAAACATTCAGACTGATGTTGTTAATGATATTTGCCTCCTTTGTGACAGTTGGTAAGATTCTGAAAGGACTGAATATTGCAAGCATTACTGGTACATAGATAAATGATTACCATTACATTAGCTGAATCCTTTAGTTATTTCTGATTAGACAGACATTACAAGAAAACAGGAACAGACTTGTAACTTATGCTTAGGGTTGCAAAGAAGTAGCATAGACACCAGGTTTATGTATCAATTTGTCTTCTTGGGTTTTCAGCCTATCAAGCAGCTTTCTGTTTTTAGCATGAGTTTCCAAATGACAAGCAGAGCTTTAAGGGATCACGTTTTGTTGGTGGCAGATGTATTTTCAAAAAAGAACCAAAAAAAAAAGAAAAACAACACAGAAATGACAAGAAAGTCTTTATATAGAGATCTGAAGCAAGGAACATTTCCATGCTGTGTTACAAAAGAGGCAGATAACATACGGAAAAACAAAGAAAACGCCCAAGCTTTAGCATATTTTAGGCTTCCTTAGGAAATCACAAGTGTGACTTACACTGCTAACGTAAGCAAGCTTATGATTAGAGTTAATGGGAGTACACGGGCAAGCATCAACAATAATGTGCTACCTCTTGTCTGCTTTCACGACAGTGACCCAACGCAAGTGCCTAAAATTTAAGTCAGTACCACAGGGACGAACTCCGGACCCACAGCTTTCTGTAGCCCGTTCATTTTTTCCAGACTCCAATGCTCAAATGAAATCCTAATGACTCACATGTGGCTCAGACACAAGGTCCTCTACCTCCTGTTTGGGGAAGGGATCTCTGATGGCATATTTCTGCTTGCAGCTCAACCAGTTTGGAGAGCAAATGGGCTGTGAGACCTAGCACAGGCTGCTCTCCTGGTATTTACTGCAAGGTAGTACCGTCAGCTACAACCAAAATTTAAAACACTTTATAATAGCCTTACAGGTAGTCTTATATGGCCTTGGGGAAATTACTTGTTCTCCACATCTTAATCTCTCATTTTGAAAAGAAGCATTGAAAAGAACAATATTATCTTTGAGCTGTCAAGAGGATAAAGCAAGAAACATCTGAAGCCATCTGACTGCCCCAACAAGACATACCACGGGAAAAATCCACAAATAAGGATTCAGTCAGTGCAAACACAGCTCCCTCCTAGTCTAAACCCTGGGGGCAACCACAGGAACTCCAAGCAAAGGAGAGGGATCCATATCCACAGGCACAACTGTCCGCTCTGCTTGGGGACAGCATATGCTTCTTACTTCCTAGATAAATGCAAGGGCTGAAAATAAAAAGGAGTACTTCCGAGGTGCAATAACCTCGGCATTTAATGACAAGTAAACAGGGAATGGAGCTTGTTTGTGCAATCCCAGCCCATGGGATGAAAAGTCATTCTCATTTCTTTACTTTCCATTGCGTAGGCATGTTTTAAACAGAAAGCCAGGAGAAAGGCTGAGAGCTAAGCTATCAGACAAATGTGTTTGTCTGATAGTGAAGAAAATCACCCAAGAGACTGATTTAATTCTCTGCTTGAGAAGATTTATCTGAAACTCAGACTGTTTCATCCACCAAATGCCACAGTCTCTGAGCTACAAGGGGAAAAAAAAAGAGGCTGACACTACCACCATGAGTGGGCTTGTTAATCAAGCCTCTAATTTCCTTTCAGTTGCATTTGCCTGAATTGAAACCTTATGCATCAAGCTAAAATAAAATGGTTTGTGTTTCTGTTTTGAGTAAGAAAAGAGGAAAAAAATCTAAATTCAACTCCATTCAAAACAATTATTTTCTCTGGCAGCTGAACCAAAAGAACCCACTAATTATTCACACATATTCTAGAAAGATTATTTTATTCATGTCCCAGCATACAGTTTCCTCCTATGGCAGATACAATACTTGCCATTAAAGTTTCGTGAGTCCACAGATTTAGATTTCTTTGCTTACTCTCTTATGCAACAAATTATTTTTCTTGCTAGTCTTAAAAAAAAAAGAAAAAAGAAAAAAGCCTACACCAAAAACACTTTCAAACAAAAATCTACAAGAAAACACTCACAATTTCATTCTCCAATTCCTCATTTTATTCTACCACATATTTTCTGTTCTTCCTTCATGCTCACAAGCACCGTCAGTTGTAATGTGCTACATTAACCTAAGTCACATTTTGTGCTTCTCAAAATGTATCACACAAAAATTTCTGATAAAACGACACGGAGTTTTAAGTGTTTGTTCACCCAGCTTCTCAGAGACCTGCCTGACAAACTGATGGGAAGACAAGCTCAAGAACACAAGAAACTCATTGGGGTCTTGTGGCTCTGTAACAACTGAGTGAGCTGCAGGACAGTGCTTCAGGAGCAATCGACAGCCAGGTCCCTCAACTTCAGGGCTACTGAGCAGGCTTCTCTGAATCCAGGCCTTGGTAGCGAAGCCTGGTGTACAACAGCAATTCCTTCTCCTACAGAATTTCCTACAGAAACAATAAGAACTAGATAGAATTTTCAAATTTTTAATCTACTCTGTAAAGCAATTATTTGCAACTATTCCATCATAGTCCTTCTTGATGAAGGATCACAAGCAGACTACTGGCAAAGCACATCTCCGTGTATTTTGTTCAAGGAAAAATTGGATCTGAATTGGGTACAGCAAGGTATTAGTAATACACTAAACTTTCATATAGCCTGCAAAAATAAAGTAATACAGGTTTCAAAACCCCACTTACACAGTGCCATTAAACTTTTACTACACAGCAGAGAAGAAGCACCCATTTTGTGAACAAACTCAAGGGGATACATAGGCAAGGACTACTGAAGATCTGCTATATGCAGGTCAGGGTACTATGTTTTAAATATTGTTAGACGGCAACATCTTTTATGAGGATTTAATTAAACCGGTATTCCACTAATCATCTTTCACATCTGGTGTTAATGTAAGGAGATTAAAGTAATGCAAAGTCTTTTTACTACCAGTGATGGAATTATGAATTGATGTGCTAACTGCTATGCAGAATATTTCCTAGCCTAGAAAGAAAAAAATGTCAAGCAGCAGCTATTCAGTATGAGATATACGGATAATTTATCTGTAGACCTGCCATTAATATGTAGCAGAGATAAACCTATTCCTTAATAGAGGACACAGGTGTATGAACACTGACCTGAGAGACTGGGGGACGGGGGAAGGGAAGAAGCAGCAAATTTAACATGTGGAAACACTTGTCTGGAAGCTAAACAGATTAGTTGGAAACTTTTCACCCACTTGCTTAAGGCATTAAGAACACAAATACTATGTATGGATAAGATTATGCGAATGACTTGAATTAATAAATCCGATATTTCCCTTGCACTGCGCTTACTTGACACATGTTTGGCTGAAGCTGTTAAATGAGGTGCACCAGCTCTACTTATTATAAGAACCTAACTGTACAGCGTACATGGAATTTAAGTTCCCTATTGCTGAATTCTAATTTAAGAATTGTTCAGAACATCCTCGGCCCACGCTGAGATAAATCACACTCCACCAGTACTCTCTTAATAACAGAGTTCCCAAGTATATACTCTTGACTGTGCTTGTGTGTTACAAAAATGATACAAACTCACTGCAGTTACTTCAGTTCTTTTGCCCTGCCTCAGGTTCACAATTGTTGTGAAGAAACAAAAATAAAACATCTTCACATACCAGTTATCATTTCCCCTCCGTGATGGCCAGATTTCAGAAATCCAAAGACAGTTTTGGATTGGTAGGCACAATCCACACAAGCCTGTACAGCCTGCTGAAGTACCACATTGACAGGACCTGGCCCAAAGTGATCCGGAAGCTGCTGAACTTTCTTCTTATCCAGGTGAGGCCCAGAATTTCCATGCTTGTTGACATAAACACACACTGAAAAAGAACGAGCCATATTAACTATAGAGTACTTCTGCTTTAATCACAGCTGGTGCGCACAAAAGAATAGAGACACGTTTCACACGCCTGAACTGCAAGCTGTTTCTTCAGTTTGAGTCTTGATGACAAGATGTACCGTTCAGCCCAAAGTGGAACACACATACCATCATGCATGCATACTTCCTGAGCATGCAGAAAGTTCTCTCTGCATTCTGTTAAGGTTCTCCCGTCTCAGTCCCATATCCACTTCCCTCTGATCTCTACAGCCCTTCTCTACCCTGCTAAGGAAACAATGCCATCACAATCTGTGCTCTTCTTTTGACTCATCTCTATTCACACCCCAGACCCAATAAAGTAAAAACTACTGGCAGGTGCTCTGAACTACCAAAAATTCAATTCTAAAAAGCTGGTCTTACCAAATTACTTCCCTATCTTTTCTCATATCACAAACCAAACCCTATGGCATACGCCTGCCACAGATGCCCGTTCAGAAGCACCCACACAGCATTGCCACGTGCATGTATAATGGTCAGCATCCCCATCCTCAGTAGCCCCAAACCACTCATGTATGATTTCCACACTACAGCTTGGCCTTCTCTGCTAAATAAAATGAACACACTTCTCTGAAAACTGTGCAAGGTGGTTTTAAAGCTTATCACAGAAGCAAACCGGACTTTCGAAAATGCTTTTTACAGAGACTATGAAACACTGTCTTTAAAAAAGAACAACAAGGTAAAAAGATAAGGGGAAAAGACATAACTGAAGGTTTTCTTTCTTCTTCTTCTTCTTCTTTTTGGCCTTGACTATTACGTGGCCAGGATGCACCCCAGGCATTATTATAGCTTAAAGACAAAATGTCCTTCTATAGTGATTAAGCAGACAATCTAAGCATTCTGTTACACAAAAGACTGCCATATTCTCTCAACTGTAGTGCTATTTGGGCTTAGTTAAAAACATTTCACTTTTAAAAATGAAACATTTCTATGAAGTGTTTCAATGATCTTATATCTTCATGCATATCAGCTTACTCTCCAATGTCTGCATATTGGAGGAAGCATCTTCATATGGATAAAAATGATACAAATCAGTAAAAAGAGTTTTCGTGACATCTTCTCTCTGGTCTCAGTAACAACTGAATCCTGAAAGGTTTATTTTCCTAGGAAACACATAGGTATTTTCCCCTCATCCATCACTGAAGTTGGGATTGAGAAGGGCCTGACAACTTCTATTGTAAAAACAGTTTTTAAATGTCAAAAGTACCCCCAAACAAAATTATCATAATTTATGGAATTTTTAGAAAGTTCTGAAATTTCAGTTGACTACATACAAATTGCTTCATTACAGGGTTACAAGTTCCTCAATGAGTTCGCTCATTAAGTAGCTTATTTTTGTTTTGCCAACCCTGTTTAAGATACTTTTCATTGCTCTTAAGTTTGCTTGTTTTGGGAGGAGGGACGTATTCCCCCTGATTGCCTCAACTTAGTTTTAATGGAGTTGCTTTTTTAGTGTAAGGCTACAGAGAGACAAAATCTCACTTTTGTTTTATTAAAGTCAAGTGTGCATGGTACTTGAGTATCATATGGGTTTTTTAACTACATCTGCTCCCTTTTCATATATTGAGGAGTGGGACAGACATGAAAGAACCATACAGTTGTCTCTTTCAGACAGAAACAAACTAGTCTAGTTTGTACTAGTCTAGCACAAGCAAGGTCTAGTAGATCTATCAAAAGTCTCTCTGTTCCACCACTTCTTGCTGTAACGCAGGCATTTAAATACTAGTTGTGCAAAGCAACCTACAAATACCTTAAAAAAAAAGTAGGCAAGTAATTATTTGCTGTAATAAGTTTACGGTGTATTTTCCATAAAATGACGTAACTATTTTTCTTGAAATGGAAGCCATTTCACACTAAAGATGTCATTCATTTTTACTTTTACCTGTGGATATAACTGCTGCAGTTGCACCAGATAAACTAAGTCCATCTTTAAGTAACTGTGTAGTGCCACTGTCCCCATCAGGAGAAGAAAGAGGAGAAGGTGGTGCAGAAGACAGTTGTTCTGGGAAGATTTTTTTCTGTTTCAAGAAAAAAAACAGTCAAAATGTTTCATGTTTTTTAAGTAGTATACTAATTCTTTCTGCTATCAGTTATCATACTACTAGGAGCGTGTGTAGTTCCTTATTACAAAAGTACCACACACTGCAAAGACGACAAAATCCAGGAAAGGAAGCCCAGAAACTGCTCATTTGCATTTACAGCTACTCGAGTAAAGTAGTGGAAGACAATTGGCTTAAAAAGAAACCCACCTCTATCTGAGAAGGAGCAGAAAAACAATGAGTTTTTAAATATCCATTCATGACCCTTCTACATTTTAGGAATCACAGAAGAGGTGTTTTGGATTACTTTCCTGGCCATATTCTTCCAATCATCTGGGTTTATCATAACTCCAATAAATTAATTGGGCCATGTATATATTCACATATAAATCCTGATTCAAATTTAGCTGTCAGCTTTACAGTGCATCTACATTTTCCTTCAGCTTGTTTCAAATGGGCTGAAATTCTCCAGTAATCACTTTCAGGAATTGGTGTTTTACGCAAGATATCAAATAAACCAGTAGTTATAATCCAGTCACATGGGTTGCCAAAACATTCTTCTTTTCCCAAGCCAAACTTATTTGCAGCCTATCATATGACAGACAACCAGAGCTCTCTTTCCAAAGACTTGGAAATTGGTCAGTATGCCTTACCTTCCAACTGAGGAAAAGAAAATGGTGTTGTAATTTGTTTTTGGACTGGGCTTCAGAAAACAGACATACATAAGAAAGGCACTTCTAACATGCTCTGACGTGTTATGAAAATACACGGAAATAACAGAAGGAATTAACTGGAAAAAATTTCTTCACCTCTTCCTTCACCATTTATTCTTGCATGAGAACAGATTATGTCATCATTTTCTTACCTACCAAAAAGAACAGGAATGGAAGAGGTTACCCGAGGTCTTGACACTGCTGAAGGCAGCAGAGACCTGGCTACTCTGGATTGACTCTGGTGGTCTGACATTGTTCTATAGTTAAGAGAAAAATCAGTCAATTCCCTAAGAGAAGCTTCCATTTATCAGTATCCACTCTTACAAGCAATATATTTACTAAATAATACATTAAAAATCACGCAGTAAGCAATCAAAACACATACCTTCCTAAGAGCAATAGTGCTTAACCTCCGCAGAACACCTACAAAGAATAAACTGATTTCCTTCTAAAATCCACAGCACATTAAAGAAAATTTCTGTGCTCATTACAGATCAGAGAAAATATGTTTGGCTGTAGAAACTACTTGACAACATGGTACTGGAGTGAATCACCATGAACACAAGAGAGAGATTGCCAAGGTTTGGCGCTGCATTGCGAGTGAGTGGCTCAGGTCAAACACTGAACCAAACATTGATGTATTACTTGTCAGAAACTGCCTACGCATCTTAACACCGGGAAGCAGAAAGGTCTCTCATCCTTAACACTGAGAATCTCCTCCTTAACACAGAGAACAAAAATGCAGTTAGGAAGTCTGAGCTTTTGATCTGAAGCCTGACATTCCTGAAGCCTCTCCGGAGAAGGGACTCGCCAGGGGACCAGCTGGCTGTTGTCATACTGCAAAATACCAGTGGTCGAGTTGAGAGGGAAGTGGAGGGAGGCAACGGGAGCTATGTGGCATGAAAACAAAATGCAAACACCAAACTGTAAGTCAGAAGAACTACCTACCATCCACACAAACACGTAAGTGTGGTGAGGCTACTCAGCGACTTCTTACCTTGTCCTCCAGAATAAGGAAAGGACATGTTTTGGAAATACAGCATATTATGCTTGCTCAACTGAGGTTCTCATTTTGCAACCCTAAACTGAGGAGCAGCAAACTGATGTCCAAGAGCCACCTTGTTTCAGGAGGCAGGCCATGGTCCCAGCAGAGCCCAGAACATCTGCCTGGTCCAAGTTTCAATACTTGGCCCTGCACACCATCCAGCATCCACTGACTGCACAGATCTGATGTGGATGCTGCTCTTGTGGGGTCAAATATAGGGCTGTGATCCATACTCAGACCAAGGCACCTCCTTGAGAAGTACATGTTAATCAGTGAGTCTGGAAGGAATGCTTGGCATTGTTCTGCAAAGTGTACTTTAAAAAGTGATGGAAGAGATGCAAAAAGATTTCTTCTTCATTGTGACAGAATAAAAAAAAAACCATACAGTGCACGCTGGGGGTTGGGAATGGAAAACCCAACATGCATGTCATCCTCATGGAGAAGCTTAGAAAACATTTAAATAAAGGAGAAAATGACAAGACAGCTTAATATTCCTAGCTGTATAATAAAAATTAATACCTGCACAATGATAAACATAGCAGCATAACAAGCTTAAAAAGGCAGAGTCCCAGACTGCCTCTTCAGTGTAAGAGTTAAGAAGTCAAACAAATCTACAGTTCATCAGGCATAGACCAATCTCCCTAAACACACAGCCAGCTCACATCTGGAACACAACTGCAAAGTCTGAAAAATGGGTGGTTTTTTTTTGTATCTGTCTTAAAAAAACCAACTGCATTCAAATCTCTAGGCACATTATCACTTACATTTGTGTACGTATTGTGAAGTATGTAAGCTCTATGGCCCTCCATGTCAAATACACCCCACAGATACAGAACTCCCACAAAGGGATTCCCCCTCTTCACCCATACAATAACAGGTCGCTCCAAAGACTGCACATGTGTGTAACGTCTTGGCAATCCTACCATGTACTTTAGCAATAAAAACTTTCCATGGCTTCTCAAAAGGAGCTCGTTTTTAAAGTTTTTAATGCAAAAGTTACTATAGTAATATACCGAGTTAGATGGATAGCTCCAGCTCAGATCCTACAAACCTTAACTCTCAGTTCCCTGGTCCCACAGAGGACATCAGAAGTGCACAGCAGTGCCTCAGATTGGCTGCCTCAGCCCAAGGAGTGCCAGCAGTAACCCCCATCCCCATGCAAATCCCGAGAACTTCACACAGAGCAGGCGCCAAGCACAGTGCTCCACACAGACACTTCCCATCACCCAGCCCAGAAAGCCTCTCCTAAAGGTGAGATGACTCCAACTATTCTCTATTTCTTTTTCATGACAGCCAGAGGAGCACAAAACTCTTACACAGATGTGCACATCCCGCTCCACCTGAGTACCTCCTTAAGATACAAAATGTGTTCAGTGATTCTCCTTCCAGAGACCTCCAATCTCCCCTCAGATTTACAGGGAACACCCTACCCACCAGCTCAGTCTGTATGGGTGGGCACAGCTTTCTTCTCTTCAACCTCTGCCTCTGGGCAGTTTCATAAACCAAGCAAGAGAGAAAGCTAGAGACCACCCGCACCAGCTTGGATGCCTGACTGGGAGAGGAAGGCAGCAGAGAGACCACTCAGGGTTCATTTTCCAGTCCTTGGAATCATTCCTTACCCTGCTGCCATCATTTCAACGAAGTGACTGACTCCAGTTTTGTGCTAGCATCTTTTAGGTGTGCTTCAATAAAGGTATTTCACTGACACTTTACACTGACCAGCACTGATGGGATAGGTCCCACTTGTGCCATTACCCCATCCCTTCACATGCACCACCTGCAATTCTTCCTATACGCCCACAGTGACCCAGGCTGAAGGGGAAAAAAAAAAAAAGGAAAACAACAACAACAAAAAAGCAAAACTTCCACTTTTTGAAAGCTGTGGGTGGATGGGGGTGAGAAAACCAAACAAAAAGCAATGCCTCCCACCCCCCATTTGTGCTAATGCAAAGCAGGGAGCAGCAGGGTGGCAGAAACAAACTGTCTGGGGAAAGATATTGCAGGACTGCTGCTTCAGAGCCTAGCCTCCTTGACACCCTGCCGTGACTGAACAAGCCTCAGGAAACAGATTGCGCTTCCACAGCAGCTCAGGACTTGTCTAAATATGCCCGGCTGTGATCCTGCCCTTCCTCACAGTAGCAGCAGCATTCATGCTTCTCTGGGGGGGGGGGGATCAGATAAAGATGGAAGTAAAAGGGAGAGGTGTGTGGCCAGCTGAACCAGCCCACCCTGGGATCATTCGCCTGCCAGTGCTGGTGGAGGAGAACGGGGTGACAGCAGGGCCAACCTGATCGCAGCTGGTGGTGCCCGAGCATCATCCAGTCCTCGGACTCAGCTCTGAGGTGAAAAAGGCACCACATCTTTCAGGCTCACAGCTGGGGAAACACTGCCTGGAAAGAAGCTTCACGGTCCATGCAGGATCTCCAGGACAAGGGGGTAGCCAAGAGATTAATGTGGCAAATCCAGCTGTACGCTTAAGATGCCTACATTTTGCACCAAAACCCTCAATGTTCCTAACCCTCTGTTGCTAAACATGAGTCAAAAAAGTAAGCAAACTATGTATATGATTCAGTAACAAAATAACCCAGACTAAAAAGCCTAAAGGCTTCCCTGGCTCTTGGAATGTTCCTGGAAACGGCTATTCCAGAACAGTATTTTTCAACACCAACAACTCACCCATAAATTAATCTAAACCAGTACTCCTCTTCTAGAATAAAATAATCCACAGAAGCTTATCCCAAGATAATCCGGAATAGTTATTCTAGATCGTTTCTTGGAATCAACTTCTGAAGACAGTTAAAGCCCTGAAGGCTGAAGAAAAGCCAGAAAATGAAATTAAAAAAAAAAAAATCTCACTACAAAATTTTGCAATATAAAGTAAAATAGTAGATAAGGACTAACCTTTTTTCCAGGTTTTAAACTTTTTTTCCTTGTTTTAAGATTCTCAGTATGAGAGGTGCTTTTGGTCAGGGGAATATTTTTAGGAGACCTGCCCTTCTTGGGAACTGCAGACTGTCCAGGGGGTTTGCCCCGACCTGGTTTCCTGCCTCGCTGCGCTGGTACTGGAGCAGATTTCTGTGGAGACTGCATTGAACGCCGGGTCACTTTGGAAGGGGAAGATTGGATTTTTGCACTGCTCTTTGTAATGGAAACTGAGGAAAAACAAAAACAAAAGGGAAGGGGGGGAAAACCTCAAAATGAATGATGGAAAGCAACTTTTCTAATAAAGGCTTAAAAAAAAGTGTAGTGCACAATTTACATTGTAAAATAAATATACGTGGATATTTCGAACTCAAGCAGTTGGCATGGAACTATTTACCTTCTTTAAAGCCAAAGAGAAAACTCTTATACCCATTAATTTAGAGGGACTTTCCTAAGGAAAAAAAAACATTCAAATAAAAATAAAAAAGTATTAATCCACTCACCTTATAAACGCTTTCCATAATTTTCATTATAACAAGATCGAGTGCCATTCATCAAGAAGGCCTTCAAAATGCTTCTCAAGTTATACAGCCCATAATACATCCACTCTCCTCTCAGAGCACTTTCCACAATTACAAGACATGCCAACTACTTCTAGGAAGCTACAAAGCAATTTGGAGCAGTGAAGAAACCATCCAATTGAAGAGGAGAAACTGGTGATAGGCAAAGTACCACGAATAAACATTTTTCTGAAACGCCAGTTTAGAAAGTTAAGTTCACATAATTGTACCCAGCTTTTTCTACCGGGAGCCATCCAGACTTCAATTTTTATTTAGAAGTAGGACTTCCAAAATTAAAACATAAAATAACATCCATATTCGTTCATAACACTGAAGTGGTTCTCTTGAATCTCCCACTGCAGTACAAAATGGATCCAGTATGAATATGATGTGACTGCATTATAATTTGATGTGAAGCTGCAAGCTGTAATCAGATTTCTTTGAGCTAAACTTGCTAGTTAGCAATCATTTCCACCCGTCTCACCTCTCTGAAGTCCTAATGATGATTTTATTGTAACAATTCTCTTAGCAACAGACTGATTAAAACACCAGGAGGATGTCAGACAGAACCTAAGTGCATGGACACAGCATCAAGGAGATGCCCTGCACCATGCTACCTGCGGCCAGCACAAAGCAATGACAGAGCCCAGGAAGAACTACATGCTGTTTCTTGGACTGGTTGCTGGCAGACAGATGCAGAAGCTGAAAGGGAGAGGTAAGCAGAGGATGAAAATGGGAAATTTTGTGACGGCAAACCACCCTTGTTGCAGGAGGTGTGGGAAAAGAACGAGAACACACAGCATCTTTGAAAGCATTTCATGTCTTTATACCAAGATCATCTGGATTTCTAGCATGATACTGTCTTTACCACAGCCTTTTGTGGCTCGCTGATGCAGGAAAAGCTCTCCATGATCCACCCTAACTGTGAACACTGTGAGCTTCGTGTGACATAACTTAGAAGTATTACAAGTTAGGGTTCAAGTGGGCTTTGACTGTGTCAGCGACCAGTACCTGATGCAAAGGACTACTGCAGACTAAAACTGGAACACATGCAGCTTCTAAAGAGGTGTGTTGTTTTTTTTTGATTTTGGTGAATTTGTAATATTTCTCCCCCTAGACTATCGAGACTTTCTGGTAAGCAAATAAAACTCAGATATATTTGAAAAGAGATCTTGTGAATATATTTGGAGATTAAGCATCAGTTTTAACATCTAGCTACACAAGTGACAGTCACCTAAACAGCTCAGTACCTAGCTTTACAACTGTTACTTTAACTCTGAATTTTTATTTACCTGTTACAAAGTTTCTGCAATATAAAATGTCACGGTAAGATGAATTACACGCTGCAAGCAGACTCCTTATAAAATACAAGTTCTACTGACACACATTTCTAAAGCTGTAGGAGCATTTACATACATCGTGATTTGTCTGATTCAGACAAACTAATCTAATATTCCTGAATGGCAGTTCAGAAGAAATTCCTTCATTACGGCTGGTTGCAATCCTAAAACATTAAATACACACATTATATCCCTAGGCACCTGAGAAGGACCACCTTCTCGACGTGGAAAGTAATCACTTTCTGGTATTTATCTATACCAAAACTTACTTTCATATGCAATGACAGCTTAAAATAAACCAAAGAGAATTTTAACCACCTCCTGGCAACCCATTAGTCTCATGTATCTGAATTGCTGAGTGACAACTTGCATGGAGCAGTATTTCTGGAAAAGCAGACAAATATCAACTATATGCTGTACTAGACGGTACTACACGTTATGTCCTATGTTAGGCTTACATGACTGTAAAATGCAGCTATTTTTATTCAGTCATGCCACGCAATTAGGTGTTTAACAAAACGACCATAAACTTGTAAGTAAACATCGGTTTACAAATTCTTTGTGCCTCTGCTGAAATCTAGCAAACGCCTCTCTATTCTCCCATGGTAAATAAAGCCGATGTTAAAGACAGAGCTAACTGCAATGGCAACAGGTTCTACGAGCACAGGTATGAGTTTCGATCCGCTGGGCAATCCCTACTCCTCTCCAGAAGGATATTTACAGACAAAGAGCAACAATGCAAAGAGTTTAACCGCTGCAGGCAGCCCTCCTGAAACACACACAGCAAGGATTCTTAGCACAGCATCTTCCTACCTGCACACGCCAGAGGACCAAATATTAGCAGCATTAACCATTAATGGGGGGGTCAGGTCCCATTTGATATTTTGTCTTCTGACTAAGGCTGAAGCCGCTTTTTTCACTACGCGGGGACTACAACAAAGCCCACGCTGCCTGGGCAGCCTCCCTGAGATAGCAGCAAATAAGGAGGCAGCTATTTGCATTTGTTGATTTAAGGGAGGGGGGGGGGGGCAGCGGGAGACTGCTAAAGTAATTCACATATTGTCTGCAGGCCGTATTGACAGTGATCATCAGTCACCTGCTCATACTTCCTTCACCCCGGCCTTCAGAGGGAGACCAAAGGTTACGCTGGGTCAGAGAATCTGGAGGGAAATTAAAAGACATGCAAAACCTAGCTGGCAACCCACTGCCTCTGCAGACAAAGTTATCCCCACTAGACCACATGTTCCAAAAACTAAGACGTTTTAATAGTCTCATGAGGACTTGTTAAAATATATCGATGAAAAGAATAGAGAGAAAAAATGCCAAGCTCTGCTTGCAATTACTGCAGTATTTAGCTGGGATATTTACAACAGGAAAAAAAAAAAAAAAAAGCACATTTGCCTTTTCAGGATACTGCTTTGCATCACAATGGCCTTCTCATTTGCACAAACAAAATAAAGCATTTGTTTCATGCTGCTCTTCTACAAAAATATCGACTGCTCAAGTTTCAGGAGCTTGATGCGCTGCGTGGCATTCTTTCCCAAGTCTCTTATTTAGATCCAAAAAACTGTACTGCTGTCCTCAATGACGGGAGACCGGAGAGCAGCCTACATAAACATGCTTTTCCATAGTAATGTTAGCGACTAAAGGGAGTTTTCAAAGGCCACCGAGTTCTAGTTACTCTATCAAGCTAGCAAAGGCCATAGATGACTATGTTCATGCAACACACCAAGAGCTTTCATACTTCTAATGACTGCTTGTTCAAACCATTTTTTTTCCCCAAAATATCCCTCTTGTGAGAATACAGCACCTATGAACTTTGTATCCAGCACATTTAAGAGAAATGCACAAGCCAAATGTCCTGGAACCCACTCCGTAAAGATGCATTACCACCATTCGGTCTTCATCCGTGCAAGCAGATCCACTGGAGTCAACTGAGCTTATTTACATGAGAAGGATATTAAAGATTAGACGTCAGATGAGGGCCAAATGGCACATGAAGGAATGCAAAATTTAACCCCGTAACATTATCCCCAAGATCTCTTGCTAGAATAAGTCAGATACTTAAAGACAACTGAAATCTGAAGCTACTGAAAAGCTCCAGCACTTGGGAAGGGGATGGGACAGATGACAGCTCAGAAGCCTGAATTCTCATGCAATTCTAATTATTAAAATTCCCTCAAATAATCCATAGCAATGGTTTCACTCTACCTCTTTAGCTAAAGCCAAGGAAAAAAAGCTTCCGCTTTGTAATATTTAAACATTTTAAGTCTACCATTCAGTCAGTGTCGCAGAACAGCAACTACCAGAAAAGACAAGAAAGACGAAGTGAGATCGCGTGAAGCAAGGTACAGGCCCTTTTTGCCATGCACTCTGTGAACACAGCATTGCTACCTCGGGTGAACGTGCCAATTAGGACAGTAAAAACAGTAACTCAGTGCTTAAACCAGCATTTCTGTCAAGACAGAAATTATTCTGTTTGTACTGCAGTACTGTTGGTATGTCCCCACTGAGAAAGAAGCTGAATGCTGTTCTGAGAATATAAAAGCCCGGCCCTTCTCTCATCTACCAGATACAAAATAAAAATTAAAAAATGAGGCAAAGAGACTGAGCAACTTACCCTAAATCCATGTGAGAATTCCACGGTGAAAGTAATGGAAATTCACTTCTTAAATTCAAGCCCAGGGTTTTAACTATAAAATTAACCTTCTTTCGTACATTAAGTATTTATTGTGATAGTTTTGACAAACTGGGAAAGGAAGCGGAAAAGATTAGCAAGTTTTCAAAATAGCTTACTGCCATAGCTTTGTTAATAGGAGTTTGTCACAGGAAGCGTGGCAAAGCCTACCTCTACACAGCAGGTACAAGTTTTAGCATCCTGGTTCTTGATGCTGTTACTTATTCTGCCCAGTTTTTGTCATTACTGCTCCCCAGATAGCATCACCAAGATGAAAGGTGGGCCCCAAATGAGACAAAATGCCACAAGCTTCAGGGGAAGCAAAAAAGAAATGCAGAGCGCGGTTATTGATTTGTCATGACTTGTTAGGTTTCAGTGCAGGATCTGAACGAGAGCACTGGTATTCTTAACATAGCTTACGTGTACTAACACAGCATTTTGAAACAATTCACTCAGTCCCATCCACCAGTTGGACAACACAACCACTGATGACATCAATAACCAGAAGACCTCTATAAGAGGTCTTGACGTGTGCTGCAAGACAAGCAAGCAGGGCAGAAGACTGGCCTGGCTGAACAGGGAACTCTTGGAAGTAGGGCAGAGAAAGGCAATACATGACCTCTCGAAGCAAGACCTGGCTTCAGAGGGAGAATACAGAGCTGCAGTCCACATCTGCCGGGAGAAAACAAGAAAAGCCAAAGCTCAACTTGAGTCAACACTGGCCAGTGTGGTGTTAAGACAACAAAAAAGGGTTTTTCAAGTATACCAACAGCAGGAGGAGGTCAAAGGAAAACACGAGACCAACACTTGAAGCAGACAGTCACCTAACAAATAAGGGTAAGGAAAAGGCAGAGGTATTTTTGTCCTTTTTCTTGCCTCAGCATTTAACAGTAACAACAGATCTTGGGCTGCCTGGTCCTCAGAGTTGTAGGACCATGACTGTGGGAACAATGGCTTTCCATTTGTGGTCACCGAAACCGTAAGGGAACAGTTGTATCAGCTCCATGTTCTTAAGTCCATGGGGTGAGATGGGATTCACCCCAGGGTGCTGAAGGAGTTAGTGGATGCTACAGCTGGACCCCTCTCAACAATTCAGCAAAGGTCGTGGGAGTCTGGAGAGGTCTCTGCTGACTGGAAGCTAGCCAACATTATACCCATCTACAAAAAGGGCATGGGAGAGGGCCCAGGGAACTACAGACCTGTTAGTCTAACCTCAGTCCCTAGAAAACTTATGCAGAAAGCTGTCCTGGGGGACACAGAAAGGCACTTAAAGAACAAAGCTATTATCAGGCACAGTCAACATGGGTTCGCCATGGGAAAGTCCTGCCTTGGTCACTTGATCTCCTTCTGTGATAAGGTCACCCACTCGGTGGATGAGGGGAAGGCAGCAGACATAATCCTTCTGGATTTTAGTAAGGCCTTTGGTCCTGTCCATCACAGCATCCTTCTGAGCAAAGCGTCCAACTGTGAGATGAACAGGGACACACTATGCTGGGTGATGAACTGGCTCGATGGAAGAGCTCGAAGGGCCACAGTGAATGGGGCTATGTCTGGCTGGTGGTTGGGCACTAGTGGCATTCCCCAGGGCTCTGTCCTAGGGCCAGTCCTGTTCGACATTTTTATCAGTTATCTGGATGCAGGAGTGCAGTGCATCTTCAGCAAGTTTGCTGATGACTGTAAACTGGGAGGTGCTGCTGACCCCCTGGAACTCCACAGCACAGAAAGGCTGCTGAGGTCCCTGAAAGCGCCCAGAGGAGGCCAGCACAGCTGGCGGCAGGGCTGGAAGGCATGTGCTGTGAGGGGAGGCTGAGGACACTTGGGCTGCCCAGCCTGGAGGAGAGGAGGCCCAGAGGCGACCTCGCTGCTCTCCGCAGCCTCCTGAGGAGGGGAAGCGCAGGGGGAGGCGCCGGCCTCCGCTCCTGGGACCCGA
Source organism: Cygnus atratus (assembly GCF_013377495.2). Taxonomy (NCBI): domain Eukaryota; kingdom Metazoa; phylum Chordata; class Aves; order Anseriformes; family Anatidae; genus Cygnus; species Cygnus atratus. Next base: position 127,258,478 of record NC_066362.1, on the reverse strand, counting down.
TGGCAGGGCACGGGCACGGCACAGAGCTGCGCCGGGGAGTTCAGGCTGGGCATCAGGAAACGTTTCTTTGCCGTGAGGGTGGTCACACACCGCAACAGGCTTTCTGGGGAGGTGGGTGCTGCCCCGTGCCCGTCAGTGCTCAAGGGGCATTTGGGCAATGCCCTCCGTGATGTGCCCTAACTGCTGGTTGGCCCTGACGTGCTCAGGCAGACGGATTAAAAGGTCTCTGAAAGCCCCTTCCAAACGAATTATTCTATTCTATTCTAAGAGCAAATAAAAAAATATATTTTCCATTTAACAAACAAAAATACATGTGCTTGGAGCACTTAAGAGTTTAAAAGGAAATTACAATTACCTTAAATAAGCATGGTAAGATAGTAAAGAAATCAGGCTTACAAATAAGGCCACAGCTTTGGGAAAGGCAAAACCTTTATTCCTTCCTAAGCGATTTCTGCCCTGTAGTGGCACCAATCAGACCTTGCTGCAAGATGCCAAGAAACATTAATACCAAATAAAAAAGTCTTAACATGTGAGAGAATGTGGCAAATCAGATTTTAGCCTGAAGCACTGAGGAGTTTTCATGTACAATTCCGAAGACAGCATAAATCTGCTTACTGTGTGTGCCTAACTACTGTGACCTGTTCATGAAAAGAAGCTGGCTGCACTGAAAGCAAAATGAAATCTCTGGCAGGATGGAATTGCACAATTTCAGCATGTTTCTTTCTTTAACGAAACTTAAGATTTACTGTGCTTATCAGATATTTTTTTTGCTACTTTAAACAATGCAGACTTTTCATAGATCTTACTGTAGCTCTCTCTAAAGCAGTTTCAATGCTTCTTTTGTTTTGTCTGCAAACACTGTAGAGTAGTACTGAAGTTTACAATGATGTTGCACATTTGTGTACAACTGCTGAAAATACAGTAATTCGGACATCATTTCATTATCAACAACAGAGAAGTGCATTTTTGGTAGCTAGCTTAAAAATCTGTACAAAGTACTGAGATCATGTCTGAAAATTAAGTAAAACTAACTAAGAAATCATCAAACAGACAAGATATATTTTAATCTCTAGGGCCTGTCCTACTCTTATCACTGCAGACAGCTTTTAGAAGGAAACCACATCATCACAGGCTGATTAGCACAGTGAAAGAAGAGCACTCTGGCAATAAATGCACGGAACTGGGAGAAAAGCAATGAGGTGACACATGGTGTGGAGGGGGAAAGAGGAGGAAAGGAAGGGGTCTAATGATAAAAGCTACACTGTTTCACTATTTTTATTTAGATTAGTGCATCATCTTCTCTTGTTCACCAGGACTCTTTCCTGTAGAGTGCAGAGATCAGTTCCTCCTTCACGACTTGTCGCATCACCTCGATCTGCCAGAGATCAAACTTCAAAAGACTGTGGTGGAGCAGAAATCAGGGATCTACAAGAACTGCTCCCTCTCCAGATGCAGTTCACATCTAACAGACAGATATACCTTTGCAATGAAATCAATCTTTGCAGGTGAAACTACTTATGTCCCACATGACTTGTCCCCACTTGTTCGTTTCTTCACTCTTATGGAAGAGGTTTTGCTTATATTATAAATAACAAGATGGGTTACCTAAACAACTGCCATTTACATGGAATGGCTAAATAGTAAAACGAATTTTCACAGAAACAGCAAACCAAAATTGCTCCAACAATCTCCAGTCATCTGCCTTCTATTTCAATCATAAGCCTCGGATACAAGCAGTTACAGTGCAATACAAAAATATTCTTAGGCATAGTAACAGCTCTCTGTTATCCAACTGAGTAAAATAAATATCAAAATGTACAGCAGTTAAATAGAAAAGCATAATATGTCCAGCCCAGAAAAAGAGTTGATAGAAAAACATCCAAAAGATATCAAAGTTTAAAAAGCCTTTTTAAAACGTATCAAAGGCAGAAGTTATATGGACCCAAGAGATGATCAAATTTCAGAACAAGCAATCACAGACAGCAATATTAAAGCAACAAGATTAAATGTTCTCTTTGCATTCATATTCCCTCCAAGGAAGCTCACATTAGTTCCCATATCAGAACCCCTCTTCACAGGGATTTCAAACAAGTTCACGACATGAAGTACCAGTAGCAGAGGTCAGAAATCAGAGACAAAACAAACAGTAGTGGGTTGGCAGGACAGAAAGCCCTTAGGATTATTAAGGAAGAAAGATGAAACGTCCAAGCTACTGATGGTGCTGTGCAAGTTTGTCCCTAAAATTGCTTCAAATCCAAAGACTTAAGCTACCTGAAATGTTAAAACGATGCTAACACTCCAGCCAGGAAGGCATGGACAGGACACCTGATGTGGGTACTGGGCAAGTTGCTAAAAACTATTGTTTTAGCCATAGAACAGAGGCAGTGAACACAAAGATAAATACAATGTGTTGGGGGAGAACCAAACATAGCTTTTGTAGAGAAAACGTCACGTCTCACAAACCCATCGTAACTTCTTTTTAAGGAGTCAGCACACAAGCAGACGATTGAAAGTCAGCAGATGCAGTCTGTGAACTTGCATTTGACAAGACTTCACATTGCAGACTTTTAAAAAAAAAAAGAACAACAACAAAAAAAGCTTTAAGAACCCTTAAGTAACAGTGGATATGAGAGAAGGTCCTTATGATCCTTCTAAAGAAATTGTTGGAAAATACCAAGCAGTGTCCAGGAATAAATGGACATTTCCACAGTCAAGAGGACTCTAGAGAAATCCTGATGAGATCTCTGCTTGGACTTGTGCTATTTGATCCGTTTATGATCAAGAACAAAGCATGAGATGGCAACAAATGCTAAACAATTATTTGAGTCAGTAAAGAAAGATATTGCAAACTGAGCAGTTGCTCAGCAGGTGAGGAAATAAAAGATGAAATTCAGAGTCAAGCAATTCAAAATGATCCAGCTTCTGTGACCAATGAAGCATTACAAAAGGGTCATCTTGGAATTAAATATTTCCATGACAGTATTAATCCATTGCTCAGCAGCAGTCCAAGATCCCAAATACAAATTTATGAATAAGAGGAATAGAAAACAAAAGAGAAACCAGAACAATGCCACGAAGTCTTAGACACCTTGTACATTTCTGGTTCCAGAGGCTCAAAAATGACAGAGCTCAAATGGAAACTGTACAGAATAACAAAGGTGATCAGTGGAATAATTTAATTCTGTGATCAATTCAGATCACATAACAAGGTAAAACAGAACAGGATTTTATAAGTTTCTAATAAGGATAGTTGTGGGAAAATAGAAAAACCATGGTGGATATGAAGAAAGCTGTTAGGGAATGGCTATTTACTGACTCTTTCTGTACAAGAACTGGAAGCCTAGGAAGCTGTTTCAGTCCAAGAGAACTAGATGGCAAAAAATTAAACTACCAGCAAGGAAAAAGGTATCTCCTCTTCCACAGAACTCCCTGCTACAGGATGCTTTAGGAGATAATAGTTCACGTCTCCAAAACATAATTGAACAGACACAACCAAACTCTTCCAGGAGGCACTCAGCATAAATTCTCTGGGGCTTGGGCAGTGCTGGGCTGTAGACTGCCAGATACTAGGAACACATCTGCAAACCTCTCTCCTGCGCGCATTTGCTTTTCTTCAGACATCTGCTTTCAGCCACTGTTGGAAAAAGCCTGCTAGAGCAGGTCCTTCACATTCATCCAGCACAGATATTATCATGCCAACTTTTTTTCACCAGCCATAGTTCACGCTGATGTTCCTGTGTGACGAGTCATCTGTAAAAGCACTTAAGTGCCCACGAGACTCAGAGAAAACAAGCTACTGCATCCTTAAAATATTAACCCTGGGCCAGCAGGTCAACCCAACATCAAGCACTGCTTTCATACCACATATTATGTAAATTACTGCTATCCTAGATATTTCTAAGAAATCCAGCTACAAAATTAGCTAAGTACAGCTTCTGCTAGTATAAACATTAAACAACTACATTTCATCCCACTAAGCACATGCCTTGCCACCCAGCCAGGTCCAACCAAGCTGAAAGGGACCAAAGACAAAGCATCAGCAAGAAGATTAAGGACTGAACATTAGAAAGTTGTTTTGGACAACTGTTTGTACCTACCTTCGTCATTTTATCTTCTATTGATCATGTCTTAGCTCTTGAGCTTATCTTTCTAAAACCAGTGCGAGTTACAGAATGCAAGGCTGAAGAGACCACATATCCTGTTTTGAATAAATTCACCAATATCTAAGAAGGCTCTGTTCAAACTGTTCTTAAAAACAACCCATGACAGAGGTCCTACATTCTCTCCGGGCATCCTAAATGGCTAAGAGAGTAAACAGCTGCAATAAAATGTTCTGTAATTTTCAGATCATCTCCCTTACTGCAGTTTCTCTCTTGCTAAGTGCTAAATCAGACCCTAAAAATGTAAGTCTCATGGCAGGAAATTGTTGTCTTAGGTAGGGATGAAACCTAAAGCATCATTTATCATTTACATACTTAGATTACAGGATATTGTTTTTGCTTGGTGACTAAAATTTGTTTTGTTTTCAGTCCTTCACTAGTGATTTACCACGTTTAAATGCTTTCAGGAAAAAAGTAGTTACAAAAAAACCTGGAATATTTCGCATAATACCAACTCTGAAATCTAAGCCACGCTCAGTCAATTTTTTTCACTCTCTACTGTGGCAATTCAAGACAGAAATACTGAACTAACCTGCAGGAAAAAAGTCTGGGCTAGAACGATACCATAATATTTCATGTGAATTCCTACAATATATTATCTGTCATACTTTCTTCCATAACAGGAGTAGTCAATGTTAATGTGACTTAATGAAGAATCCTGACAACATTATCAAATTTCTGAATTGAAATGACTTGATTACACTCTCCTTGAAGCTATTATTTACATTTTAATAAAGGACTATCATTACAGTACTTTAATGGCTCAAAAGCAATCAAATAACAGTGAAATACCTAACCTGAGAGCAAAAAATATTTCATCTAGCTACGTAAACTTGACAAATGCACGTCTGAAAAACAAGCATATGAAGAAAAATTTGGAGAAGAAACTCTTCCTGCTCTGAATGGGGAAAAAAAGGACCACACAAAGTTTTAATAAAACTGCAGTTAACCTTGGACACACTTTTAGAATTGCAAACAACAAAATCCTTAGCCTTCACCTTCCTGCTCCCCACTTCTATCATGTCTCTAAAATTCTCCAGTTTTGACTGAACTTCTGCAAGAACCTTGCCTTGGGTTTTATCAATGCTTGAAGTGTCACTGTTTTTCATAAAAAGGGAATAGAATCCAGAAAGTTACATGGCTAGGTAATTTCAGCCTCCACCAAATTTGAACACACTCAGGAAGTGTGTTTATTTTAATACCCAAACAACTGGAATATTTAATCAAATTTACTAACTAATTGTTATACAACTCTTTGATCCCTATCAAACACTAATCGGTCAAGAAGAATGTTGTACATGTTATCTCAAAACACTGCTGGGTTTCCAGCACTGAAACTGGAATAGACTAAACAATTTCATAACACTTCTTTCCAAAAGATACAACTGGAGTCAGCAAACTAAACAGTCATAAAAGTATCTTCTAAAAAATTTACATCACTTATTTACACAGTCCCTTTCCTATAAAGCCATTTTATTTCTCCATAGTTGACATAATTAACTTACCATAATAACACACCTCATTCAGGACTTCTCAAGAAAAAGTCAACCTTCTGAAGAAGCTGAGCCGTGCACTTTACAGATTGGGAACACAGACACATCAGGCCATAGTCAGTTTGGGACCCACTACATCATTTTGATCGAATGTAGGCTGTCCTCAACTCACTTTCCCCTGCCTTCTCACTGCAGATTTGTACCTGCACATCTTGGATCTGTCTGTACAGCTCCACACACCATTGCTCCCTCGCTTAAATCTGCTGCTACGGACTAAACTAGATTAGTTACTGTGACCCAGTAACTGCGGACAGTATTACAGAGAGGCAGGTGAGGACAAGGACACAGAGGAATCAAATTGCTGAGAAAGGGACTCTGAACTGATCTCAGCTAGATCTTCCATATGGTTCTTGACCAGTTGGCAAGGGACTGAGAAAAATAACAGGGAGGGATAAAGCAGGGGGAATGACTGATTTCTTCCCTTCTTGGTTCTATTCCTTTGGTACCTCCTGTGGGAGCTCTGTGATACCAGTTTGCTTGTTCCTCACCTAGCACCAGCTATGAAAGTGCTCACCATTAGAACAGCTCACTCTGGTCAACAGTATTGAAGTGTTTAACTAAAATATGGCTCCCCTCTTAAAAAACCTCTCTTTCATTCAAATCGGAAGAGAGCGACGGTAGAGGAGCCCAAATAGTTTGGCAGAAAAACCTTGCATTACAGAAATGTGACAGAGTAGGAGAGGGATTACATTCAGGATATTTCTCTTTATTCAATTTCTGACTTTCTAGGGTAGGCGGCTGTAGATTATAAAACGAGGTGGCCATTACTTAAGAGAACTCCATAACCATTAAGTACAAATATCCATAAAGGTACAAGGATGATAAAGCATTCAGAATAGGCAGCTTCGAGACAGATTTTTGTGAGTGTGAAGCAAAAACCTCCAAAATATATAGTTTAAACCTTCAATCTTCGCAGAAGCAAAGTTGCCGTAATATTCTTTTCTTTAAAAGACTATTTTACTTTATTTTCTTAGCAATCAGCTTAATGTAAAGTACTGTTGCAGAGAATATATTGGTATCGTCAAACAGGAGCATTTGTCTATAATACAAACAGCAAAACTAGTTTAGGTCCAAGACTTTTCACAAGCACACAAAAATTCAAGATTATCAAAAGCCCTTCAACAGTAGAATATTAAATAAAATGTTCCCAGAATTACTACAAACAGACAAACCTGTTTCCCAGAAACTATCCTATTAGCTTTAAAATACATCAAGAAAATTCAACAATATTTCATCCTCATCAACTGCTCGCAAATCAAGTATCCAGTCTTATCTGCATACAGCCAGCTGGTTTTTAAAATTCTGCTGTAATTGAGGGGAAAAACAATTAAGCAATATTATTAGTCATCTTACCATTGTTCCCTGGTGGTTGTAATGCATCTCCTGTCAAGCTACACCATCCAACTGGGAAAATATCTCGAGAATCACATCTGCACCAATAGTCAAATGCTCCTCTCCAGCCATCAAATGTAACAAAAACTTCATCTCCTTTCACATCTCCAATGGTTGCTGGGCAAATCAAGTATGGGTTCTTTCTATCTATAGCTTCAAGTTTCATTCCAACTTTAAAGCAGTTTGTCACAGGTTTCAGTGGTTCCTACAGAAACAAGATTGGTAGAATATTTGTGTTTGTATGACCCCTTAAAAATAAAAAACAGAAAACCTCTGTTTTTCTTCAACATTCTTATTTCTTATACTCACTACTCTCAAGAAGTTATAATAGACGTTCAAAGTAACTTACTGATGCTTCACATTTGCTTTTTCTCTTCTGTGTTATAAAAATCTAGATTCTATTCCCACAAACACAGTTGGGATAATTAGCAAAATGCCCCATGACAGCAAGGCTGTGCTGAAAGTATTTACATAAGCAATAGGTTGCACCCAATACATTATGCCTCGACAGCAAGACAGCAAAGACACTACCATGAAATCATTACATGCTAATAAGGAAGAGGAGGTTTTCAGGGAATGGGTATTTCTGGGGACTGATAACTGTCTGGTAAAAGCTTCACCTCTCAATTAGTCCATGAAAAATTCATTAGCACTGGACATTATTTATAGGTCTCTGTTAACTAAGCCTGCCTTAGACCAATTCCAAATGGACAAAAGAGAAACAGAATTAAAGTCAACGTGACCAGCAAAAGCATACCCTCACTGCCGAGCTTGTGACCCAAGGGAACCCAAATTACCACCTCAGCCTTAGGAACCTCATTCTCCAAAAATGATCTCAGACATACTGATAGGCCAGCACAGGAAGTATGATTCATCACACCCCCGAAAATTACAATAAGTTAATGTGTAACCAATGTGGCTGCAGGCCTGAAACCAACTCCTTGATTTACTGACATACTTCTAAATGTCATTCTCAGTACCAGAAATGAAGACATTCAATGTGACAGCATCACAACAAAATCACTTTAATATTACTATTGTTTTCATAAATTATTTTTCATGTTCCACAGTAGTTTACTCAAGTTATGTTCAAGAACTAGCAGTTTTTTCTACCATCAACTACATTCTGATTACATATTAAATGATGAGTAACGTGCCCAGTGAAAACATTTAACAGAACCTTTCTAAGCATTACTTTTTTCTGATGGTTCTTGTTCTCCACTAAAAAAAATTTTTCACTCCTGGGCACAATCACTATGTGAACGTGATGCTGTTAAGAAATGTGAGACGATGCATCCCATCTTAAATCCATGACACAGAAAACGAGCTAAAACAATTTTTCTGAACAACACAACATACTTTAGAAGTCTCAACTCAGGAAAAGAGATGCCATCCAACGGGCAGATCACTTCCTGTCTGGTTTCGTACCTTGCCAATCCACTTCAAAGTAGTTCTAAATAATATTCTGGCCTTCCTGTGCTGCATACAACAGGCACTATTTTGGCATCCCCGCTAAATAAATGCAACCATGGACCAATTGATGGAAACTTGTTTACCAGCGGCCCTTTTCCTCTTACCTTCTTGAAGAACGCTGCGGGTGCCATTTCAGCTCCATTTAGAGTTCTTAAGAGAAACATCGGCCAAGAAGATGCATTCATCTGGAATCCTAAGTAACAAATAAATTACTCGTATATAATATCCCTACCTTCAGTTTGTAAAATACAATGGGAAGAAAAGGATATAAAATTGGCTTTATTAATGCCTAATTCCCTGTGTTTCGGACTCGGCCAAAATGAAAGTAATCAAGAAGGAACAGACAGGGCAGGTGTTGGTGTAGAAAGCTGCACAATACATTGCCATTTTCAGCACTTGTTAATTTGTGACTTTACAATTAAATGTGTAAGACCTACCAACATGCACGTTCTAGCACAGGAGATTACCAGGTCATCCCACATAGTCCCTGGCTCAGTGGAACCTCCTCGGTACAGAAATATACCTGGCTTACTTTTCAGGGCCACTTCTCACTCTCAACTTCCTCAGATCCAGCTTCTTTCATTTACTGAAGAGAGACACTCTAATTTTTGAAGCTGTTTTAATTCTTTCACCAGACCACAGACAAGAAAAAGACCGCTTAAGTTTCTCCTCTTCCACCCGCAAAATAAATAAATAGAAATTCTTCAACGAAGAACACATAACAGGGAAGAACAAACATATAATGACTCTAATAAAAGCATGTATCATATTGAAAAACAAACTGGAAGATATTTCTACTTCAATATCCTTCATTAAACAAGTGAATAAAAAGCACAAACAGTAATCAAATTTGTTCAGCTGAACTACCTTATTCAAGGAGAACAAAGGTTTAGCTGAAAACACTCTCGTTCCTGAGAACCTTCCCTCAGAATCTACTTTCTGGTTAAAGAAACAAAACGAAAAATATCCCCGTTGCTTTCTGTGTTTTCCAAATGAATGCTTCAAAGTAATGAGTAAGGTAACAAACGCAGTGGACAGTTTTTCTACATCTTTAGTATCCTGCGTATCTGGCACATTTTTACAGGAAAATTGCAGTGATAAAAAATAGTGAGAATTGGACATTTCTCCACAAAGCAAACATTACCAAAATCTGCCAGGAACTGATGAGCTTCCTCACAACCAAATCTTGAAGATTCTGTTGGAAAAAATGTCCCTAGAAAGGTGGAATGTATTTGAATTCTTCATCAGTTAAATCATTACATCACCTAAATTGGACTGCATGGATTATATGGTTTAACAGTTCTTGAACTTGCAGCTTTAAGCTATTTTCAGTTGAATAAACAGTTTACATGTTGGAACTACCTATGCAACACCTAAATTAATACAAAGCTCACACTTGAGAAATGGCTTCATAATTTGACGACTGCTGAGCTGATTATCGCTCCTGGTTTGATACCAGAGTCTTTATGCAATCTAAACACGTGTGATTACTGAAATGCAGTATTCCTAACCAGCTAGCACAGAAAAGATACATACACAAAGACAGAGGAACTACAACTAAACAACAGTTTCAATTAACTTCACTTGGCCTGTAAGTTGTCCTGGTAAAAAACATACAAAATGTTATCTTCATCGTAATTGGTTGAGAACATTAAGCTCTCAATACCATAAAAGCTCCCCTTTGAAAAACAGAAGCTGGAAGAAGAACGCTTTCCCACCCTAATCATTTTCTCAAAAACCTTAGGTAACATGTATAATTAAACCTATGTAAAAATCAGGTAGGAGGGGCTATTTTAACTTGTGATTATGAGATAAACAGAACATTAGTATCCAGAAGGTTCCCTACTACTCAGGGAAAAAAAATAAAAAAAAAAATCAGTTGCTTAAATGTTTAACAGGAGGTAATTATACACCCAATTAGCTCCCAGCTTTGCCCAGGAACAGGATGCTGTAAAGCTGCCAAGAAGGCTTTTCCAAAAATTTATCTAGGTATGCCAGAATGCTTGATTGCTGGAATTCAGCCTATCTCTGAAAGAATCTAAGACAGGAGGGACAAAATAATGGCACTCGCATTCTTTTCTGAATAACCGTAATTGTTCTGAAGGCAGATAAGCCTACATTTCTAGATGCAGGGAAACATCTGCTTATTTGGAGCTGCACTACAAGCAGCCTGACCGAACAGGAGTAAGAAAGAGTATCCAGAGAAAGGCATCAATCCTTTCTACTGATGATCACGGAAAGTTTCTCTTTGTAATGAATTGATTGTCCCCATTATACATAACCCAGAGTTGTTTTATTCATCAGGCTAGTTTAGAAACACGTTTAAAAAAAAGCACTGTGATCCTAGACTAAAGCCGTATTTTTATTGCCATACATACACGTAAGAACAGACATACTCTTCTCTATTACTACCCTCGTTCATACTGGTATGACTGTACTCATTCTACAAGGTTGTACCAAGAACTTCAGAGAGGCTAAACTGAGTTACTTCTCAAAAAAAAAAAAAAAAATATTCCCCCCCAATCTCAAAAATTTCCAGTGTTTTCATTCAAAATCTCTACATCCACAGGAAACAAGGAAAAAATAAACCCTTTGGGGTTCAGACTCTATCTATCTATCTCAGCTAATACTTTTGCAGACTGGCTCCCAAGCTGCATTGCTTTCCTTGTGTTTCTAAAGCAGCACAACAGCACAAAAATCTACCCTGTTAATCTACGTGAAGCATCTTAATGGTTACGTGAACTGCTGCTATATCTGTTTGCCTGTTTACGAGCAAATCAAGTTTCACACTGTAATGAAATTACACCTTCTGCTATTTCTAGCAGAAGACCCAAAAGCTGTTAACAAATACGGTTGACCGGTTTCTTCAGAGGCCACTAAGAGAAAGCATACCAACCTTCTTCACTGCACCTCTGCCTTGTCACATGTCACAGTTAGAAGACACCAAAGCCAGAATCATAAGACAGGAAGACAACAGTAACCAATTCTTGGCTACAGTTCATTTTTTACATTAAGAACATTATTTCTTGCATCTTATAAACATTACAAGAGATAACAGAATAAAAGAAGTGTTGCTGTTGTGTTTTGGTTTGGTTTTGTGGGGAGGGAATTTAAAGAAATGTCGGCTATTATTTTTCCATCTTTTCAAAAGCTGAACTATTTTCAGACCAACATGAAAAATCACTTTCTTTAAAGACTTCCACACCTAGAATTTTTGGATATAACAAATAGGGTACAAGAATGTAGATCTAGATATACAGATTAATCACAGCAGAGAAAAGCGATACCACAATTACATGACCCACAGTAGTTAATCAGTTAACTCTGAGTATTCATTTTATAGCAAGGAATTCCTTCGTACAGTTCCACGTTTAATAAACTTTCACAGTAAGTTTTGACTAAGCCAAGACCATTTCTCAGTCTGGGAAGACACATAACGCTGTGGTTGGTCCATGTTGCTCATGGAAGGCAAAAGAAATTCTGCGGACTACTTCTAAGCCCAGGATTGCTGCATCCTGTGCATTGAATGTTTGTCATGCTCACAAACTACTCATGACAAACTGATCCAACCCATGTGGTCAATTTGAGCAGCTGAGAATTGCATGCAATAAGCTCGTAGCTTGCTAGAGCTCTGGAGTGCCTTTTTCCTGCCTCTGAGCAGAATGCTGCAATACTGCAGCATTAACCAACCCAGTCCCACCTTTCCCAGATCACAATTTGCTCAGACTGCTTGAGAAAACATTCCGGTTGTCCTGAACTGTATGCACCTTCTGCAGCCCAACTGAGCACTTCACACTGTGGTTAAACGCGAGCGCCTTCTAGTGGGCCACTCTGGTTTCCTGAAGAGGAAGACAGGAGTCAGCCTTCTCCAGGACTCTCAGTTCTTACGAAGGTCTACTAAAAGGAGCACGGACAACACCTAGAAAGAAAACGCCACATCCATACGTACTCACAAGGTAGGGTGTGTGCCAGGAAACATTTTTAGAATGGCCACATGACTGTATATCTCATTATTACAAATGCTGTCAGACACTGCTATATAACACTAAGGGCCTCTGCTAAAAACAAAAAGCAAACAACAAAAAAAAAGAAACACAGCAATTATTCTGCTCATTCTTATGTCAAAAGAATCCAAAAAGAAGAAAAACCTACATTTCACTTACCCTGAATTAATTTGCTCACCTCTCCTTTCCAGTTAAATAATGGTTTGATGAAATGTTAGTACCACTGAATTTGCCCAGAAAAAAAGGTAAAATCAACTACATAAAAGCATTACTCCACACATGTGGGTTCAGAAGCTTTGTTTCTTACCAAGCGGAGGCTGGAGCATGCCCCCTTTCTTTTCGCAGGTCCCAATGGGCTGTATGTCCGAGGAATCCACAAGCCTCCAGAAATCATTTTTGTTGTCACTTCCATCAAGCCGCAACCTTAGCCTGGCACCAGTGATTCCAATTACCGTGGCTATACAAACCGAGGTAACATTGCGAGGATCGTGGGCTTCCAGTTTCATACCGACTTTGAAATCATTCGTAGGTGGACTTCTGGACTACAGTAAGAGATAAAAGACATTTTTTTTATTTTCTTTAGCATTGCTAGATTTACTAGGTAAGTTCAATACACAGCTTTCATTCATACAAACATATCAGATAACTGATAAATATCAAGAAGCTTTTCAACTTTCAGCATTTAGCAGCAAATCAGAGAAGAAGCGTGGATAACCTCCCAACAGCACCACCTCAGATACTTGATGTTTCTGCTTCATAAACATGTCTGACTTTTAAAAACATCAGCACAGCCAGAAAGGGTAACAAGGGAATCCTGTTAAAAATAGGTATACAAAGATGGAGGATTAATACTTGAAGTGAATGGAAAACAAGGACCTCAAGAAACATGACAATCAACTCTTTTTAAAAAGCAGAACAAAAACCTACAAACAAGAATAACTATTTCTTTTGAATTGAAAACTAGTAATTCTCATTTCAGTAGTGTTTTGGAAATTCAAACAAAATTTGGACCCTACAGCACTAGACACTACAAAAACTTAAGTCAAGAGAGTTTCTGCATCAAAAAGAACGTATAATGCAAAGAAAGAAGACAGAAAAATGAATTAATGTTAACTGCAGTTTACAGAAAAAGGAAACAGACAGTCCTAGGCACAGAAAACTTCTGTGCTGAGATACGAACTGCAGCTTGTGCTTATTCACAGAGAACTGAATACATTCATACAAACACACAATGAAATGCCAATTTAATTAGCAGACGAGATTTTTGGGAAAAGATAATGGCACGGGGAAAAGAAATGTGATGAATGCAACTTGGTCTTTGAGCTGATCTTTATGTCACAGCTAAAGGTTAAAAAGAGAAGGAGAGTATTTTTTACTGAGCTGTTACCAGGAAAAGAGAAAAGCTCACGTAACAATACAGTTCTGCCAGAGACTGACTGGATCACAGTCTGATTACTTGCCTACTGGAGTAATGTAGGCAGTAAGATCATCTAATGATGATCAAAAACTTGTATCAACGCTAACTGGGATTGAATGATTCACCTAGTCTTGGAGAAAGATTACTCCAAATCTCACTGTTCTCTTTAGATATCTCTTCCCTTCCAGCCCGAACTTATTCATGGTAACTTTAGCCAATATTATGTTTTACCTTAAATTCTCTCTGCATCTTTGAACCTAATAACAAAATCTACGGTGTATTTCCAGAGGGCAACCTGATCATTTCGCAGTAATCTTTCATCAAGTTAAGCAAGCCAAGCACTGAGGTTTATTGTAGGAGAGGATGACTACTCCCCTGTCATCCTGGAAGACCTTTTCTGCACCTCCTCCAGGACAAAGCTGCCTCTGGACACAGACACCAAGAGCCACAGGCAGCCTTCCACATGCCATTTTAACCCAGTAACTATCCAATACAGACTAACACAACCTGAATCCTAACATGGGAGGCAGGTAGCAGGACCACAAACATGGGCATTCACGCTCACCAGATTTCTATGCTCCTTCCCCTGCCCGTCTGGTTGGGATCCACAGTAAGCATGCAGGGTGCACCTGTATGCCTGGGCTGAAGAAACTTGCTACCTGAACAAGTGTTAGCGATATTTTGTCTCCACCACATTCAATTTTTTAAAACATATCTTGCTCTACCTTTGCCATGCTGTGCAGGCGCAGTGTTCCAAACAGACCCTGATCAACAGGAGGAGCCCTGGAGGAGCCAGAGCCCCCCCAAAAAAAAACCAACACCAAAAGACAAGCAATATTCAGTGAGAGTTGAGGGTAGCATCTGCCAATGCTGCATTTAGCCAGCAGGCTGTCTGAAAGGGGAGCCTGAGCATATTAAATTTAAAGGGCAATTCAATTTCAGGATATTGCTTGTCAAGCTGTTATTTTCTACAACCATGAAAGGCAACCGAGATTGAAAATTTAGAGACTTCGTTTATTTGTTTGTAGGAAAGGTGAGCTTGTTTAAATGGTAACAATGCAAGACACTGCACTAAAAAGGTGACTCCTCCATACCAGTTCCTTACAGCAAAATAATAAAACCAGCTAGATTAAGAGCCTTGATTTAACCTCTGTTCAAACCACCAGGAGCTGAGCTTTTATATTTTAAATTGTCAACTGCTTGAAAAAGAAGTTACAGGGTGAGAGAAAAGGATGTGGAATGCTTCAAAATTGTAGGTACTAATTAAAAACAACCGAGAGCAACAGATAAAATACATTCGGAATTAAGATAAAGGCTCTAATCAATTCCCATTAGCTGTCTATGTCTGTATCTTAATTTATGGTAGATACTTTAATCTACTGCTCCCCAGGTCATTTTTAATTACTACAAAATTTAAACTTTGTAAAATTCCCACAAGTCACAATTTTTGGATATAATTGTCAAATTAAACTTCCCTCTGCTTGCTTTTTGGCTGGCCAAAACAGCGTCTTTCTTTCATTACGCAGAGTGAAAATGACATGTACAATTCATGGGTAACCCAATACAAGTCAAATTAGTCCTACACAAAGCTCAAGCGCTTTAGTTTCTAAAATATGCAAACATTAATTAGTGAGAGGAGCTAGCACTGCAATAATTAACATTGCATATCACTTTCTACTTAAAGGTCAACCTCTAGAAGAAACAGAAAGTCTGCATATGTAAATTGTTTTGAAATTTGTTAAGCACAGACATTAAAGCTCTTCTTTCCAACCCACACACTGCTTAAGCAATCCAAGTCACTCAGATTTATGTGTCTCACTTAGTGCACATTACTTAAACACCTTCATTTAAGATGTTATTCTGCTGTTCAGTTCAGACCTCTTGAGCATTAGCAGCAAAGAGAAAGATGCAACAAAAACAAAGAAAGGCTCCTGAACAGTTTTCTGCCATAGCTACACATCCCAAGGGCATATGCTCTGGTCATGACGGTCCATGGTCTGTGAATACGGCACTCACTCAGAACAACCCAGGGACACGCTGCTGTTCTCTGCCTCTACCGAGGCAGGGCTTGGGGTCTCTGCCTTTAGCTGGTATCCACTATGAAAAACACATACTGTAGAATAAATTTCTGAAGATAATAAATTTTAGGTGCTCCAGCCAATAAGAGCTATGGACACTGCTATTCTTAGCCCTCTCTCACTGAAAGCAGTATGAGAGGGGTATTTATCCTCATCTCCTGAAGGGAAAGCTGGGATTCAAGATCTAGTATGAGGAAACACTATCACCTGCTCTCCCCTCTCCCTATTCTCTGTTCCTCCAAGCAACTTGACATACACTGTGTGATCTTCCTCTCCTCCTCTGATTATTCGTTCACGTCGCTTTTTGTTTGGTCCCCATTGGAGGCCAGTTATCACAGACTGCCAGCGAACCCTAGAAGATACCTTTCTGAACAGACCCAATCCAGCAAAGTACACATGCCCAGCTTGTCACACCTATTACAGTTCTACCAACCTGAACTTCCCGATCCCCTCAGCATCTATCTGCCCAATACAGCGAAGGCATACACACTGAAACTCTTCCTACGTAATTCTCTGCAGCTAGCTCAGACGCTCCTCAACTTGGGAACATAGTGGACCACAGCTCCCCCTACAGAGAGAAAAATCCCAGCAGAGGTTGACAGTCTCCAGAAGGCTAAACAGCTGAAGGTCATGAGCTGTAGTGGGTTTACATGGCAAGGTTCTGATAGCGGGGGCTGCAGGGGTGGCTTCTGTGAGAAGAGCCCACCAGTTGCCCCATGTCAGATACGGGCCAGCTCCAGCTGGCTCCAAAGGAACCCAATGCTGCTCAGAGCTGAACCAATAAGTGATGTTGTTTGCACCTCTGGGAGAGTAGATTTAAGGAAGGGGAAAATAAACTCCTGCGCAACAGCAGCTGGGAGAGTGAGGAGTGAGAAGCAGCCCTACAGCCCCCAAGGTCAGTGCAGCAGGAGGGCAGGAGACGCTCCAGGCACAGAGCAGAAGTTCCCCTGTGGGCTGTGGAGAGGCCCCTGGTGGAGCAGGCTGTCCCCTTGCAGCCCCTGGGTCCCACATGGAGCAGATCTCCACGCTGCAGCCCATGGAGGAGCCCCCGGTGGAGCAGGTGGATGTGGCCTGGAGGAGGCTGCGGCCCATGGAGAGCCCCCACAGGAGCAGGCCCCGGGCCAGAGCTGCAGCCCGTGGAGAGGAGCCCACGCAGGAGCAGGGGGTCTGGGGGGAGCTGCCGCCCACCCGTGGGGGACCCGTGCTGGAGCAGTTTGCTCCTGGGGGATGGATGGAGCCTGTGGTACGGAGCCATGTGGGAGCAGTGCTTGAAGAGCTGCTGCCTGTGGGCAGCCCCCGCAGGCTCAGTTCGGGAAGGACGGTGTCCCGTGGGAGGGACCCCACGGGGAGCAGGGGCAGAGAGGGACCGAGAAGGAGCAGCGGAGACGAAGCGTCAGGGACTGACCGCAGCCCCCATTCCCCGTTCCCCTGCGCCGCTCAGGGGGAGGAGATAGGAGAGGGTGGATGGGGGAAAGGTGTTTTTAGTTTGTTTCTCGCTTCTCTAGCTTGTTAGTAATAGGCAATAAATTTCCCTAATCTCCCTATACCAAGTCTGTTTTGCCTGTCACAATAATTTGAGTGATCTCCCTGTCCATATCTCAACCCTTGAGCCCTTTCCATCATATTTTCTCTCCCTTTCCCTTTGAGGAGGGGGAGTGAGAGAGTGGTTGTGGTGGAGCTCAGCTGCCCAGCTGGGTAAAACCACCACATTAGCTCACACAAGACGGTAGATTTAAACTGCATCTGCAAATAGATACAAAACCATAGGACAAGGGGCAAATCAAACTCGCAACGCACAATGTGAACAGCACCCTAAACACCCTTTGTACACTCTCCTTACAACCTCTTACTGAGTGACGTACAATACTGAATTCTGATAACCTGAGACTGTAGTTAACGCTTGCATACACTTCAGTAAACTTGATCTTTTAAATTCCTATCTTTGATATGTTTAACCTTAGCCACTCTCCATATTTTGCCTAGCAGAAGTACCACTTCAGCAACCATAACTCTACACTGAGTTCAGGGGCAAATAGTTTTCTTCATTATAAGTCTAGTATTACCTTTGTATTCCATCATAGAATCACAGAATGGTTTGGGCTTGAAGGGTCCTTAAATATTGCCCAGTTCCAACCCCCCTGCCCTGGGCAGGGACACCTCCCACCAGACCAGGTTGCCCAAAGCCCCATCCAGCCTGGCCTTGAACACCTCCAGGGATGGGGCATCCACAGCTTCTCTTGGAAACCTGTGCCAGGGCCTCACCATCCACTGAGTAAAGAATTTCTTCCTTAAATCTATCCACTTTCAGTTTAGAACCATTGCCCCTTCTCCTGTCATTATAGACCCTGGTAAAAAGTCTTTCCCCATGATTTTTTTTTAATTGTATTTTTTAAAGTCCATTATCTATTACACCCTGCTCTGAAAGAGCCAAAATGTAACATATTTGAGAGATCCAGAAAAGAACTGGTGAATAAGTTCTCCTGCACATGCAAACATGTATTTTGTACATCTTGTAGCTTTTCAGAACTGAAAGGACTCTTACAGAAATGGGGCTGGAGAAAGACTCCTGTGATTATCAGCCAAATGTTAATTCTCACAGTAAACCTCTAAGATTACTGGAAAAAATAGAAGATATTTTTGAACTCTGATAAGACTATCTGTTTTCATTAACTAGTCTTCTTTTGAAGAAAAAGAGTCCAAAGCTACAACTTTAATGAAACCCTCAAAGTTTGGCTTAAGGCAGAAACCAAGAATGGAAAATCTCAGCCTCTGGCTTCTGCCAAAACTGTAAGCTACTGATAAACAGAGATCAAAAGAAGTCAAACAGAAAGTTTGCAAGCAGTCCTAACATAAAAGTTGCTTCATCATCACCCTGTAACATGGAGGCACACACACACACTTGCAAAATAGTATTTGGCATACCTGTCTGAAGCAATGTAGAGGGGCAGCTACTGATTCAGTCTCTTTCAGATAGTCATCCCAATTAAACTGTTCTGGAAGACATAAGATAAAAAAGACCATAAAGACAGTTTTTAAAGGGAACAGAAATTAAGAGAGAGGTTGGGGAAAGAGAGGGCAAAAAAACTACCCATCCAACTATCTCGTAGAATATATTTTTTTCCAAGAACAGGATTACAATAAAATGCAAACTCCACCTTTGCAAAATACACAGCTTGAAATAGCTTTCTGTAAATCCATCAGCGGAAATCACACAATTGGCAGATACCAATATAAACTTCCCACAAGTTCTTCTTTTTGTGGTCCACGCATAAAGACACAAGTAGGGATATCTAGACTTAATTCTCCACACAAAGATCTCCCAAGCATCCCTGTGCAAATCACATCAGTGGTTCCACATCTCGGTTCCCCTAACAAGCGCATGGGAACAGCAGCACTGGTATGATAACTCCAGAGGAGTGCTGAAATAATACATGGAAAAAAAACACAGACATTTTGTGTCTGATGAAGCGTATGTTGAGAACCACTATCCCCAGTCCAATAGATCAAAAGGATTAGCTCAGCCTTCCAACTGCATCTTTGTGTCTTTTCGTCTGAACTCACATAAAGGTCTATCTTTGTAAGGTAAATACTATTGTAATGTTCAGCAACAGAATCACCATATTTTTTCCAGTGTTAATATTGGCATTGCTTATGTACACAGCTGAGTGTATCCTGCATTTGATTTAATCAGTGTTACCATTTTTTGAACAAATGGAACAGCATGAAGCACTAACATCAAAGATATAAGCAAGCATTAAATCAATATAAAGCACAAGAGAAAAACTACCATGCCACAGCTAACATTTTTGTCCTTAAATCACCTAGGTGAGCTTTTTTGTTTATTTTTCTTGTTCAGGCAGCTGGCATCTTTCTGATCTTCTTGAAGAGCACATCATCACTTAACCCCAAAACAGTGCAATGATGCCACCCAGTGGCTCAAGCAGCAGTCACTTCACAAAGCATAATCCGTAGCGGCAATGGAGAAATGCATCATGTTTATCAGTAAAAACACTACTGGGCACAGCTAAACACATTCCTGCAATTTTCAGAAACAAAGAAACGATCAGAAAATGTCAGTGTTTTCAGTCACTTGCACACTGCTTCTCTGAAGGATGTTTGCCGGTTTGAACCTAGTGTTTGCCTGCGATAGTACAGCACTTAGTGAGGCACTTATATAAGGCAAGCATTTCTCTTCTCAAGCAGAAGAGAAACACCCCCCCGGGCTGCTAAGATCCTCATTTTTTGTCACAACAGACTCAAAAGGGTATGAATGATTTCTCTGTGACACCGCAGAGGGCATGCAGTTGCTAACTGTATAACAAGTCAATAACATTTCGAGAGCTGTTAATTTGGCAGACTGGAATGTATACGGGCTGGTAACAACGACGTTTTGAGAGGACACCTTTCAAGAGGAGAAACCCCATTCACCCCCTCTGAAAACATTACATCCATATGCCTGAATTTCCCAAATTATCTCAGTTGTTATATCAGGACTTGAAATCCTAGGTATTAGAACCATTTTCATCAAGCACAAATGATCTGAAGTTTACACTAGAACCACTCCACTTGTGAAGATATGCTGTAGTAAATTAAAGGTCTCAGGGATGGCACTAATTATCATTTAATTACTGCAATCACAGAAAAGGGAGATGAAAGTATGTTGGTAACATATAAGATGCATGTCTAGGAAGACAACCACATGGGAAAAAATCTCTACCAAAAAGGCTTCCCTGTATCCAACGTGCACAGGTAAAGAAACAGTTATTTTCTACATCTTTCTAACTCTAAAGCCCCTGGAAACATACAACTTCTGACAAATGAAGAAAATTTAAGAAAATGAGCTCCCAATAAATGATTTAACATGCATTCTATTCTCCCTCCCACTCAAACCTGCAGGCTGAATTAAACAGCATAAGAAAAACCTATTATGCAACAAGCACAACTCTACCGACCCATCAGCAAAGAGAAAATTAGAAAAAGGAATTTTTATGCTGAAGAACAAATAAGCATATAGTGGGAACAGGGAAAACAAAACAAACAAAAAAAATCATAGAAGGTAATTAGGACACTTGGTAAAAAAAAAAAAAGTTTGTAGCCAGCACAGGAATGCAATTCTACAACAGTGGCCCAAGACAATCAGCGTGGCCCAAGAGCCTGATTAATGAAAAAATGAAGGAAATAGGCTTATGCCATTGTTGCTTGCAATAGCACAGGCTTACAGTCAATGCCCCATGGGTCAACAGCGCTTGCTGCTCTTTCCAATCCTGCATCAATATCCTGCCTCTTTTTGACCACCTCTGCCCATCACAGAATAACTTCAGCTAGAAGGGACCCCAGGAGGCCATTAGTTTGGCTGCTCAAAGCAGGTCCTATCACAGCAAGGCTGCTGAGTTTTGAGGATCTCTGTGGGTAATCTCTAAACCCCAATTCCTGGGTTTCATCACCCTCTGTGTGAATGTTTTTTTCCTCACATGAAACAGGAACATCTCACATCCCAACAAGCAAGGACAAGACATCCTTCCACTGCACCTTGGAGGTGCATCCATCTTGGTCTTCTCCACAGCCACCTGTCAGGCAATTCAAGACAGCACGATGATCTCCCATCAGCTGCTGCTTCTTTCAGCTAAGGAAATCATTCTTCTGGTTTTGTTACCAGTTTTCTGCTTACCTCTTTTGCCCCAGCACGTTCTTGCTTTTGGTGGCCTGCCAGCTGACTTGCTCTGGTTCTTTGCCTCAGCCTTTAGCGGCAAGACCAGTTGTTCTCTAGATACCCAGTACCCTGAGCTGGTGGAATGGGATGGGGAGCAGGATGTGGCCCTCACAATCCACGAGGAAATGGTTGGCGACCTGCTACAGCACTTGGATGTACGCAAGTCAATGGGGCCAGATGGGATCCACCCGAGGGTACTGAGAGAACTGGTGGAGGAGCTGGCCAAGCCGCTTTCCATCATTTATCAGCAGTCCTGGCTATCAGGGGAGGTCCCAGTCGACTGGCAGCTAGCAAACATGATGCCCATCTACAAGAAGGGCTGGAAGGTAGACCTGGGAAAGCATAGGCCTGTTAGTTTGACCTCAGTGCCAGGGAAGCTCATGGAGCAGATTATCTTCAGTGTCATCACGTGGCACTTGCAGGGCAACCAGGCGATCAGGCCCAGTCAGCATGGGTTCATGAAAGGCAGGTCCTGCTTGACGAACCTGATCTCCTTCTATGACAAAGTGACGCACTTGGTGGATGAGGGGAAGGCTGTGGATGTGATCTACCTTGACTTCAGTAAGGCTTTTGACACCGTTTCCCACAGCGTTCTCCTCAAGAAACTGGCTGCTCGTGGCTTGGACTGGTGTACGCTTCGTTGGGTTAAAAACTGGCTGGATGGTCGGGCCCAGAGAGTTGTGGTGAATGGAGCCAAATCCAGTTGGAGGCTGGTTACTAGTGGAGTCCCCCAGGGCTCAGTGCTGGGGCCAGTTCTCTTTAATATCTTTATCGATGACCTGGATGAGGGGATCGAGTGCACCCTCAGTAAGTTTGCAGATGACACCAAGTTAGGTGCGTGTGTCGATCTGCTCGAGGGAAGGAAGGCTCTGCAGGAGGATCTTGATAGGCTGGACCGATGGGCTGAGGCCAACTCTATGAAGTTCAACAAGGCCAAGCACCGGGTCCTGCACCTGGGGCGCAACAACCCCAAGCAGCGCTACAGGCTGGGAGATGAGTGGTTGGAAAGCTGCCTGGCAGAGAAGGACCTGGGAGTACTGGTTGATAGGCAGCTGAATATGAGCCAGCAGTGTGCTCAGGTGGCCAAGAAGGCCAACAGCATCCTGGCCTGTATAAGAAGCAGTGTGGCCAGCAGGTCTAGGGAAGTGATTGTCCCCCTGTACTCAGCTCTGGTGAGGCCGCACCTCGAGTACTGTGTTCAGTTTTGGGCCCCTCGCTACAAGAAGCACAGCGAGGTGCTCAAGCGAGTCCAGAGAAGGGCGACCAAACTGGTGAGGGGTCTGGAGAACAAGGCTTATGAGGAGCGGCTGAGGGAGCTGGGGTTGTTCAGCCTGGAGAAGAGGAGGCTTGGGGGCGACCTTATCGCTCTCTACAGGTACCTTAAAGGAGGCTGTAGCGAGGTGGGGGTTGGTCTATTCTCCCACGTGCCTGGTGACAGGACGAGGGGGAATGGGCTAAAGTTGCGCCGGGGAGGTTTAGGTTGGATATTAGGAAAAACTTCTTTACTGAAAGGGTTGTTAGGCATTGGAATGGGCTGCCCAGGGAAGTGGTTGAGTCACCATCCCTGGAGGTCTTTAAGAGACGTTTAGATGTAGAGCTTAGTGATATGGTTTAGTGGAGGACTTGTTAGTGTTAGGTCAGAGGTTGGACTCGGTGATCTTGGAGGTCTCTTCCAACCTAGACGATTCTGTGATTCTGTCACTGTCTTCTTCATACTGGGGAGCTCAAAACTGAGCACAGTACTCCAGGCACAGTGTCACAAACACCAAGAAGAAGGAGCAAACCCCTTCTCTCGCCTGCTGGCTACATCTTTGCTAATTTGACCGGGCATGCAGTTGACGTTTGTCACCACAAGAGCACACTGCTGCCTCGCAGGCCATTTTGGCAGAGCTCCTTTTGAACCAGCCAGCCTCCAGCCTGTGTGGCCTTAGCCAGCCCCAGGTGCAGGTGTCTCATTGCAGGAGTTTTACAGGGTTCCCATCAGCCCAACCTGTAGTTCCCTAAGTACTCCCTTCTTGACCCCAGGCATGTGGTTTGCCTTTTTCCAGTCATCATCAAACTTCCCCGATCACTGTGGCCCCTCCAAAATGAGAGGGAAGCCCCACATCAGACAACTCCCTCAGCACCCCCACAGGCACCCCATCTGGTCCCACGGACAAGTGGACGTCCAGTTCATTGGAGTGCTCCCTATCTCTATCGTCCTCTTCCATACACAATGCTTCAGTTTAGTTCCAATCCAAGCTTTACAAATTCTAAATTGAAGATTTAAACTACGATTCAAGTGTAGCTTGTAACAGGTAGAGTTTACAGTTCTGGTTTATTTTGTTTAATACAATATTACCACAGTCTAAATTCTGTTTATACAGATGGAGCATCTTGTGCCTTCTCATCTCATCCCAAGGATCCCTTCGCATACGTCTGAGACTTTTGACACAGGGATATCTCTTTTCTAGTCTTCATCCTACCACCTCTCTTTGCCAAAGATGATGTTTCCTTTTAATTTTTGTTTACATACTCCCGCAAACACAGTAGGTAAAGTATAAGCTATTTCATATCCTCCTTTTATTCCTTCTAACCTTCCGCATGTTGGGATCATCCAGCTAGAATTTTTCTACTCCTGCCTTTCCCTACCTTATTTTTTTTTCAGCTGTTCTTCTCACACTTCTGTTTCCCATCCTCTCCAACTTTTCCTATCGCACATCCTCCTGAAAATTCTGGAGATTTGCTGGATTGTAGCCCAAAGCATTGTAAAGCATCTTTCTTCAACCAATGACCAAAATAGGTTCTTTCTTCTTCCTGGCCACCAACAAGCAACAACACAGGACAAACATTTTCATTTAATCTACCAAAAATCAGATATCTTGCATGATGTTGAGCAAGTCACTCCTCTCTAGGTGTTTGACAGGGCTGAGTCTAGATTTCGTGAGTAAATTCAGTGCTCAGAAAGTTGATGAACAGCATAGCCCCCAGTGAAAGAACACTCACGACAGAATAAAACCTGCTTGCTTAGCACTATTCCTACACAAAGCATTTTCAACATGCTGTTCTCTCCTGCAGAAGAAGGCAAGAAGTTTTATAATGACTCACGAAATATGGTTATCTTAGTCACATATGAACAGCACTTTGCTGGTGGTGGCTGTCTTATGGGGCTCCATCTGTCATGTCAGACAACCTTATTTTAAAACACAGACATGCTGAGTCCAGTCTGACTGGAGCTACTCTTACACTACTGTAGAGGGGAAACGAGACATGCTTTGAGACATGCAAAGAAGTGCATTTGTTACAGAGAAGAACACTACCACCAATAGGATCCCAAGAAATGGAAGAAAGAAGTCTGACAAATGTAACTGCACAAAGCTGTACTATGGCTGGCAGTACCAGGATATCACATCCATATGCAGGAAGTCGTCACTGCAACCACCCTTTTGCTGCATTAGTCCATCAATGTGTTCAATGATTAAACAACAGTAACTCACTCCTCGGGTTGTATGCCGGAAAGCCTCTGAACCAGGCCATTTACTGGGAGTCAGAGGGTATAGAAATGTAAGCTGAGTGAGAGTTTAAGTAATCCAATGATATTTTATCAAGAACTAAGGATTCCCAAAAATATTTTCTACTTCAGTCAACACTACTTGTGACAATTCTTGCGGCCCCAAATTCAAGCAACTACCACAAATATATGAAGAGCATATAGGGATGCTGCTGCCCTCTTACTGCACCTCACAAAGGTGCAACTGCCCGCAGACCCACATACATCCCAGCAATCCCACATATACAATGCCCCATGGCACCTGCTGAGGATACACCAGAAGTTGTCTAAATTTGACAAGAAGCTGGATCTTTTTTGGCAAGTGTGAAGTTTTCCACAGTTTGTTATCGATACACAATTGATTTGAAAACATTTTTTTTTTAATAAAATTAGAATCCAGTTAGCAACACCGAAAAGCCACCAGCAAAGCACCAGCAAATACATTAAGGAAAGTAAAGGTAACTGGGGTAGAAGAGGCATTAAATGGAGAAATACATGATTAGAACAACAGACAGATCAGTAAATGATCTAAAAAATTAGTGTTTACAGAGAGTTTTTGATTATAGTTATAACAAGTACTTTTCTTAGCTAATAAAACTATCAGACTCAAGTCAAGCAGTTTCAACCATCATTTGCTACACCAAAACAAGCTTTGCTAAGTTACACAAAAGCAATGGTATGTTTTTAACTACTCATCAGTAATAGTCAAAGACATTAGAGGAGAAAAAAAAAAGCCTCAAGAGACATTGCAATCCAAATGCATACGTTTCCTTTCAGTATACCTTAACTAATAACCTGACAGCTGCGATACCTACCACTGTTTAAAGACGGGTTGTTTGCCTGCTGATTCTTGCCATCTTTCTCTTTTTTAATATTCTTTGAATCTAAAAGAGAAGATTCCATTACATAATAAATGTAATATTCCCATCATAATGATGTCCAGCATAACACAGAATGCTTTCAAACAGTACAGAATGTGTTGTTCCAAAGACTTTCTTTCATCTATTTCAGTGCATAATCAAAAGGTAATTTATATTACAAATTTAGTCACTGTACTATTTTTCTTTTTCAAAATATATTGCAAAGTACAGCATGAAAAAGCAAAGCTTAATTACATTATATTACATTATCAAAATATATCTAGTTGTAGAAAATGTAGTACTAGCTCCACAAAAAGCAATCCTACTTTTTTTTTTTTTAAACAGCTTTACTCAATCTACACAATTTGAGATCCTCAAAACTCCTGGGTACCTTTTAAATCTTGTTCAGACCACTGCAAACTAAGAAACAAGAAAATAATAAAACCTAACAGTGTATATCTGAGCTGAAGATTTAATTCTATATTCCTTTTTTTTGAATACTCGAATCTGCCTCACTGGGGCAGGGACTGATGGCCCCAAGGCTGATGTGGGGGCTTGGGCCTGGACAGGGTAGAGGAAAGGTCCTAGGGGAGGCTGGTCAGGACCTTTAAAGCCTATTAGTGCCGAGACACCTTCCACATATAAGATAACCCAGACCCCAGAGTCGTAGAAAACAAAGAGAATTTCAGTGACTTGAGAGAGGCTACATAGGAGTAAACTGGCAACTATATAAATGCTCAAAATGTGCTGCAAATATACCACCTGCTTCTCCCAAGGCACATCTGGAATACCCTAGATCCTTTGAACTACGGGGAAAAAATGCAAAAATGCTATGTTTACTCCTTTACTTAGTCTTCTTTCTTGACTTGCATGCTCTTTGTTTTAAAAGTTTGCCTTCAGACATTGAAAGCACTTGACAGTTGTCCAAGGAAAAATCCCTGTTGGGGTCAACTTCAGATGGTCCTGCTGCAATACTTCTGGGTGGTGCCCACAAAGCTCTAAGCCAGGTCCTTGCTCAGGAGTAGGGCTTTAGCCTGCACAAGTGGACACCCTACACCTTGACAACTATCAGCGAGAACTGAAGAAGGGGTAGCACTAAAACTACACCAGTGACAATGACAAGACACAAGGACAACAGTCACTGTCTCCTCCCTACAGTTCAAAATATATTCCATTCAGCCTCTTTGGGATTGAACTGAATCCAGCCAGTGCTCTACTGGGTGGTGACAATCACTAGAAAAACCTTTCCCTATGTTCTACAAGCTTGGTTACTGAGGCTTTCAAAAAAATAAAAATAAAATGAAACGGTCATGGGACTGTCACATGATAGCTTGCAGAACAGAAGACTTCCCTATCCACTTATTTCTGAAGAGGAAATCC